>NC_138160.1:34376051-34848551 GCF_964165515.1 Mesoplodon bidens
AGGGGCACCAATCTTGTCTGGCCTCCACTTCTCCTCCCCCTCAGTCCCCCTACGTCCTACCAGTTCATTCTGGGGTCCCTCCCGTCTCTTTGGGTGTCAGAGTCCCCCATCAGAGGCCAGCAGATGCTCTCGTTGTGAGGAGATGTTAACTCTGCATGTTCCACACCACCATCTTGACTCCTCCCTCCAGCTTTCTTTTTTTTTAAGATCTACTCTCTTAACAACTTTTGAATATGCAATGCAGTATTATTAAAAATAGACCTTGGTTTTCTTGGTTTGTTTTTACTGATTTCTGTTTAGATAATAGATTTCTATAGTCTATTTTATAGTCATTTGTCCTTTATAACATCTAGAATTATACAATTCACCACAAAATAAACAAGAAAAATTGGACCAATGGATAAATAAGATGGATGGATGAATGGCTTGAAAGATATAAACAGAGATTTTTTTCTTTCTGTCTTTCTTTTTTTGGGTGCTTTTTAGCAAGAAAAGAAAGGCTTAGAAATAGCCTAACTAGAATTATATCAACTCCCTCAGTTTAAAAAAAAAAACATTAATAGTGGAAAAATAAGAAAGAATCAGAAGTAGGGTAGCTGGTATGCAGATTAATTCATTTGTTAAATATCTGCTTAGGGGCTTCCCTGGTGGCGCAGTGGTTGAGAGTCTGCCTGCCGATGCAGGGGACACGGGTTCGTGCCCAGGTCCAGGAAGATCCCACATGCCACAGAGCGGCTAGGCCCATGAGCCATGGCCGCTGAGCCTGCATGTACGGAGCCTGTGCTCTGCAACGGAAGAGGCCACAGCAGTGAGAGGCCTGCGTACCGCAAAAAAAAAAAAAAAAAAAATCTGCTTAGAAAAAGAATTTATCAAAATATAAAATAAACTCATCCTTATTTTGTCCCTTTTAGAACAGGTAAATGATAGTACATAGTAACAGTAGTAAATATATATATATATAGATGGAGTCAATAAAATATAAAACCTTTGTCACATATAACAATTGAAATTACATATGCAACAGCAGTTTTGCCTTTAAATGTGAGTGTAACTCTAAAATAACAAAAAAATTTTTGTGTGGTGTGTCAAGTAGACTTATTGTTGAATGAGAGAAATATAATATTCAATCCATTTTGAGGAAAATAAAATGTAAGGTATCTTATATAAAAATCTTTCCAAGGAAGCTGTTCAACGTTTAACGAGAACAGCCACTAGTGATAGAATATGACATTTTTCATATAATTCACAGGAAAGTAACAAGATCTTCAGTCAGAATTTTCTAATTTCTAACACAGCCCAGAAACAATGTATGTCAAAAATCACAAGTGAAGACAAAATGGGTTCAGTTTTGGAATATGAATGGTATTGGTCATATGAAATTAATTTCACAAAATAAAATATCCAATAGAACTATTCATTTTGGTTGGCATTCTTAACAATAAATCTCTAGGTCTCAGTTCCTTTTTAAAAAATAAGCTGGTTATTCATACAAAATAAGACAACATAAAGGAAGGCACACTGTAAAAGAGCTATAAAGCAAAGCACAAATGAAAGTTCTAAATGTAAAACACTGCACAGCCGTTGCACATATTAAAAGTTCAATAAATACCTGAGTTAATGATTGAGGCATTGCAGGTAGTGAAGGGTGAGGCACTTGGCCTGAACACTTGGCCTGAACTGCCACACAAGGACTGTTTTTTTCACTATGACAATGGTTTGGCTGACAATATATTTATTGTGTGAATGTTTTCAATCTAAACAGTATTACCTATTATGACAATCTATCTTATTCACCATTATTTAGTATTATTTCCAGTATTCAAATTCATTTGCAATAGATATTCATCATAATCAAACCTATTCAATGAAAAAAACCACAAGCTCCAGTACAAATCCAAGATAAGAGTCTACACCAGTATTGAGAAAGAGACATCATAAAAAACAGTAAATAATATGTCAAAGAGATTACACTGAAGATATCAGTAGTCATAGAATGAAGAATTCTGGGCATCTACTTCATTCATCTTTCTACCACCTATAGCAGATACTGTGAGAGATAGGTATTGCAGAATAATTGTCTCAAAAACCTTTTAACTCTTTTAGATGTACCTTCCAATAATGCAGAAATGGGAAACTAAAACGACACTTCTCAGACTCCCCTGCAGCTAAATTTCCAAATGTAATTTAGACCCAGATGTAATTTAGACTTGGATAGCAGAATGAGATAAAGACCACTCTTCCACTGCTTCAAGTATTTTGACTGGCAAGCCTGGTGGTAGAGGTATTTGGATTTCTACTACAACAGTAACAGAAGTTGTAGTGATTGACTGGTCCCTCATTTCATAGCTGTTAAGAGAGTGAATCCACTCTGTTGGCATGGATGACAGAGGGTGTGATTTTAGAACCTACAATTGTGGTGGTGGCGGCTTTCTGATCCTTGGACTGCTGCTGAGGCTGTGTGTACTGGCAACAACAGTTAGGCTGATTCCCAACCTGAAGGAGAAGTCCCCCACGTGCCAGTCATGGCACAGGATACAACCCCCTTGACAAGCCAGCTCTATGGTCTTTGTTAGAGACTCATTCCTGGAAGCTTGGCCCAAAGCCTGTATTCCAGCTCTTCTAATAAAATGGAAAGCATCCAGTTTCCTGTGTTAAATCTATTTAAACTAACTCAGATGGTTTCTGGTTTTTGCAACTGAAACTTGACCAATACAGCAGTCATGGTCCATGTATATGCAGACAGAATTGCTCTGACTTTATGAAGAGTTACAGGCACATTGCCTGAACATACCAAACTTATATTTGTGGTTTGGTGGAAATGCATTCTCTGCCAAGCCTGATCTACCTTCCTCAAGCCGATTTTGCACTTTCTGGTCTTTCCTCTCACAGCACACATGTTCCTACCTTCACTATAATAATTATCATACTGTATTCCGTTTCTGTCTGCATGTCTGCTTCCCAAATAGACTTTCAAAAGGTATGGCATCTTTAAAACTCTATATTCCCTAAGGTTGGCTTATTTAGAGTAAGTCCTCAATAGCACTGGTGGAAAAAAGAGAGGAAAAGAAGGCTCATAAATCAAAAAACTGGATTGAATTCATTATTTTAAAAATCCTCTCAGGATGAAAGCAAACTAAGTTATCATCAACTGATGAATGGATAAAGATGTGTCTCTCTGTGTGTGTGTATATGTATATATATATACATATACACAAACACACACACACACATTCACATATATATATAATGGACTATTACCCAGCCATAAAAAGAATGAAATCTTGCCGTTTGTGACAACATGGATGGATATAGAGGGTATTAAGCTAAGTGAAATAAGTCAGACTGAGAAAGACAAATGCATATGATTTTACTTATATGTGAAATCTAAAAAGGAAAACAAATGAACAAGCAAAACAAAACAGAAACAGACTCATAGTTACAGAGAACAAACCAGTGATCATCCATGGGGAGGGAAGTGGGGGGATAAGTGAAATAGGTGAGGGACATTAAGAGGTATAAACTTCCAGCTATAAAATAAATAAGTCACAAGGATGTAATGTACAGCATAGGGAATATAGTCAATGATATTGTAGTAACTCTGTATGGTGACAGATGGTAACTAGACTTATGGTGATCATTTTGTAATGTATAAAAATATAGAATCACTATGGTGTACACCTGAAACTAACAGAATACTGTATGTCAATTATAATTCAATAAAAAAGTAAAAATAAATAAAAAATTATCTCAGGGACGACCAGAAACTAACAAATCATAACCATCACATTTTAGTCTATCCACTGTCCAAAAAACTGTGGCAAAGTTTCACCTTTTATTTTTTCTTCAATTTGTTTTCCTAGACAAGGGAGCCCAAAGAGACCTCTCTCTGGGCTACTGGAAAACAGAATTCCAGTATTTCTTTTTTTTTCTCTTTTAAATTTATTTAATTTATTTATTTTTGGCTGCATTGGGTCTTCATTGCTGTGCATGGGCTTCCTCTAGTTGCGGCGAGTGGGGACTACTCTTCGTTGTGGTGCTCAGGCTTCTCATTGTGGTGGCTTCTCTTGCTGTGGAGCATGAGCTCTAGGCATGCAGGCTTCAGTAGTTGTGACACGTGGGCTCAGTAGTTGTGGCTTACAGGCTCTAGAGCACAGGCTCAGTAGTTGTGCTGCACGGGCTTAGTTACTCTGCAGCATGTGGAACCTTCCCAGACCAGGGCTCGAACCCAGGCCCCCTGCATTGGCAGATGGATTCTTTTTTTTTTTTTTTCCAGTACGTGGGCCTCTCACTGTGGTGGCCTCTCCCGTTGCGGAGCACAGGCTCCGGACACGCAGGCCCAGCAGCCATGGCTCACGGGCCCAACCGCTCCGCGGCATGTGGGATCCTCCGAAACCGGGGCATGAACCCGTGTCCGCTGCATCAGCAGGCAGACTCTCAACCACTGCACCACCAGGGAAGCCGCAGATGGATTCTTAACCACTGCACTACCAGGGAAGCCCTAGAATTCCAGTATTTCTTCTGATCATTTCTCAGTGCTAACTTTTAGGAATCTTACTCATATTTCCAATATATCACACCACAAAAAAAGTCTTCTGTATTGGATGTAAAATTGACTTCTGTATCTAATAATGACTTACTAAAGCTTACATTTTATTTAAGTCCATAAATTTTATAGATACAAACAGAGCAGAATTTGAGTAAGTTTGGTTGGATAATTTATTACACAATAGGCTTGAAAAAATCTTAAGTATAAGCTATTTTTTTAAACCTAATAGAAATTTTAGAAGAAAAATATACTACCAAAATAAAAACTCACTGGATGAACTTAATAGAGAATGACAATGATAGAGGAACAAAATTAGTAAACTGAAAGATGGATCAACTAAAATTATCTTGTTTGAAGAACAGAGAATTAAAAAGATTTTTCTTTTAGTGAACAGACTCTCAAGGACCTATGGCACAATATAAACAAAAAAGCTAACAGTCATGTCATCAGAGTCCCAGAAAGAAAAGGAGAGTTTGGTGCAGAAAAATATTTGAAGAGATAATGAATGAAACTCTCCCAAATTGGGCAAAAGACATAAACATACAAATTCAAGGTAATCTATAAGTTAAATAAATGGGAATAATTAATTAAATTATTGCACATTGATTTGATGAAATGGAATATAACCATCAGAAAATAGTATGCAATTATGCATGTAAATATGGAATAGATTTTTTAATGTAAACATGAAATTTGTTTTATTAGAATAGTGAGATCATAGGTATTATTTGGGAGGAAATCTTTCTTCAATTTTGTGACATTATTTTTACAATTAAAAAAACGAAGGAATATGCCAGTACATTGGCATTTATTTTTTGAGGTATCATATCAGAGTATTCTGTTTCCCACACTACAGAGAAAAACTAGAACATCAGTTAATTACTGGAGGAACATAGCTTCTACACTCAACTGTACATCTGTATGGATGATATCATTAGCCCAATGACACCCAGATTGCAGTGAAGACAGAAGCTTATAACACCCAGACATTATAGGGTTATGACAAAATACCCTTTAGAGTTCCCAAAGTAGTTTCAGGAGTATTGACAGCTTTACTGGAAAATATGTTTCCTTAAGATGGATATTCATGAAGCTAACCAACTCCAGATTACTACTGTTTGTTATTAAACATCTCCTTTCTCTTTATCTATGGCTTTCTCTCTACTTTCATGGAAAAGGGAAAATAATATGCTTAGACTTTGCCTAAAAGTGTTGATTATTGTATTAATAACTAGGAACATTTCAATACCTAAAATTATTCAAGTTTCATGTCACATCCTTTTTCATTAACCATATTCCCAATACCCTTATGTAATTAAAAGCAGTGTCAAGCCAAGCCCTAATGTCTACAAACTCATGGAACAATTATCCAAATTTCTTCCTCTTAAAGTTTTATTTTCTGATTTGGAAAATAGGACTTACTGAGCCAACCTTTCATTAAATACTAAATTCTTCTCAGCCAACTCCCAGTGGGGGAGGTAATTTTATTGCAGTATATCAATAGCAATACACATGGAATTTGCAGAAATTTGTGGGCAAGCCGCACAACTACCTCATAGTTCACTGTACCAATTTTTTATCTCACCAGCTAAATTTACATATCCTTCCACATCCAGGCTAGAGTTCCCCTCCAGAGGCTGACAGGAAAAAAAGGAAGAAATATTGTATAGCACACCTAAACCTAAAAACTCAAAGCATGTTAAAACATCTTATTTTTCACAGCAATTTACTTTGAGTAGATCAGAAACTAATACAATGCCTCTAATTTTCAAAATTCAATCACAAGAATAATACATTCCTATCAGAGCAATTCAATAACTCATCTATATACCTCACATTCATACTTATTTACTAATGCATCCATTCAACCACTGTTTTTTGAGTGCTATGAGTAAAGCACCTTCCTAAGCAATGGAGATATATTGCTGAATCAAAAGAAGATGGTCCCTATCCTTGTAGAGGTGAATAGGAACATTAAACACTCAATTACACAATTATGTATATCAATACATGTTGCGAAGACTATGGAGAAGTCTATTCTATGAAAAAGACTAACACTACGGAGTGTTAACAGCATAAAACAGAGGGAGTTTTGAAGGACAAATAAACATTAGCAAAGCCAAATGGGAATGAGGAGATAGAGCAAGGAGAACAAAGGTCATTACAGACAAGGGAACAGCATGTGCAAAGGATCTGAGATAGAGAGTGTAATCTGAAAGATGGTCAGGGTTGCCAGAGAGGACAGGATGTGAAAGGAGGCTTAAGAATGGGTTCAGCAGAAACTAGTACAGCATTGTAAAGCAATTATACTCCAATAATATATATATATATATATAAAACAATGGGTAGAGGCAGATTGAGTCATGCCTTACAAGTCATATCAGGATTTGGCTTTTATTCGAAGAACAATGCAACAACACTCACGTTTTGGGAGCAGAGGAATGACGTAAACAGATTTATGGGTTATCAGGTTTTTTAAATCACCGTAGCAATAGATGAAAAATGATTGAAAGGTATCACATACAGAGACTAGGAAATCAGTTAGCCTATAACAGAACAAGGAAGAAATGATGGTGGCTTAGACAAAGCAGTGGTTCTCAAATGAGGACAGTTTTACAACACAATCCCTCTCCCTCCCAAGAGTACATGCTGCAATGTCTGGAGACATTTTTGGTTGTCATAAGTAGGGATAGTGGTACCACTGGCATATAGTGGGTAGAGGCCAGGGATTCTGTTCAACACCCTACAGTGCACAGCACAGCCCCACACAACAAAGTATTACCCAGTTCCCTAATGTCAACAGCACCAAATTTGAGAACCTTGGACTAGAGTGATGGCAATAGAAATGAAGAGAAATAAACACATATTTAGAAATTAGAAATGACAAGTATACAGTGATTGAACACAGGGTGAGTGTGATAAAAGGAATAAAAAATGACAAGAATAAACCACAGGTTTTTGACTTGTGCAACTGAGTGGATTTGAGCCATTCACTGAAGACCCTTTAAGTTTGGAGGAAGATGATCAAGAATTTGGGTTTAGTTGAACTGAGTTTGAGATGCATGACATAAAGCCATCAAGTTAAGTAAGCAGTCATACATACTGATTTCAATTTCAAAGTAGCAAGCACAGAACGTGCTGATAAGTCAAATAAAATGGGAGACATGTCATTTGACAAAGAGGTTTGTTGGAAGTGAGGTGAAAAGAAGACTGGGAAGTGTAGCTGTGGAATTTTTAGCCACAGCAATCAGAGAAGAAAAAAACAATAAAAGGAATCTAAATCGGAAAAGAAGAAGTAAAGCTGTCAGTGTTTGCAGATGACATGATACTAAACACAGAATATCCTAAAGATGCTACCAGAAAACTATGGGAGCTAATCAATGAATTTGGTAAAGTAGTATGATACGAAATTAATGCACAGAACTCTCTTGCATTCCTATACACTAATGATGAAAAATCTGAAAGAGAAATTAAGGAAACACTCCCATTTACCATTGCAACAAAAAGAATAAAACACCTAGGAATAAACCTACCTAAGGAGAAAAAAGACCTGTATGCAAAAAACTATGAGATACTGATGAAAGAAATTAAAGATGATACAAACAGATGGAGAGATATACCATGTTCTTGGACTGGAAGAATCAACATTGTGAAAATGACTATACTACCCAAAGCAATCTGCAGATTCAATGCAATCCCTATCAAACTAACAATGGCATTTTTCACAGAACTACAACAAAAAAACTTTCACAGTCTGTATGGAAACACAAACGACCACAAATAGCCAAAGCAATCTTGAGAAAGAAAAACGGAACTGGAGGAATCAGGCGCCTGGACTTCAGACTATACTACAAAGTTACAGTACTCAAGAGAGTATGGTAATGGCACAAAAACAGCCATATAGAACAATGGAAAAGGATAGAAAGTCCAGAGATAAACCCACGCACACATGGTCACCTTATTTTTGATAAAAGAGGCAAGAATATACACTGGAGAAAAGACAGCCTCTTCAATAACTGGTACTGGGAAAACTGGACAGCTACATGTAAAAGAATGAAATTAGAACACTCCCTAACACCATACACAAAAATAAACTCAAAATGAATTAAAGACCTAAATGTAAAGCCAGACACCATCAAACTCTTAGAGGAAAACATAGGCAGAACACTCTATGACATAAATCACAGTAAGATCCTTTTTGACCCACCACCTAGAGAAATGGAAATAAAAACAAAAATAAACAAATGGGACCTAATGAAACTTAAAAGCTTCTGCACAGCAAAGGAAACCATAAACAAGACATAAAGACAACCCTCAGAATGGGAGAAAATATTTGCAAATGAAGCAACTGACAAAGGATTAACCTCCAAAATTTACAAGCAGCTCATGCAACTTAATATCAAAAAAACAAAGAACCCAATCCAAAAATGGGCAGAAGACCTAAATAGATATTTCTCCCAAGAAGATATACTGATTGCCAACAAACACATGAAAGGATGCTCAACATCACTAATCATTAGAGAAATGCAAATCAAAACTATGAGGTATCACCTCACACCAGTCAGAATGGCCATGATCAAAAAATCTACAAACGGGCCTCCCTGGTGGTGCAGTGGTTGAGAGTCCGCCTGCCGATGCAGGGGACACGGGTTCGTGCCCCGGTCGGGGAAGATCCCACATGCCGCGGAGCAGCTGGGCCTGTGAGCCATGGCCGCTGAGCCTGCGCGTCCGGAGCCTGTGCTCCGCAACGGGAGAGGCCACAACAGTGAGAGGCCCACGTACCGCAAAAAAAAAAAAAATCTACAAACAATAAATGCTAGAGAGGGTGTGGAGAAAAGGGAACCCTCTTGCACTGTTGGTGGGAATATAAATTGATACACCCGCTATGGAGAACAGTATGGAAGTTCATTAAAAAAGTAAAAATAGGGGAGTGGAGGAAGATGGTGGAAGAGTAAGATGCGGAGATCACCTTCCTCCCCACAGATACATCAGAAATTCATCTACACGTGGAACAACTCCTACAGAACACCTACTGAACGCTGGCAGAAGACCTCAGACCCCCGAAAAGGCAAGAAACTCCCCACGTACCTGGGTAGGACAAAAGAAAAAAGAATAAACAGAGAAAAAAGGATAGGGATGGGACCTGCACCAGTGGGAGGGAGCCGTGAAGGAGGAAAGGTTTCCACACACTAGAAGCCCCTTCGCGGGCGGAGACTGCAGGTGGCGGAGGGGGAAGCTTCAGAGTAGCGGAGGAGAGCACAGCAACAGGGGTGCGGAGGGCAAAGCGGAGAGATTCCGGCACAGAGGATCGGTGCCCTCAGGCACACACCAGCCCGAGAGGCTTGTAAGCTTGGGCGCCGGGGCGGGCGGGGCTGGGAGCTGAGGCTCGGGTATCGGGTTTCAGTCGGAGCGCAGGGAGAGGACTGGGGCTGGCGGCAGGAAGAGAGCCTGAAGGGGTTAGTGCACCACGGCTAGCCCGGAGGGAGTCCGGGGAAAAAGTCTGGAGCTGCCGAAGAGGCAAGAGACTTTTTCTTCCCTTTTGTTTCCTGGTGCGCGAGGAGAGGGCATTAAGAGAGCTACTTAAAGAAGCACCAGAGACGGGCGCGAGCCGCGGCTAAAGGCACAGACCCCGGAGACGGGCATGGGACGCTGGGGCTGCTGCTGCTGCCGCCACAAGGCCTGTGTGCGAGTGCAGGTCACTGTCCGCCCCGCCTTCCGGGGGCCCTGTGCACCCCGCCACTGCCGGGGTCCCGGGACCCGGGGACGGCTTTCCCGGGAAAGCGCACGGAGCGCCACGGGCTGCTGCAACGTCACGCCAGCCTCTGCCGCCACAGGCCCGCCCCACACTGCGCGCCCCTCCCTCCCCTCTGCCTGAGTGAGCCAGAGCCCCCGCATCAGCGGCTCCTTTAAACCCGTCCTGTCTGACCGAAGAACGGACGCCCTCCGGCGACCTACGCGCAGAGGCGGGGCCAGGTCCAAGGCTGAGACCCGGGAGCTGTGACAGCAGAGAAGAGACAGGGAAATCTCTCTGTGCAGCCTCGGAGGCAGCGGATTAAAGCTCCACGGTCCATTTAATGTGCCCTGCGTCTGGGGAGTGCATGAATGGACAGCGAATCATCCCAAATTGAGGCGGTGGACTTTGAGGACAAGATTTAAGACTTTTTCCCCTTTTCCTCTTTTTACAACAAATTATCCCAAATTGAGGAGGTGGAGTATGAGAACAAGATTTTCGATTTTTCGCCCTGCTCTCTTTTTGTGAATGTGTATGTGTATGCTTCCGTGTGAGATTTTCTCTGTATAGCTTTGCTTCCACCATATGTCCCACGGTTCTATCTGTCCGTTTTTTTTTTCAATAATTACTTTTTAATTTTAATAATGCTACTATATTTTATACTTTATTCTATTTTACTTTACCTGCTTTTTCTTTTTTCCTAACTTCCCTTCCTCCCTCCCTCCCTCCACCCTTCCTTTCTTTCTTTCTCTCTTTCCTTCCTTCCTCCCTCCCGTCTTTCTTTCCTTCTCTTTCTTTCTTTCTTCCTTTCTTTCTTTCCTTCCTCCCTCCCTCCCGCCCTTCTTCCTTTTTCTTTTTCTTTCCTTCCTCCCTCCCTCCCTCCTTCCTTTCCCTCTTTTTCTTTGCTTCCTCCCTCCCTTCCTCCTTTCTTTCTTTCCGTCCTCCCTCCCTCTGTCCGTTCTTTCCATCTTGCCTCCCTCCCTCCTTTCTTTCTTTCTTCCTTCCTTCCTTCCTTTCTTCCCTTCTTCCTTTCTTTCTCTCTCTCTTCCTTTCCTCTACTAATGCTTTCCTTCTACTTTTTCTCCCTTTTATTCTGAGCCGGGTAGATGAAAGGCTCTTGGTGCTGCAGCCAGGAGTCAGTGCTGTGCCTCTGAAGTGGGAGAGCCAACTGCAGGACACGGGTCCACAAGACACCTCCGACCTCCACATAATATCAAGCGGCGAAAATCTCCCAGGGATTTCCATCTCAACACCAGCACCCATCTTCAGTCAACGTCCAGCAACCTACAGTGCTGGTCACCCTATGCCAAACAACTAGCAAGACAGGAACACAACGCCACCCATTAGCAGAGAGGCTGCCTAAAAACATAATAAGGCCACAGGCACCACAAAACACACCATCAGACGTGGACCTGTCCACCAGAAAGACAAGATCAAGCCTCAAACACCAGAACACAGGCACTAGTCCCCCCAACCAGGAAGCCTACACAACGTACTGAAACAACCTTAGCCACTGGGGACGGACACCAAAAACAACGGGAACTACGAATCTGCAACCTGCAAAAAGGAGACCCCAAACACAGTAACATAAGCAAAATGAGAAGACAGAAAAACACACAGCAGGTGAAGGAGCAAAATAAAAACCTACCAGACATAACAAATGAAGAGGTAATAGGCAGTCTACCTGAAAAAGAATTCAGAATAATGATAGTAAAGATGATCCAAGATTCTATTTCCCAGATCCAAAATCTTGGAAATAGAATAGACAAAATGCAAGAAACAGTTAACAAGGACCTAGAAGAACTAAAGATGAATCAAGCATCGATTAAAAACACAATAAATGAAATAAAAAATACTCTAGATGGGATCAATAGCAGAATAACTGAGGCAGAAGAACGGATAAGTGAGGTGGAAGATAAAATAGTGGAAATAACTGCTGCAGAGCAAAATAAAGAAAAAAGAATGAAAAGAAGAGAGGACAGTCTCAGAGACCTCTGGGACAACATTAAACGCACCAACATTCGAATTATAGGGGTTCCAGAAGAAGAAGAGAAAAAGAAAGGGACTGAGAAAATATTTGAAGAGATTATAGTTGAAAACTTCCCTAATATGGGAAAGGATATAGTTAATCAAGTCCAGGAGGCACAGAGAGTCCCATACAGAATAAATCCAAGGAGAAATATGCCAAGACACATATTAATCAAACTGTCAAAAATTAAACACAAAGAAATCATATTAAAAGCAGCAAGGGAAAAACAACAAATAACACACAAGGGATTCCCCATCAGGTTAACAGCTGATCTCTCAGCAGAAACTCTACAAGCCAGAAGGGAGTGGCAGGACATAATTAAAGTGATGAAGGAGAAAAACCTGCAACCAAGATTACTCTACACAGCAACCATCTCATTCAGATTTGATGGAGAAATTAAAACGTTTACAGACAAGCAAAAGCTGAGAGAGTTCAGCACCACCAAACCAGCTTTACAACAAATGCTAAAGATACTTCTCTAGGCAAGAAACACAACAGAAGGAAAAGACCTACAATAACGAACCCAAAACAATTAAGGAAATGGGAATAGGAACATACATATCGATAATTACCTTAAATGTAAATGGACTAAATGCTACCACCAAAAGACACAGACTGGCTGAATGGATACAAAAACAAGACCCATATATATGCTGTCTACAAGAGACCCACTTCAGACCTAGAGACACATACAGATTAAAAGTAAGGGGATGGAAAAAGATATTCCATGCAAATGGAAATCAAAAGAAAGCTGGAGTAGCAATTCCTATATCAGACAAAATAGACTTTAAAATAAAGACTATTAGAAGAGACAAAGAAGGACACTACATAATGATCAAGGGATCGATCCAAGAAGCAGATATAACAATTGTAAATATTTATGCACCCAACATAGAAGCACCTCAATACATAAGGCAAATACTAACAGCCATAAAAGGGGAAATCGACAGTAACACACTCATAGTAGGGGACTTTAACACCCCACTTTCACCAATGGACAGATCATCCAAAATGAAAATAAATAAGGAAACACAAGCTTTAAATGATACATTAAACAAGATGGACTTAATTGATATTTATAGGACATTCCATCCAAAAACAACAGAATACACATTTTTCTCAAGTGCTCATGGAACATTCTCCAGGATAGATCATATCTTGGGTCACACATCAAGCCTTGGTAAATTTAAGAAAATTGAAATTGTATCAAGTATCTTTTCTGACCACAGTGCTATGAGACTAGACATCAATTACAGGAAAAGGTCTGTAAAAAATACAAACACATGGAGGCTACACAATACACTACTCAATAACGAAGTGATCACTGAAGAAATCAAAGAGGAAATTAAAAAATACCTAGAAACAAATGACAATGGAGACACGATGACCCAAAACCTATGGGACGCAACAAAAGCAGTTCTAAGGGGGAAGTTTATAGCAATACAATCCCAACTTAAGAAACAGGAAACATATCGAGTAAACAACCTGACCCTGCACCTAAAGCAATTAGAGAAAGAAGAACAAAAATACCCCAAAGTTAGCAGAAGGAAAGAAATCATAAAGATCAGATCAGAAACAAATGAAAAAGAAATGAAGGACACGATAGCAAAGATCAATAAAACTAAAAGCTGGTTCTTTGAGAAGATAAACAAAATTGATAAACCATTAGCCAGACTCATCAAGAAAAAAAGGGAGAAGATTCAAATCAATAGAATTAGAAATGAAAAAGGAGAAGTAACAACTGACACTGCAGAAATACAAAAGATCATGAGAGATTACTACAAGCAACTCTATGCCAATAAAATGGACAACCTGGAAGAAATGGACAAATTCTTAGAAATGCACAACCTGCTAAGACTGAATCAGGAAGAAATAGAAAATATGAATAGACCAATCACAAGCACTGAAATTGAAACTGTGATAAAAAATCTTCCAACAAATAAAAGCCCAGGACCAGATGGCCTCACAGGCGAATTCTATCAAACATTTAGAGAAGAGCTAACACCTATCCTTCTCAAACTCTTCCAAAATATAGCAGAGGGCGGAGCACTCCCAAACTCATTCTACGAGGCCACCATCACCCTGATACCAGAAGCAGGCAAGGATATCACAAAGAAAGAAAACTACAGGCCAATATCACTGATGAAAATAGATGCAAAAATCCTCAACAAAATACTAGCAAACAGAATCCAGGGCTTCCCTGGTGGCGCAGTGGTTGAGAGTCTGCCTGCCGATGCAGCGGACACAGGTTCGTGCCCCGGTCTGGTAGGATCCCACATTCCATAGAGCAGCTGGGCCCGTGAGCCATGGCCGCTGAGCCTGCGCGTCCGGAGTCTGTGCTCCACAGCAGGAGAGGCCACAAAAGTGAGAGGCCCACGTACCGCAAAAAAAAAAAAAAAAAAAAAAAAAACAGAATCCAACACCACATCAAAAGGATCATACACCATGATCAAGTGGGGTTTATTCCAGGAATGCAAGGATTCTTCAATATACACAAATCAATCAATATGATACACCATATTAACAAATTGAAGGAGAAATACCATATGATCATCTCAATAGTTGCACAGAAAGCTTTCGACAAAATTCAACACCCATTTATGATAAAAACCCTGCAGAAAGTAGGCATAGAGGGAACTTTCCTCAACAGTATAAAGGCCATATATGACAAACCCACAGCCAACATCGTCCTCAATGATGAAAAACTGAAACCATTTCCACTAAGATCAGGAACACGACAAGGCTGCCCACTCTCACCACCCTTATTCAACTTAGTTTTGGAAGTTTTAGCCACAGCAATCAGAGAAGAAAAGGAAATAAAAGGAATCCAAATCAGAAAAGAAGAAGTAAAGCTGTCACTGTTTGCAGATGACATGATACTATACATAGAGAATCCTAAACATGCTACCAGAAAACTACTAGAGCTAATCAATGAATTTGGTAAAGTAGCAGGATACAAAATTAATGCACAGAAATCTCTGGCACTCCTGTACACTATTGATGAAAAATCTGAAAATGAAATCAAGAAAACACTCCCATTTACCATTGCAACAAAAAGAATAAAATATCTAGGAATAAACCTACCTAAGGAGACAAAAGACCTGTATGCAGAAAATTATAAGACACTGATGAAAGAAATGAAAGATGATACAAATAGATGGAGAGATATACCATGCTCCTGGATTGGAAGAATCAATATTGTGAAAATGACTCTACTACCCAAAGCAATCTACAGATTCAATGCAATCCCTATCAAACTACCACTGGCATTTTTCACAGAACTAGAACAAAAAATTTCAAAATTTGTTTGGAAAAACAAAAGACCCCGAATAGCCAAAGCAATCTTGAGAACGAAAAACGGAGCTGGAGGAATCAGGCTCCCTGACTTCAGACTATACTACAAAGCTACAGTAATCAAGACAGTGTGGTACTGGCACAAAAACAGAAAGATAGATCAATGGAACAGGATAGAAAGCCCAGAGATAAACCCACGCACATATATATGGTCAACTTATCTTTGATAAAGGAGGCAGGAATGTATAGTGGAGAAAGGACAGCCTCTTCAATAAGTGGTGCTGGGAAAACTGGACAGGGACATATAAAAGTATGAGATTAGATCACTCCCTAACACCATACACAAAAATGGCTCAAAATAGATTAAAGACCTAAATGTAAGGCCAGAATCTATCAAACTCTTAGAGGAAAACATCGGTAGAACACTCTGTGACATAAATCACAGCAAGTTCCTTTTTTGACCCACCTCCTAGAGAAATGTAAATAAAAACAAAGATAAACAAATGGGACCTAATGAAACTTCAAAGCTTTTGCGCAGCAAAGGAAACCATAAACAAGACCAAAAGACAACCCTCAGAATGGGAGAAAATATTTGCAAATGAAGCAACTGACAAAGGATTAACCTCCAAAATTTATAAGCATCTCATGCAGCTCAATAACAAAAAAAACAACCCAATCCAAAAATGGGCAGAAGTCCTAAATAGACATTTCTCCAAAGAAGATATACAGACTGCCAACAAACACATGAAAGAATGCTCAACATCATTAATCATTAGAGAAATGCAAATCAAAACTACAATGAGATATCATCTCACACCAGTCAGAATGGCCATCATCAAGAAATCTAGAAACAAGAAATGCTGGAGAGGGTGTGGAGAAAAGGGAACACTCTTGCACTGCTGGTGGGAATGTGAATTGGTACAGCCACTATGGAGAACAGTATGGAGGTTCCTTAAAAAACTAAAAATAGAACTACCATATGACCCTGCAATCCCACTACTAGGCATATACCCTGAGAAAACCATAATTCAAAAAGAGTCATGTACCAAAATGTTCATTGCAGCTGTATTCACAATAGCCCAGAGATGGAAACAACCTAAGTGTCCATCATCGGATGAATGGATAAAGAAGATGTGGCACATATATACAATGGAATATTCCTCAGCCATAAAAAGAAACGAAACTGAGCTATTTGTAATGAGGTGGATAGACCTAGAGTCTCTCATACAGAGTGAAGTAAGTCAGAAAGAGAAAGACAAATACCGTATGCTAACACATATATATGGAATTAAAAAAAAATGTCATGAAGAACCTAGGGGTAAAACGGGAATAAAGACACAGACCTACTTGAGAATGGACTTGAGGATATGGGGAGGGGGAAGGGTAAGCTGTGACAAAGCGAAAGAGAGGCATGGACATATATACAGTACCAAACTTAAGGTAGATAGATAGTGGGAAGCAGCCGCATAGCACAGGGAGATCAGCTCGGTGCTTTGTGACCGCCTGGAGGGGTGGGATGGGGAGGGTGAGAGGGAGGGAGACGCAGGAGGGAAGGGATGTGGGAACAGATGTATATGTATGACTGATTCTCTTTGTTATAAAGCAGAAACTAATAAAAAAATAAAAAATAAAAATGAAAAAAAAAAGTAAAAATAGAACTATGATAAGACCCAGCAATCCCACTACTGAGCATATAACGTGAGAAAACCATAATTCAAAAAGAGGTATGTACCAGTGTTTACTGCAGAACTGTTTACAGTAGCAAGGATATGGAAGCAACCTAAGTGTCCACTGACAGATGAATGGATAAAGAAGATGTGGCACATATATACAATGGAATATTACTCAGCCATAAAAAGAAATGAAATTTAGTTATTTGTAGTGAGGTGGATGGACCTAGAGTCTGCCATATAGAGTGAAGTAAGTCTGAAAGAGAGAAACAAATACCATATGCTAACACATATATATATGGAAACTAAAAAAAAAAAAAGAATAGTTAGGAAGAACCTAGGGGCAGGACAGGAATAAAGATGCAGACTTAGCGAATGGACCTGAGAACACGTGGAAGGGGAAGGGTAAGCTGGAACGAAGTGAGAGAGTGGCATGGACTTATAAATAATACCAAATACAAAATAGACAGCTAGTGGGAAGCAGCCTCATAGCACAGGGAGACTAGCTATGTGCTTTGTGACCACCTAGATGGGTGGGATAGGGAGGGTGGGAGGGAGGGAGACACAAGAGGGAAGAGATATGGAGATACATGTATATGCGTAGCTGATTTACTTTGTTATAAAGCTGAAACTAACACACCATTGTAAAGCAATTATACTCCAATAAAGATGTTAAAAAAATAATAATAAGCTAAGCTGACAGAACAGCACTTGCCTGTTATTGTTAACCTTTACATATTAAAATCAGCTTATATTATTAACCCAACCCTTGCAGGATGTGTTCAAGTTTTAAGATATGAACATGTCCTTAGACCAGTTTATCTTGTAAAATCATCAATTCTATTTGTAATGCCAATCCTCTGGCTATATTTGTGTGTTTGTTGGCTTGTTCGCTTTAAACCTATGATTCATTTTATAATGACAACCTAAGAATATGCTTTAGCTTAGGTCTATAGTGAATTAATAGATTAAATTCACATAGTGCCATGGTGTCTGGAATTAGGAAATGATTTGCCTTTGCTATTTTTGAAAGGGAGGAAGTAGTTTTGCTTTCCCATGCAACTGCCGTGTTTTCTCAAAACAACAAGCTGAAACTGATGTTTAACCTGGAGAGGCTTCTGTGAATTTATATGAATTTTCATTGGGATTTAAGAAAGATTGTATTTCCTGATTTAATCATTCATATGACTGAGATGGGAAGGGCAATATTTTAATATTACTCTGAATTGGAATCTAACACAAAATTCTGAAGAATGAAGGAAGGAAGGAAGGAAGGAAGGCACGCTACGTGACTCAAACTTATTATAATACTGTGTGGATTTAAAGTTACTGATTTTGAAGTAGGTAACAGAAAGATGCACACTACCCAGGCCCTTATTTTTAGTCTGACACAAATGATGCAGTAATAGTCATAGTCACTATCATTTATTGAGCTCTAGCCAGGGGCTGGGCATTGTGCTAGGTACAATTCATCATTATGTCATCTGGTCTTCATCACACTCCAATAAGTGGGTATGATTATCACACACACTTTATAGATGAGGCACCTGAAGCTTAACAAGAGTTATGGTACTTGACGAAGGTGGCAAAACTAGAACTATAAAGCAAGAAGCCCTGCCACATCTGACTCCAGAGTTCATGTCCAATACATGCCTGTCCATTCATTTTACTTTTTTCATTCTTCATTTTGTTTTTCTATTTTAGACAGAGGTACACATAAAGTACTTCTAAGAAGAAAATCATCCTTTGTTTTAAGCCCCAAGCATCCAGAGATGACATAATCAGTGACTACAAGATCCATTCAGATCTGTTTAAAACACACACACACACACAGCATTTCTTGCTGCACATCCTCAGAAATCAGATCAAACACTGTAAGAGAAGAGTCATGCTACAATTATAAGACTCTGGATTTCATTTGTGCATTATTTGCCCATGTCTCTCAGAATGCTGTGACATCTTAGGAAGTAAAGGAATAGATCGTAGATCATAGGAGGGAATGTAAATTGACTATCATCTAAGATATAGTCTTTTTACTCTTAAGTCTTACTATACTCTTTACATTAAATTTTATTTGGTAAAACATCTTTTTATTGTCCTAAAAATGTTAGTAATAAAATGAAATGTAAAGTTCAAGGAGATAATTTTTGCAAAAAAAAAAAAAATCCCAGTTTGCAATTTCATAAGACTAGCACCTAATTTCAAATCAATCAGTCTTTACGCTAGACTGTAGAGAATAAACATATTACCTAAAAGCCAAATCACTATATTCCACAATTCTTTCTAGGACTATCTAGCATGTAATTTCTGAAAGGATCCAAATTATTTCTTTTCTCCATCCATGTCATCGCTTTACACACAGTGAAATTGATCATGTTTTGCTTGTTTAGGTGATCCACACTAGACTTAGGTCTACACCATGACAGAATATACTGAAGGGGACACACTTTAGTGCTTCAAGTGCAGAAAAATGAGGAAACCACCACCCTGTTCTAATTTTTTTTTAAATAAAAAAGAAAGGAAATGCCCAAGTCCCAGCAAAGAGGGAAATAAAGCTCTCCCCCATGCCAGGGCAGCGCTGTGAGGAAGGAACGCAGGGTAGGTACGGGCTAAGGCTGCGGTTTAGCCCTGGGCAGGGGCTGAGAAAAGATGCAACAAGCACTGGCAATGCTCCCCACCCGCATTTCTTTGGATTCTTTACTACATTGTGCCCCAGCTGCCCTGCGCACTTTCACTCCAACAGTCAGCACTTGTAATTTTTGGCAGGGAATTGCTTCACGCTGCTAGAACCCCTTTGAGAGCTCAAGTAAAGCAGAAACCTCCCAGGAATTTACATCCCTCTGGGGGAAGCCTTTAACAATGACTGGCATATAAATACTCTAGCTCCATCCCATCTGATGAGGAGGGCTCTAAGATGTAAACTTCAAATCTGCCCTTCAAACCTGAGAGCACATTTCCTGGGTGGGACTTTGCTTGATATCATGCCCTTGCTAGACAAAATTCCCTTTCCAGTCCTATTTCTCCAAACCCCTATCTTTTCTGGGAACACTTACTAATAAATTACATTAACATGGATCCTCACCTTACAGCCTGATTCTGGGAAAGTCAATCTAAGACACAAGGTGTTGAGTCCTTACAAATTAGGGACTGGAACTAGCTACCCTGCATAAATCCAGGAGCCTGGAAGAACAGCCCTCTCGGCACAAGAAGCACCACCAGCCTCGTCAAACCATTAGGAAGCTCTCTGGATGCAAATAATCAAAAGAAAAAGCTACCATGAGAAAGTAAGAGCCTCCAAAACACACACATGAGGAATCCGAATTTACATGATTTATGAAATGCAAGAAGTCTCAAGCTAAGAAATTAACATAAACTAGTCTGGAGCAAGTGAGATGCAGATGGAAATGCAAAATTATTCTACAGCAACATTTCTGCCATGAGTAAGACAGGCAACTCCCACAGGAATACGAGTGGGGAGGAGGTGTGTTGGATGATGAGAAAGTCTCACAGTCTAAAAACTTATAAACCGGGCTTCCCTGGTGGTGCAGTGGTTAAGAATCCACCTGCCAATGCAGGGTCCATGGGTTCGAGCCCTGGTCCAAGAAGATCCCACATGCCGCAGAGGAACTAAGCCTATGCGCCACGACTACTGAGCCTGCGTTCTAGAGCCCATGCTCTGCAACAAGAGAAGCCACCGCAATGAGAAGTCCGCAGCATGGCAACAAAGAGTAGCCCCCGCTCACTGCAACTAGAGAAAGGCCACGTGCAGCAATGAAGACCCAACACAGCCAAAGAGTAAAATAAAAATTAATTAATTAATTTTTTAAAAAATTATAAACCACATTGGAAAATAGTTTCGCCTTGATAAAGTCTCACTTCAGCAACTGGAGGATCTCTACAATGTGAAAAAATTAGAAAATCAGCATGTCTGAAATGATTAAAGAAAATAAGAAGGAATGGAAACCATGATGAAATCATTACAAAAAATAGACTTGAAGAAGAACATAAAGCATCTATATAAAGGTCATGCTGGCAGATCGAACACATGCATATAATTTTACTCACTCCTGCCAAATATAGGGAAAAAATGTTTAATCCATAAAGGTGAAGAGAGCAGCACGGGAGACAACAGTGACAGAATTTTGAAAGCTGGAAAGCAGGACCAGTGTAAATGACTTAGGAGATCCAGGAAAGATGAATACAAAATTGGCAGTCAGAAAAGCTGATAATCAAGTCCATTCCATCACAGAATCCTAAGAGATTCTGGAACCAGCAATACTTAGTAACTCTGGAACTATGAGTGAAGGAGAAGTGATTCAATCAAGAAATTGCAAAAAGCTATTTCAGAAACAGTTCGATTTCTATTAAGACTAGATTCCCTCTCCTTTACTTTTCTAGTCCACTCTTTGGAACAATGATCTCTGCCCCAGAAGTTTGGAGGTTTCTTCTCTGACAGGGTAAAGAAAGACTGTGTGGACAAGTATATGCCAGTTAGAGTTGAGGGTCTGTATTCGATGTGTGCCAAGAAGACCACAGTTAAGTGACCATGTGAATACTTCAAGCTGAATGGCTTGGCTCCCAAAACACAGTCAGACCTTTACCACCCAGTAGGATAACAGAACAGACTTCTCCTGAGTAGCTAACCCACCCTGAGGTAAAACCTAGAGAGCCTGATCGCCCTTCAGTGATGGTCAAAGCCTCCCTCACACACTCAGATCTTCCAATAAGCTTTTAAATCCCAGGCTCTTAACCATGAATTGTCAATCAACAGAGACTAAAAGAGCCATACACAAAACAATCATTTTGGAATAAACCAACACTATAAAGGGAGAAGAAAACTTTAGAAATGAATGAATAAATAAAACCATCATTACATTAATATCCCCAGAGAGAGAATAATATTTGGGAATCCACGTAAAAGAATAGATGCTGGACAGATACACCAGAAATACAGCTACACGTGGAACAACTCCTACAGAACACCTACTGAACGCTGGCAGAAGACCCCAGACCTCCCAAAAGGCAAGAAACTCCCCACGTACCTGGGTAGGGCAAAGCGAAGAGATTCCCGCACAGAGGATCGGTGCCGAACGGCACTCACCAGCCCGAGAGGCTTGTGTGCGGCGGGCGGCGCTGGAAGCTGAGGCTCGGGCTTCGGTCAGAGCGCAGGGAAAGGACTGGGGCTGGCGGCGAGAACTCAGCCTGAAGGGGGCTAATGCGCCACAGCTACCCGGGAGGGAGTCCGGGAAAACTCTGGAGCTGCCGAAGAGGCAAGAGACATTTTCTTCCCTCTTGGTTTCCTGGTGCGCGAGGAGAGGGGATTAAGAGCGCTGCTTAAAGGAGCTCCACAGACGGGCGCGAGTCGCAACTAAAAGCGCAGAGCCCAGAGATGGGCGTGGGATGCTGGGGCTGCTGCTGCCGCCGCCGACAAGAGACCTGTGTGCGAGCGCAGGTCACTGTCCACGCAGCCTTTCCAGGAGCCTGTGCAGCCCGTCACTGCCGGGGTCCCGGGATCCAGGGACGGATTCCCTGGGAGAACGCACAGCGCGCCTCGGGCTGGTGCAACGTCACGCCGGCCTCTGCCACTGCAGGCTTGCCCCGCACCCCGTGCCCCTCCCTCCCACCCGGCCTGAGTGAGCCAGAGTCCCCGAAGCTGCTGCTCCTTTAACCCTGTCCTGTCTGAGCGAAGAACAGACGCCCTCCGGCAACCTACACGCAAAGGCGGGGCCAAATCCAAAGCTGAGACCCGGGAGCTCTGAGAATAAAGAAGAGAAAGGGAAATCTCTACCAGCAGCCTCAGAAGCAGCGAATTAAAGCTCCACAATCAACTAGATGTACCCTGCATCTGTGGAATACATGAATAGACAACAAATCATCCCAAATTGAGGAGCCAGGAGTCAATACTGTGCCTCTAAGGTGGGAGAGCCAACTTCAGGACACTAGTCCACAAGAGACCTCCCAGCACCACATAATATCAAGCGGCGAAAATCTTCCAGAGATCTCCATCTCAATACCAGCACCCAGCTTCACTCAACGACCAGCAAGCTACAGTGCTGGACACCCTATGCCAAACAACTAGCAAGACAGGAACACAAGGCCACCCATTAGCAGAGAGGCTGCCTAAAATCATAAAAAGTCCGCAGACACCCCAAAACACACCACCAGACGTGGACCTGCCCACCAGAAAGACAAGACCCAGCCTCATCCACCAGAACACAGGCACTAGTCCCCTCGACCAGGAAGCCTACACAACCCACAAAACCAACCTTAGCCACTGGGGATGGACACCAAAAACAATGGGAACTAGGAATCTGCAGCCTGCAAAAAGGAGACCCCAAACACAGTAAGATAAGCAAAATGAGAAGAAAGAAAAACACACAGCAGGTGAAGGAGCAAGATAAAAACCCACCAGACCTAACAAATGAAGATGTAACAGGCAGTCTACCTGAAAAACAATTCAGAATAATGATAGTAAAGATGATCCAAGATTCTATTTCCCAGATCCAAAATCTTGGAAATAGAATAGACAAAATGCAAGAAACAGTTAACAAGGACCTAGAAGAACTAAAGATGAATCAAGCATCGATTAAAAACACAATAAATGAAATAAAAAATACTCTAGATGGGATCAATAGCAGAATAACTGAGGCAGAAGAACGGATAAGTGAGGTGGAAGATAAAATAGTGGAAATAACTGCTGCAGAGCAAAATAAAGAAAAAAGAATGAAAAGAACAGAGGACAGTCTCAGAGACCTCTGGGACAACATTAAACGCACCAACATTCGAATTATAGAGGTTCCAGAAGAAGAAGAGAAAAAGAAAGGGACTGAGAAAATATTTGAAGAGATTATAGTTGAAAACTTCCCTAATATGGGAAAGGAAATAGTTAATCAAGTCCAGGAGGCACAGAGAGTCCCATACAAAATAAATCCAAGGAGAAATATGCCAAGACACATATTAATCAAACTGTCAAAAATTAAACATAAAGAAATCATATTAAAAGCAGCAAGGGAAAAACAACAAATAACACACAAGGGATTCCCCATCAGGTTAACAGCTGATCTCTCAGCAGAAACTCTACAAGCCAGAAGGGAGTGGCAGGACATAACTAAAGTGATGAAGGAGAAAAACCTGCAACCAAGATTACTCTACCCAGCAAGGATCTCATTCAGATTTGATGGAGAAATTAAAACCTTTACAGACAAGCAAAAGCTGAGAGAGTTCAGCACCACCAAACCAGCTTTACAACAAATGCTAAAGATACTTCTCTAGGCAAGAAACACAACAGAAGGAAAAGACCTACAATATCGAACCCAAAACAATTAAGAAAATGGGAATAGGAACATACATATCGATAATTACCTTAAATGTAAATGGACTAAATGCTCCCACCAAAAGACACAGATTGGCTCAATGGATACAAAAACAAGACCAATATATATGCTGTCTACAAGAGACCCACTTCAGACCTAGAGACACATACAGACTGAAAGTAAGAGGATGGAAAAAGATTTTCCATGCAAATGGAAACCAAAAGAAAGATGGAGTAGCAATTCTCATATCAGACAATATAGACTTTAAAAAAAAGACTACTAGAAGAGACAAAGAAGGACACTACATAATGACCAAGGGATCGATCCAAGAACAAGATATAACAATTGTAAATATTTATGCACCCAACATAGGAGCAACTCAATACATAAGGCAAATACTAACAGCCATAAAAGGGGAAATGGACAGTAACACACTCATAGTAGGGGACTTTAACACCCCACTTTCACCAATGGACAGATCATCCAAAATGAAAATAAATAAGGAAACACAAGCTTTAAATGATACATTAAACAAGATGGACTTAGTTGATATTTATAGGACATTCCATCCAAAAACAACAGAATACACATTTTTCTCAAGTGCTCATGGAACATTCTCCAGGATAGATCATATCTTGGATCACAAATCAAGCCTTGGTAAATTTAAGAAAATTAAAATTGTATCAAGTATCTTTTCTGACCACAATGCTATGAGACTAGATATCAATTACAGGAAAAGATCTGTAAAAAATACAAACACATGGAGGCTAAACAATACACTACTTAATAACGAAGTGATCACTGAAGAAATCAAAAAGGAAATTAAAAAATACCTAGAAACAAATGACAATGGAGACACAACAACCCAAAACCTATGGGATGCAGCAAAAGCAGTTCTAAGAGAGAAGTTTATAGCAATACAATCCTACCTTAAGAAACAGGAAACATCTCGAATAAACAACCTAAACTTGCACCTAAAGCAATTAGAGAAAGAAGAACAAAAACATCCCCAAGCTAGCAGAAGGAAAGAAATCATAAAAATCAGAACAGAAATAAATGAAAAAGAAATGAAGGAAACGATAGCAAAGATCAATAAAACTAAAAGCTGGTTCTTTGAGAAGATAAACAAAATTGATAAACCATTAGCCAGACTCATCAAGAAAAAAAGGGAGAAGACTCAAATCAATAGAATTAGAAATGAAAAAGGGGAAGTAACAACTGACACTGCAGAAATACAAAAGATCATGAGAGATTACTACAAGCAACTCTATGCCAATAAAATGGACAACCTGGAAGAAATGGACAAATTCTTAGAAATGCACAACCTGCTAAGACTGAATCAGGAAGAAATAGAAAATATGAATAGACCAATCACAAGCACTGAAATTGAAACTGTGATAAAAAATCTTCCATCAAACAAAAGCCCAGGAAAAGATGGCTTCACAGGCGAATTCTATCAAGCATTTAGAGAAGAGCTAACACCTATCCTTCTCAAACTCTTCCAAAATATAGCAGAGG
Organism: Mesoplodon bidens; assembly: GCF_964165515.1. Lineage (NCBI taxonomy): Eukaryota > Metazoa > Chordata > Mammalia > Artiodactyla > Ziphiidae > Mesoplodon > Mesoplodon bidens. Next base: position 34,402,153 of record NC_138160.1, read on the forward strand.
GAGGAACACTCCCAAACTTATTCTACGAGGCCACCATCACCTTGATACCAAAACCAGACAAGGATGTCACAAAGAAAGAAAACTACAGGCCAATATCACTGATGAACATACATGCAAAAATCCTCAACAAAATACTAGCAAACAGAATCCAACAGCACATTAAAAGGATCATACACCATGATCAAGTGGGGTTTATTCCAGGAATGCAAGGATTCTTCAATATACGCAAATCAATCAACGTGATACACCATATTAACAAATTGAAGGAGAAAAACCATATGATCATCTCAAAAGACGCAGAGAAAGCTTTCGACAAAATTCAACACCCATTTATGATAAAAACCCTGCAGAAAGTAGGCATAGTGGGAACTTTCCTCAACATAATAAAGGCCATATATGACAAACCCACAGCCAGCATCATCCTCAATGGTGAAAAACTGAAACCATTTCCACTAAGATCAGGAACAAGACAAGGCTGCCCACTCTCACCACTCTTATTCAACCTAGTTTTGGAAGTTTTAGCCACAGCAATCAGAGAAGAAAAGGAAATAAAAGGAATCCAAAGTGGAAAAGAAGAAGTAAAGCTGTCACTGTTTGCAGATGACATGATACTATACATAGAGAATCCTAATGATGCTACCAGAAAACTACTAGAGCTAATCAATGAATTTGGTAAAGTAGCAGGATACAAAATTAATGCACAGAAATCTCTGGCATTCCTATATACTAATAATGAAAAATCTGAAAGTGAAATCAAGGAAACACTCCCATTTACCATTGCAACAAAAAGAATAAAATATCTAGGAATAAACCTACCTAAGGAGACAAAAGACCTGTATGCAGAAAATTATAAGACACTGATGAAAGAAATTAAAGATGATACAAATAGATGGAGAGATGTACCATGTTCTTGGATTGGAAGAATCAACATTGTGAAAATGACTCTACTACCCAAAGCAATCTACAGATTCAATGCAATCCCTATCAAACTACCACTGGCATTTTTCACAGAACTAGAACAAAAAATTTCACAATATGTATGGAAACACAAAAGACCCCGAATAGCCAAAGCAATCTTGAGAACGAAAACTGGAGCTGGAGGAATCAGGCTCCCTGACTTCAGACTATACTACAAAGCTACAGTAATCAAGGCAGTATGGTACTGGCACAAAAACAAAGATAGATCAATGGAACAGGATAGAAAGCCCAGAGATAAACCCACGCACATATGGTCACCTTATCTTTGATAAAGGAGGCAGGAATGTACAGTGGAGAAAGGACAGTCCCTTCAATATGTGGTGCTGGGAAAACTGGACAGGGACATTTAAAAGTAAGAGATTAGATCACTCCCTAACACCATACACAAAAATAAGCTCAAAATGGATTAAAGACCTAAATGTAAGGCTAGACACTATCAAACTCTTAGAGGAAAACATAGGCAGAACACTCTATGACATAAATCACAGCAGGATCCTTTTGGACCCACCTCCTAGAGAAATGGAAATAAAGACAAAAATAAACACATGGGACCTAATGAAACTTCAAAGCTTTTGCACAGCAAAGGAAACCATAAACAAGACCAAAAGACAACCCTCAGAATGGGAGAAAATATTTGTAAATGAAGCAACTGACAAAGGATTAATCTCCAAAATTTATAAACAGCTCATGCAGCTCAATAGCAAAAAAAAACAAACAACCCAATCCAAAAATGGGCAGAAGACCTAAATAGACATTTCTCCACAGAAGATATACAGACTGCCAACAAACACATGAAAGGATGCTCAACATCTTTACTCATTAGAGAAATGCAAATCAAAACTACAATGAGATATCATCTCACACCAGTCAGAATGGCCATCATCAAGAAATCTAGAAACAAGAAATGCTGGAGAGGGTGTAGAAAAAACGGAACACTCTTGCACTGCTGGTGGGAATGTGAATTGGTACAGCCACTATGGAGAACAGTATGCAGGTTCCTTAAAGAACTACAAATAGAACTACCATATGACCCAGCAATCCCAGTACTGGGCATATACCCTGAGAAAACCATAATTCAAGAAGAGTCATGTACCAAAATGTTCATAGCAGCCCTATTTACAATAGCCCGGAGATGGAAACAACCTAAGTGTCCATCATTGGATGAATGGATAAAGAAGATGTGGCACATATATATAACGGAATATTACTCAGCCATAAAAAGAAACGAAATTGAGCTATTTGTAATGAGGTGGATGGACCTAGAGTCTGTCATACAGCGTGAAGTAAGACAGAAAGAGAAAGACAAATACTGTATGCTGACACATATATATGGAATTTAAGAAAAAAAATGTCATGAAGAACATAGGGGTAAGACAGGAATAAAGACACAGACCTACTAGAGAATGGACTTGAGGATATGGGGAGGGGGAAGGGTAAGCTGTGACAAAGCGAAAGAGCGGCATGGACATATATACACTACCAAACGTAAGGTAGATAGCTAGTGGGAAGCAGCCGCATAGCACAGGGAGATCAGCTCAGTGCTTTGTGACCGCCTGGAGGGGTGGGATAGGGAGGGTGGGAGGGAGACGCAAAAGGGAGGGGATGTGGGAACATATGTATATGTATAACTGATTAAATTTGTTATAAAGCAAAAAAAAAAAGATGCTGTAAAAATAAAATGGACATTTAAATAACAAAAAAGAGAGCTTTTGTCTTTTTTTCTATTTTTTATCAAAGTACAGTTGATTTACAATATTAGTTTCAGGTATACAACATAGTAATTCAATATTTTTCTAGATTATACTTCATTTAAAGTTATTACAAAATAATGGCTATATTTCTCTGTGCTCTATAATACATCCTTGTAGTTTAATTTATACATGGTAGTGTGTACCTCTTAATCTCTTAGCCCTATCTTGCCCCTCCCCTCTTCCCTCTGCCCACTGGTAACCACTGGTTTATTCTCCATATCTGAGTCTGTTTTTGTTTTGTTATATACACTCTTTTATTTTTTTAGATCCCATATATAAGTGATAACATACAGTATTTTTCTTTGTCTGACTCATTTCACTAAGCATAATATCCTCCAGGTCCATCCATGCTGTTGTAAATGGCAGAACATTCATTCTTTTTTATGACTTAGTAATATTCCTTTGTACATATACACCAAATCTTTTTTATTGAAGTATAGTTGATTTACAATATCGTGTTAACTTCAGGTATGCAGCACAGCGATTCAGTTATACATATATTCTTCTTCAGATTCTCTTTCCTTATAGGTTATTACAAAATATTGAGTATAGTTCCCTGTGCTACACAGTAGGTCCTTGTTGGTTATCTATATAGGAGTGTGTATATCTTAATGCCAAACTCCCAATTTATCCCTCCCCTCCACCTCTCTTTCCCCTTTGATAACCATAAATTTTTCTTCTAGGTCTGTGAGTCTCTTTCTGTTTTAGAAATAAGTTCATTTGTATCTATTTTTTTTAGATTCCACATATAAGTGATATCATATGGTATTTGTATTTCTCTTTCTGACTTACTTCACTTAGTATGATAATCTCTAGTTTCATCCATGTTGCTGCAAATGGCATTGTTTCATTACTTTTTATGGCTGAGTAATATTCCATTGTATATATCTACACACCACATTTTCTTTATCCATTTGTCTATTGATGGACACTTAGATTACTTCCATATTTTGGCTATTGTAAATATTGATGAACTATGAACACTGATGTACATGTATCTTTTCAAATTAGTGTTTTCATTTTCTTCAGATATATACCCAGTAGTGGAATTGCTGGATCATATGGTAGTTCCATTTTTAGTTTTTTGAGGGGCCCCCATACTGTTTTCCTGCACCAATTTCCTGCACCAATAATGGCTGCACCAATTTACATTTCCATCAACAGTGTACACAGGTTCCCTTTTCTCCACATCCTTGCCAACATTTGCTCTTTGTAGTCTTTTTGATGATAGCCATTCTGACAGGTATGAAGTGATTATCTCATTGTGGTTTTGACTTGCATTTCTTTTATGATTATCATTGTTGAGCATCTTTTCATGTGCCAAGAAGAGAGCTTTTGGAAATTTTTTTTTAATTATAGTGAAAATGAAACACTCAATGATATAGTTGGAAGATAAAGTTAAGGAAATCTTCCAGAAGTAGAATGAAAAGAGATGAAAACAGAGAAAAATAAGAAAATTAGAAAATCATCCCATATGTCTAAGATCAAGGAATAGAAAATACAGAAAGAGAGAAAACATGAAAATTGAAGAAATGAAATCTTTAATGAACTATTGCAAAAAATATTGCTCCAAAATGAATGATATAAGTTTCCAGATTGAAAGGGCCCCAAGAGTCTCACCAACATACATCACTGCAACAATTTTGAACACAGGAGACAAAGAAATAAAAAGGTTCTACAAACATCTAAATATAAAAAAATAGGTCACATATAATGTGAGTAAAGTGACCATATAATCAATCTATCATACTATCAAGGACACTTTAAAATTAGATAATTTTTATAAATTTCTTTACTGACAAATTGGTTTATTTCATTGACAGTTCTATTCAAAAACTAGCTTCAAAAATAAAATTGCTTCTAAGAAAAGTAACATGTGTTTATTAAATTTAAAGCAAATTAACTTCTTCATATCGATTTTCTGAAAATTAAATAATAAGCAGAATGATTATTTTTGGTACATATTCATTTACATTAGCCATTTTCTTAGCCATCTCTGTCTCTAACAGTGTGTCATCTGTATTTCTATAAACGTTTTTTTTTGTTATGGTCATGTAGTTTTGTTTTCATAAAATTGAGCTCATTACTCTACATTTAAGGGTTAATAAATTGGAAAATGGTGACACCTTTTGTTGATTTTTCTCTGTAGGCCTTTTTTTTTTTTTTTTTGCAGTACGCAGACCTCTCACTGTTATGGCCTCTCCCACTGCGGAGCACAGGCTCCGGACACACAGGTCCAGCGGCCGTGGTCCACGGGCCCAGCTGCTCTGCGGCATGGGGGATCTTCCCAGACCGGGGCACAAACCCATGTCCCCTGCATCGGCAGGCAGATCCCCAACCACTGTGCCACCAGGGAAGCCCTGTAGGCCATATTTTTAATTGAAAAACTACTTTCCATACAGATGCTGAAGTACCTGGTAACTTCAGAGTAATATTAATTTTTCCCTATTGCATCATATGATTATTTCAGACCAAATATTTTCATTCAGAGCACCTTACTTGGCAAATATTTTTACATAAAATAATTCAGCATCTAAATTCTCTCCATAACTGATTGAAATTTAAATGCTTGAAAATTGAAATCCTTCTCAATATATCCCATTATGGTAAAGAAAATAAATAAATTATCAAATTAACTAGGAACTCCATCAAAAGAGTCTTCCTATAAATCAAGATGATCCAAATCAAAACTATAGTTTTAAAAAATTAAAACAGCATTTGAGCTCTCATCATTTACTTTGTTCAATAGCTCACTTGGTTTTACAGAATAAAGGCCACTGCCTTCCAGCCTTGCATCCTGCAGGAAACTCAGGATGATTTATAAATTAATACCTTAAATGTTCAACCTCTTCTGAAATGGAATTGAAGAGCGATAAGAAAAGAGACCGCTGGCATACTAATGTATTTCCTGAGCTATGTTTTCCATTCTAACATTCTACATACAAAGGCACAATCAAATATGAGGGTAGAATAAAAATTGTAGGGTCTCAAGTAATTTTTCCCATGCATTCACTCTCTGAAGCTATTAGAAGATGTATCCAACAAAAAGAGAAACAGAAAGAGAGAGGGAGAGAGAGAGAATGAAGAAAGAAGAAGACATCGTGTGGTAGGATGAAAAAATGCCCCTCCTCACAAAAGAATATTCACTTCCTAACCCCTGGAACCTAAAAATATTACCTATTTAGGAAAAAACATTTTTGCAGATGTGGTTAACAATCTTGATATGCTTTATCCTGGATTACCCAGGTGAACCCCAAATACAATCATATGTATCCTTATAAGAGGGAGGGAGGACTTCCCTGGTGGCACAGTGGTTGAGAGTCTGCTTGTCGATGCAGGGGACACGGGTTTGTGCCCTGGTCCGGGAAGATCCCACATGCCGCAGAGTGGCTAGGCCCGTGAGCCATGCACTGAGCCTGCACATCCAGAGCCTGTGCTCCGCAACGGGAGAGGCCACAACAGTGAGAGGTCCACATACCACAAAAAAAAAAAAAAAAAGAGGGAGGGAGATGGTAATTTGACACAGAGGAAAAGGAAATGCAGAGACACATGGAGGAGAAGACCACTGAGTTGGGAGATTTGAAGACTTGAATATTGGACTGATGTGGCCACAAGCCAAGGAAGGCTGCCAGCCACCAGAAGCTGGAAAAGCAAGGAACAGATTCTCCCCTGGAGCCTCTACAGAGAACATGGTCCTGTCAACATCTTGACTTCAGTTCAGTGAAACTAACTCAGGGCTCTGGCCTCCATAACTTAAGAGAATACATTTCTTTTGTTTTAAGCTACCAAGGCTATGGTGATTTGTTGCAGCTGCCACAGGAAACTAATACTAATGGCACACAAGGAGTAGGAACAGGAAATCTAAAAAAGGAGGAGTGATGAGGATCCAGAGAAGAACAGAACATGATGACCTGAGAATGACAGCTGAATAAAAAATAGGTAAATGCACCAGTTTGTACTGGAACAGAAGGATTCAAGAGACAGATACCTATTGCCATCATACTACCTTTTTAACCTGAAGGAGGATGCTTGGGTGAGCTTGGCTTCATTTCTTAATTCTATTTGACTTGTCTTCACCATATTCTAATAAAATGCCTTCTCTCCTCTCCATGCCCAGGTGTTGGGTCAGCTGGGGATAGCCATTTCATCTCTCGAAATTATTCTTTTTATTTACTGCTGAGCAGTCAAGGTAAGCAATGGTGGATTTAGAAGCAGAAATTCAAAACATCCTACTCCCTCTGATAATATCTCTATTAAAAGTTTAGTACCTGGGCCACAGTATAGCCCTGCCAGGTGCTCTGTGCTTCCTAAGATCCAACCAGGACTCAAGCCAGTTTACATACTCAGACCCCTTCAGTGAAGCAGGGGCTGGGTCCCTTTGAGGAAGGAACCTGGTACACTTCCAAAAATTTATACTATTAATCTTTCTCCCAACTTTTCCTAAAGGGATCTATGGCCTTTTACCAGAGTGACTGTGCACTGGGGAAAAGCAAATAATAAGACCTTTTGGGGTCTACTAGACACTGCCTCTGAACTACACTAATTCCAGGAGACCCAAAACATCACCGTGGTCCACTTGTCAGAGTAGGGGCTTATGAAGGGCAGGTGATGAATGGAGTTTTAGCTGAAGTCCATCTCACAGTGGATCCAGTGGGTCCGCAAACCCATTCTCTGGTTATTTGCCCAGTTCCAGAATGCATAATTAGAATAAACATACCTAGCAACTGGAAAAATGCCTACATCCTGTAGAGTGAGAGCTATTCTGGTGGGAAAGGCCAAGTGCAAGCCTCTACCTGGAAAGAAAGTAAACTAAAAGCAATATCATGCTCCTGGAGGGGTGTAACGATTAGCGCCACCATCAGAAAGTTGAAAGATCTAGGGGTGGTGATTCTCACCACATCTCCATTTCACTCACCTTTGTGTCCTGTGCAGATTAGAGATGCATCTTGGAGAATGATAGTAGATAACTGTAAGCCTAACAAGATGGTAACTCCAGTTTCAGTCATTGCACCAGGAGTGGTTTCATCGCTTGGGGAAATTGGCACATCCCTTGGTGCCTCTTAGGCAGCTAATAAAATGGCAAATGCTTTTTTCTCAATTTCTGCTAATAAAGGCCACCAGGAGCAGTTTGCTTTCAGCTGGAAAGGCCAGCGATTTACCTTCATTGCCCTACCTCAGGGGTATATCAACTTTTCAGCCCTATGTCATAACTTTGTTCAAAGAGATCTTGATTGTCTTTCCTTTCCACAAGTCTCACACTGATCATTATTACATTGATGACATTATGCTGATTGGACCTAGTGAGCAAGAAGTAGCAACTACTCTAGACTTATTGGTAAGAAATTTGCATGTCAGAGGGTGAGAAATAAATGTGGTAAAAATTCAAGGGCCTTCTAGCTCAGTGAAATTTCTAGGGGCCAATGGTATAGTGCATGTTGAGATAACCCTTCTAAGGTGAAGGGTAAGTTGTTTCATCTGACCCTTCTTATAACAAGAGAGAGAGATACAATGCCTAGTACGTCTCTGGATTTTGGAGGTAATACATTGCTCATTTGGGTGTGCTACTCTGGCCCACTTACTAAGTGACCCATAAGTTGCTAGTTTTGAGTAGGGTCCAGAACAACAGAAGGCTCTACAACAGATCCATATTGCTATGCAAGCTGCTTTGCCACTTGGGCCATATGATCCAGCAAATCCAATGGTGATTGAAGTGTCATTGGCAGATAAGGATATTGGTTGGAGCCTGTGGCAGGCCTCTAACAGGTGAATCTCATAACAGATCCTTAGGATTTTGGAACAAAGCCCTGCCATCCTCTGGGATAACCGCTCTCCTTTTAAGAAACAGCTTGGCCTGCTACTAGGGTTCAGTTGAGACTGAACACTTAACCATGGGCCAAGAACTTACCATGTGACCTGAGCTGTCTATCACGTACTAGGTATTATCTGACTCACCAAGCCATAAAGTTGGGCGTGCACAGCAGCACTCCATCATCAAATGGATATGAGGTCAAGCCCAAGCAGGTCCTGAAGGCACAAGTAAATTACATGAAGTGGCCCAAATGCCATGGTCCCTACCCCTGCTGCACTACCTTGTGTCACCAGGTTGCACATACTTCCTCACTGGGAGTTCGCTACAATCAACTGACAGAGGAAAAGAAAATTTGGACCTGGTTTACAGATTATTCTCTCCAATATGCAGACACCACTGAAAAATGGAAACCTGCAGCACTACACCCTTTCTCTAGGACATCCCTGAGGGACAGGGTGAGGGGAAATCCTCCCAGCAGCCAGTGTTCCTGGTCATTCATTTTGCTTGGAAGGAGAAATGGCAAGATGTGTGCTTATATACCAGTTCATGAGCTGTGGCCAATGATTTGGCTGGATAGTCAGGGACTTGGATGGAACCTGACTGGAAAATTGATGATAAGGAAATCTGAGAAAGAGGTCTGAAGATAAACCTCTATGAATGGGCAAAAAGAACATAAAGATATTTGTGTCCCATGTTAATACTCACCAAAAGGTGACCTTAGCAGAAGAGTATTTTAATAGCCAAGTGGATAGGATGGTCTGTTCTGTACATACCAATCAGCCTCTTTAGCCACCACTATTATCACCAATGGGCTCATGGATGTACTGTCCATGGTGACAGAAATGGATGTTATGCATGGACTCAGCAATGTGGATTTATGCTTTCCAAAGGAGGCCTGACCACAGCTACTGCTGAGTACTCAATCAGCCAGCAGCAGAAATCAACACTAAGTCCCTGGTATGGCACCGTTCCCTGGGGTTATCAGCAAGCTACCTGGTGGCAGTTTAATTACATTGAGCCACTTCCATTATGGAAGAGACAGCATTTTATTCTTACTAAAATAGGCACTCTGGATGTGGACTTAACTTCCCTGCATGTAATGTTTTTGCCAAAACTACCATCCATGGACTTAAAGAATGCCTTATCCACTGTCATGGTTTTCCACACAGCAATACTTCTAAGAACTCACTTCATAGCAAATGAAATGCAGCAATGGGCCTAGCCTCACGGAATTCACTAGACTTACCATTTTCCCCACCATGCTTCATCAGCTGGTTTGACAGAATAGAGGAATGGCCTTTTTTTTTTAATTGAATGAAAGATTCTTTAAATTCTATAGTGCTTTACAATTTTCAATAGTTTCACACACATGATCTCATATAATCCCATAACAACGTTTTTCTTTCCCCTACCTCTATATTTCCCCCTCTCTACTACCCTCTCCCTGCTGGTAACAACTAGTTTGTTCCCTATATCTCTGAGTCACTAGTTTCTTGTATTTTTTAGACTCCACATATAAGTGATATCATGCAGTATTTGTCCTTCTCTGTCTGATTTATTTCACTAAGCATAATGCCCTCCAAGTCCATCCATGTTGCTGTAAATGGCAAAATTTCATTCCTTTTTAAGTCTGAGTAGTATCCCATTGTTATGTATACATGTATATACATATCACGTCTTCCTTATCCATTCATCTGTTGATGAACACTTAGGTTGCTTCCATGTCTTGGCAATTGTAAATAATGCTGCTTTGAACATTGGGGTGCATGTATCTTTTCGAATTAGTGTTTTTGGTGTTTCTGGATATATGCTCAGGAATGGAACTGCTGGGCCATATGTTAGTTCTATTTTTAGTTTTTTGAGAAACCTCCATATTGTTTTCCACAGTGGCTGAACCAATTTACATTCCCACCATCAGTATTCCCTTTTCTCCTCATCCTCACCAACTTTTGTTATTTGTATTCTTTGATGATAACCATTCTGACAGATGTGAGGTGATATCTCATTGTAGTTTTGACTTTCATTTCCCTGATGTTTAGCGATGTTGAGCATCTTTTCATGTGCCTGTTGGCCATGTGCAGTTCATCTTTGGAAAAGTGTCTATTCAGTTCTTCTGCCCATTTTTTAATCAGGTTGTTTGTTATTTTGATGTTGAGTTACATGAGCTGTTTATATATGTTGGGTATTAACCCCTTATCAGTCATACCACTTGCAAATATCTTCTCTCATTCATTAGGTTTCCTTTTCATTTTGTCAATGGTTTCCTTTGCTGTACAAAAGCTTTCAAGTTTAATTAGGTCCCATTTATTTATTTTTGCTTTTATTTTCTTTGCTTTAGGAGGCAGATCCAAAAAAACATTGCTGCAATTTATGTCAACATGTGTTCTGCCTATGTTTTCCTCTAGGAGTTTTATAGTATGCAGTCTTACATTTAGGTCTTTAATCCATTTTGAGTTTAGTTTTGTATATGGTGTTAGAGAATGTTGTAATTTCATTTTTTTACATGTAGCTGTCCAGTTTTCCTAGCACCACTTATTGAAGAGACTGTCTTTCCTCCATTGTATATTTTTACCTCCTTTGTCATAGATTAATTGACCAGACATGTGTAGACTCATTTCTGGGCTCTCTATTCTGTTCCATTGATCTATGTGTCTGTTTTTGTGCCAGGAATATACTGTTTTAATTACTGTAGTCTTGTAGCATAGTCTGAAGTCAGGGAGCATGACTACCCCGGCTCTGTTCTTTTTCAAGATTGTTTTGGCTATTCAGGGTCTTTTGTCAATCAAATTTTAAAATTATTTGTACTGTGAAAAATGCCACTGGTATTTTGAGAAGGATTGCATTGAATCTGTAGATTGCCTTGGGTGTTATGATAATTTTAACAATATTAATTCTTCCAGTGAATTAATATATATAATATATATAATACATAATAAATATATAAAACACCATATATTTTTCCATCTGTTTGTGTCATTTTCAATCTCTTTCATCAGTGTCTTATAGTTTTCCAAGTATAGGTCGTTTACCACCTTAGGTAGGTTTATTCTTAGGAATTTTATTCTTTTTTATGTGATGATAAATGGGACTGCTTCCTTAATTTCTCTTTCTGATAGTTCATTGTTAGTGTATAGAAATGCAACAGATTTCTGTATATTAATTTTGTATCCTACAACTTTACCAAATTCATTGATGAGCTCTAGTAGTTTTCTGTTGGTGTGTTTAGGATTTTCTGTGTATAGTATCATGTCATCTGCAAACAGCAACAATTTTACTTCTTCCTTTCCAATTTGGATTCCTTTTATTTCTTTTTCTTCTCTGATTGCTACGTAGAACTGCAACAGCTTTTGAAGACTTAGTCACAGTGATAGCTAGGTGAGAGTTCCTTTCAGAGCTGGGGCAAGGTTCTCCAGGAAATCATATATGTTCTGCATCAGCACCCAATATATGGTTCTGTTTCTCCCATAGCAAGAATTCATGGGTCCAGGAATCAAGGGGTGGAAATGGGAGGGGTATCACTCACTAATACCTCTAGTGACCCAATGACAAAGTTTTTGCTACCTGTCCCCCACAACTTTATGTTCTGCTGGCCTAGAGATCTTACTTCCAAAGGGAAGAATGCTCCCACCAGGAAAACACAATGATTCCATTAAACTGGAAGTTAAGACTCCCAAGTAGCCACTTTGGATTCTTCATTCCTAAATCAACAGGCAAAGAAGAGAATTACTGTGATGGCTGGAATGGTTAATCCTGATTACCAAGGAAAACTTGGATTGATAATGTACAGTGCAGATAAGGAAGAGATTGTCTGGAATATAGGAGATCCCATGATCAAAGTCAATGGAAAAATACGACATCCTAATCCAGTCTGATCCTTCAGGAATGAAGGTTGAGGTCATCCCACCAGGTTAAGATCCATGACCAACTGAGGTGTTTACTGAGGGGAATGGGAATATGGATTGGGTAGTGAAGGAACGTAGTTCTAAATACCAGCTACTTCCTTATTTTGTTATAAATATGTTTGTATCTGTGTGTATATGTCTCAAATATCTTTGTTTTCCTCTATCTTTTATTCCTTTATCATGTAACATAAAATATATTGACTTTATATCATGTCATTTAGTATTGTTAACTTTACATCATAGTATTTAAGTTACAGGGTGTGAAGGAAAAGGGTAAATATCACACAGGAATTTTGTATCCTCTTATGCGGAAAGTGTTAGTGCATTTTCAGTTGTATACAAAATGGTTGTATCATGATAGGTGTAATTATAAACTTGTTATTGTCTTCATTTGGAGATCAAGTATAGTTTAAGGAGATGTGTATGGATTCCAAGTTGACAAGGGGTAGATGTGTGATGCTTAGTTTTATGTGTCAACTTCATTGGGCCACAGTGCCCAGATATTTAATCAAACATTATTCTGAATGTTTCCATGAGAATATTTTTGGATGAGATTAACTTTTAAATCAGACTTTAAAGGAGACTTTGAATGAAGCAGAATACCCTCAATAACGTGGTTAAGCCTCATTTAATCTGTTGAAAGCCTAAATAAAACAAAAGACTGACCTCTGCTGAGCAAGAAGGAATTCTGCTAGCAGACTCACTTTGGATTTAAACAGCAACTCTTCCTTGGGTTTCCATCCTGACAGCATTCAGACTTGAACTGCAACACAGGTTATTCTTTGGGTCTCTGGCCTGCGAGTCTATGCTACAGATTTTGGACTTGTCGGCCTCCATAATCACATAAGACAATTCTTCTATATATATTTACACATACACATTCTATTAATTCTGCTTCTCTGGAACTAATACAAATACTTAACAAAAAGTCAGAACAACAGTTACCTGATGGTTGGTAGATGATTGGCGAGGGACACACATGAATCTAAGGTATTAGTAATATTCTGTTACCTAAGTAGAGAGTACATGCATTTTATATTATTGCTATATATGGTTGACACACTATTCTGTGTGAATAATGTGTATCACACACACACAAAAGTTTAACTTAGGACAGGTAAAATAGCAGACTTCCAGCTGAAGATAGAAATAGCAAACTAGAAGATCTGTGTAAGAAAATCATCAAAAATATAGCAGAAGAAGATAACAAGATGTAAAACATGAGAGATTAAGAAACAGGAACAAGAGAAAGAGAAACTCAAGCTCACGTTTCATAAGGAAGCATATAGATAATGGTGAAGGAAAAATATTCAAAGAGATCATGGCTGATAAATTTTCATATAAAAGAAACAGGATTAATAAAATAAGTATAAATAAATATGTATAAAATATCAAATACTAAAAGAAACTGTAGTAAAGGAAATCTTAAAGGAAACAAAAAGAAAAGAGAAACATTTAGATGTACAAGAGATTGCACATCAACACGAGGTCAAAGAGATAACTACTGAAGTGTGCTAAGAGAAAAATAACTGCCAATCTCAAACTTTATTCCCAGCTGAACAATCATTCAAAAGTTGAAAAACAGAAACATCTGATACAAGGGGGGGAAACTAGCTTACTCTTTCAGACTCTGGCTAAAAGAACTAGTGGAAGAACACTTCTGCAAAAAAGGAAATTGAACCTCTAATAAAGAAATTATCTACAAGAAGCAACAGTGAGGAAATAAAATTAGAATTTGAAAAACAAAATTAGTAGGTCTTAATAAAAACTGATGGTAAAAATTATTAATTTGTAAGAAGAGGGTTAAAAAAAACAATTTGGAAATAAAGTACTAGATAAGTATGACACAGTCTATAGGAGAGTAGATGGAGTTTATCATTCTAACATCTTTGTATTATTTTGGAAAAGGGTAAAGATACTAATTAACTTCAAACTTTGGTTAACTATATATACTAAAAATTTAAGAGAATCATGAAGTAGTAGACTGTGCAAGTTCCCAAAATGTGAAGGATAAAACAGAAACAAAAAAGTAAAAAGGGATAAAGCAACAAAAAAAGGATGATCATAATGGAAAAAAATGATGGTAGGAATATATCCAAGTATATCAGTAACATAGTACATAGTAAATGCAGACAGTCTTAACTGACGAACCACAAACCTACTGGTATATTTTAGCATTAGAAGCTCTAACTCTTAGAAACTGAATAGATCAAGCACTCAAAAAGTTAACATTGCATGAGATTGAACACCACAATTTAGAAATTTGATAGAATGGACATATATGGTTCATTCTATGACTGCATAGAATATCTGCAACCAACGATTAGAGATTAAGCATCTTTTTCAAGCACACAAAGAACACAAAAACCTTGGTCATCTACACAGATAATTTCTGAAAAGTAAAGGAGACACTGTCTCTTGTCTGCCCAATACAATGACTAGTCCACTTCCCTATTAACAGAACCTGCTTTTGTGTTCAGGTAGTAAAAAGAATTCACTTGATCTGCAGTAAGGGTTGCTTCGCTACAGCTCCATGAAGTGAAAATGATCAACTCAAACCAATTATTTTATAAGTGCACATTGTTGGTATATAGTCATGGAAATGATTTTCTTGTATCAATCCAGCAATTATATTTTTAAAGATACTCTTGAGATTTTTATGTGGACAATCATATGTTATGCAAATTACTGTTTTGTTTCTTTTCAGTCCTTATGCATCTAATTTTTTTTCCTTCCTTGGGCACAAGCTAAAACCTATGGTATATAGATGAAATCATATACTATTGTCAAACACTGTTACCTTATTCCTAATTTTCAGGGGAATTCTAATGTGTCACCAGGAATAATAATGTTTGTAGTAGATTTTAAATAGGTTCCCTTTAATGGATAAGTCTTATCCCTTTCATGGATAAGACTTCTCCTTTTAGTCTGCTATGAGTTTTCTTTCCTCAGAAATGGTTATTGAAAGATAACACTTTTTTCTCCTGCATGTACTGAAATGATCATAAGCTTCTTTTTCCCTTTGATCTACTATTGTGTTAACTATATTAAATCATTTTAGCACTTGGGGATAAATCTAACTTGGTCAAGATGCATTTGTTTAAGTATATATTTATTATTTTATATTTATATATAATATATGTATCTGTTAACATATATATACATGTACATAATATATAACATATACATTCCTATATTTGATTTACTAATATTTTGTTCAGGATTTTTAAATCTATGTTCATGAATGAAACTAATCTATAAATTTTCCTCCTTCATACTTTCTTTGTCTGTTTTTTTATATCTAAGGCTTAGTATATTATATTATTTATAAAAATCAGATGTTCCAAATCTTCAAATGTTCTCTAAATTTTGTTACATGGCATATCAGATCTGTGAGACATTTCTGAAAATCTTGTATTTTTTTCTTGCAATTTTGTTGATTTTTGTTTTATATATTTTAATTCTATGTTATTGGATACCTACAAGTTTAGAATTGTTATATTTTTCTGTTGAAATATATATTTCATCATTATGAAGTAACCACTTTAATCCCTAACAATACTTTTGCCTTAGAGTTATTCTGTCTGAAAATATTATAGATTTATAACTGACACTTGTTTTATTTAATACTTGCCTGACACATATATATATATATATATATATTGCATTCTTTAATTCTTAATGTTTCTTTGTCCTTGTGTCACAGGTATGTTTCTTTTATTTACATATACTTTTTACAATCAAGCCTGACTATCTTTGTTTATTAACTGTTGGATTTAGAACATTTGTATTTATTATAATTAGTGATGTGATTTAAATTAATTCTACCATCTTATTCTGTATTTTAATTCTTTCAACTTTTTGTAAGTTTTTGCCCCTCCTTTTCAAATATTGCATCTCCTCCATTCCCTCTTATACTTTCCTGATATATGTATGTTAGATTTTTCAATTCTTTCCTCCATGTTTCTTAACTTGTCTTTCAGGAGAGACTGAAGGAGGCACAATATCTTTAAACTCCTTGTTTTATATGGGTGTGTTTTTTCATACTTTCTTCAGATTCTATCTTCTTATAAGTTCAGCCATACATTTTACTTCTTTAATTAATTTATTTATTTATTTTTGGCTGCATTGGGTCTTCGATGCTGCATGCAGGCTTTCTCTAGTTGCTTTGAGCAGGGGTTACTCTTCATTGAGGTGCACGGGCTTCTCATTGTGGTGGCTTCTCTTGTTGTGGAGCATGGGCTCTAGGTGCATGGGCTTCAGTAGCTGTGGCAATTCAGGCTCAGTAGTTGTGGCTCGCAGGCTCTAGAGCACAGGCTCAGTAGTTGTGGCACATGGGCTTAGTTGCTCTGCGGCATGTGGGATATACCCGGACGAGGGCTTGAACCGTGTCCCCTGCATTGGCAAGCAGATTCTTAACCACTGAGCCATCAGGGAAGCCCTAGCCATGCAGTTTAATGAGTGATTGTTGTATTATATACAGCATTTCTGGGTGTTTCAAGTGAAGATGATCGTATGACTTTGATTCATTTTCAACTGATTACTCTGTCATACTAAATGTCCTTTCTTCTGTTTAGGTTCTACTAAATGCTAAAAATATTTACCCACCCTCTTTTAGGGTCTAGAGTTGAGTACGTATGTGGGGAGTCAGGAAACAGGCTGTTCCTAAAGCTGTGCCAAATTATGTGAATTTCACCTAGTCACTTAAAGCTTGTTTACCTGCACTTCCTTCCCACGGTTCTGGAAGTTATTGCTTTAAAAAATAAAGCATATAAATAGCACTGGACTAAAACACAGGGACCTAGTCTGCTTGTGAATAGGAAGTGAGGACCTTAAAAGAAAGAATAGGAAGAAAACAGGTGTCCCTTGTCTTCCTACTGCTGTTGGTGACCCCTTCTTTCAATTCTTCTTATCAAATTTTAGATAAAAGTGAAAGGAAGAGAAAAAAACAGTATTTTAGCTCTATCACTGACCTTGAGTACAGGAAAAATAATCAGAAGTTTAATGGTGCAAGGAGCAATTTCAGCAATTCTGTGGACAGTGCCCAATATCACTGATGCAGCAGGCTCTGCTAGGATCGATTTGAAAACTGGCTCACTGCAACAGAATCACGAAGGTTGAGATAGAAGCAGAAATGGGCAAGGAGCAATCCTTTCACTTTTTCTCAGCAGATCTTTGCCACATTGGTTTCAGAACCATCCCATTCTAAGTGAGGTCTCTAACATCTGTTCACTCCCCCCGAACCCCTGCTCTCCAGTAGTTCCTCTCCACATTTAAACAGTGATGAGGTCTCAGCTGGAGTCTAGTTTCAGCCTGATCCCACAGCAAGTGCTGGAGGCTAAGTGGTTCACAGAGTTATTCCACCTTTGGGCAAGGGAACTGGCTTAAAGAATCGCTGTGTCAGTCCATCATTGGCTACAGACTGCTCCTTAGTACTGGGCCTATAACCTCCCATGACATGGTTCCTATTTGACTGAGGGCACTTCTCCAGAAAACCAGGTAACAGCAAGCCTTAGCTGAAGCACTTAAAGTACCCAAGGTGGGAGTGGGGAGTGCGCCAGCTGGCAATGGGGTCTAGATGGGGCACCTATAGAATTCACTACAGTTTCCAAGACTTCATATTGCTATAGCATGGTCTGGTTGCAGGCTGACTGTGGCCCTGTGAGTAGTGTATTAAAAGGAACAATTAGGCTTTCCCGCTCTCCTAAGACTTTTTTTTTGGAAGTCCTGGATAGAGTTTGCCATTCACTTCTCAATAGTCAATACCTCTTTATAGTTTGGAAATATTATATTTAGTCTGGAAAGAGTGAATAAAAAAGAAGGATGTCCCTAAAAACATTTTTTTCAGAACAACAATTCCACCATGGTATTTTGCTGCCTTATTTCAGGGACCACTTTTTGAAACTCATTAAAAAAACAGAGCTAATTTCAGACTTCCTATGTCTTGCAAAGGGCAAAACATTCTTTGTAAGGAAAATATATTTGCGTCAGGGTGCACATGTACCAGTCAATTTAATTAAGCACAGAAAGTTCTTTGTCATCTGGGCCTAACCATATTGAACTGCCATAGAAATTCAATATACAGCAAGGTAATGTTTGGCACAAATACTAGAGCCATAAAATATGTCTCACAGTGCTGCAGCCTAGATGTAAGATAAATTTTAGATATGATCTTAGAAAAAGTACAATAAACATACATGTATCAAAGTGACAGGACCTCAGGTCCTTATAGAAAACAATAATAATTCTTTGTATCAGTATAGATGGGAAATTTAGATTTAAAACACTTTTTAAAGCAATTGGGGAAAAAATACCTTTTTGCTTTTGCTTGCAGATGCATCAATTTTCTCTAGTACAGTATTCAAGAAACTGGTAACATTGGTTACCTGTGGGAGGGAGATTTTCTGGCTGAAAAAGGTGAGTGATACAAAGGCTTTCAGCCACTTTATATAAAAAAACGAGCATCTGAAAATTTTGGTGCTTGGTATTGGAAACCAACCCCCTGTGCATAGCAAGGAATGACTGTATGTTTAAAATGATCTTATATCAATACAGGTAGAGGTGGGGATAAACTTTCATTGAGGAATAAGTATAATGATGTTATAATTCATCAATTGCCTATTATATGCTAGCTATTTTGCTAAGGTGTTTATGTATGTTCTTATTAATTTTTATCACAAAATTTGGGGTAGGCGATGTTACTTTCCCCATTGTATAAATGAGGGGAGTAAGAGTTATGATGAATAAGTAGCTTCACTGATACCTCATAGCTAGTAAGTTAGCAGTCTAACTATAGGGCTTTCTGGTTAAAAACAAGTTAGTAGACATTTCCCAATCGGAGTTCTTTTTTTTTTTTTTAAATTCTTTGATAGACTCTAGTTAATAGTTTCATAATCATTCATTCCCCTTCAAGTTAGCATTAGGAAAATTAGTGTCTGTGACTGTGGTCCTGCTGGGATTTCTCTAAATCAGACCTGGAAGATGTAGGCCTCGAGGAGGTACTTCCCAAGTTAACCTTCCAAGCCAGAGGATGGCCTAACCCTGAGAAGATCACTTTCTCTCCAGTCTCATGTTTTACCTAAAGTTAGTTACGGCCTCAAAGCCACCTAATGAATGGGCATTTAACTTTCTAATAGGCCGTTGGGGCTGGTGAGACAAAGGGTGCAAAACAATCATCAACTGATCCATTTCATCTCATTATTGTACATTTTTCAGAAACTTGCCTAATTCGTGACCTTACTTTCATAACTGTATGGATATACTGTCAGCGTTAACCCATGGCAATCAGAAGGGGAAGAAGAGACTTCCTAGATTGCGCTGACCTGTGTCCTTCTTTGTTCTAATTCTGGAATTGGAAATTACTCCAGCAGACCCACCCACTGCTGAAAACATTCTGGTCTCTTGCCTTGTCCACCCCAGGTGAGAAGGATCTGCTCACCCCTACCTGTGGATTCAGACACAGGCCCTAGCCACAGACCTAATTCTGGAGGAAAATGTGTAGAGTCTGTTTGTGTTGTTTCCTCATGAAATCAGTTAGAAATACCAAAAAGGAAACCTTTGGAATAATCCAGGCAAAATACAAGAGAACCTAACGTAAGACAGTGGCCATAAAGATGGAGAAAGAAGGAGATGAACTGTGGGTATTCATGGGGGTGAAATCTATTGGCCCTGAATAGTCATAAAATGTAAAGGCTGAGGGAGAAAACGAGTCAAAAAAGACTGCCAGATTTCTTAGCTGAATAACTTAGTAGGTGATCGATGCCATCCATGGAGACTCTGAGGGAGAAGCTGAAGTCTGGGCGGTCATTTTTGTCTTTCATTTAGTTTCATTTATGCTTGTTTGCTTTTGATTTCGGTGAGTTAGAGTAAAATGATTGATTTCATTTCAACTATGACAAGCCCTAAATAACTTGCTTCTTGTTTCCCTTTCTTTGGTTTCTATCCAAGTCTTCCTGGTTTTTAAAGAAACACAAAAGGACCCAAAATACCCAGAAGACAGATGCCAGATTCCTACATGAAACTACCAATTGGAGCTGACCCTTCAAACGAGGCACTTGCTCTTCAGGACATCACTGTCTACTCCACCCCAGTTGCAGTGTGTACCTCGCCTGCTGGCTTCCCTAGGCAATTTGTTGTCAATCTCCTGACTTAGGCCAAAAGCCTTGACTAGCTTTGATACTCCTTCCCCACTCTAAATGTTGCCCCCCACCCCAACCCCAAATTTGTGATAACTGCCCCTCAGGACCAACCAAAGTACAGGGAGAAAAATATTTTCTTCTTAATTACAGATTGGACATTTTTCTACCTCTATCCACTGGATTCTGGGTAGGTACCGAAACTGCTTTGCACTATTATGGTAACCCTAATCCCAAACTCTCTCTCCACCGTTAGCCATTATTACGTCTATAGTTAACCCCAAAAGAGACGTGGTTGAGAGAGAAAGATGTAGAACAAGTACTGCCCAGGTGTTAAGTGCCTGGAGCCCTGGATTTGGACCAGTCCTCATTTTGATAAGATCTTTTATTACCACTCTTTCTACCCTATGCTGATTTCCTAATCTAACCTTCCAGGTTAGATATCTGAATCTATCCACCCATTTAAAGCACTTGATTTTAAATTCAGGATGTATCCTTGGTACCTACTATCCCTCAATGCCCTCCCGCCCCACTCAAAACACCAGACATTGATCCTACCATTTGTCTCAGTGAGTCTAAAAAGAAAAATGGGGTGTGGGTTATAGCAGAATTATACAGTTGAGGGAGAAGTCCCAATGAAAATCTGTTACAGTTAGCCATTCTTACAGCTGGAAATGTGTCTAATCTCTTGGGTGTGTTGGGACAGAAAAAAGTATTCAGAATCCCTGGCACACATGGTCCCCTTAGGTGACTCTGCTCTCTCTCTTTGACCATTCACATATTAGAGACTAATGAATTTACCATCATGCCACTATTGTCTGGCTCCTATGTCCAACACCCACTTCTTCCTCAACTATAGCCCTGGAAAGCTGGTTAATACCCTGTCTTCTATTCATTCTGACTTTGGATGTGTGAGAACACATAAGTCAGATGAAATCTAAGAAATCTACACGTAGATCTGAACAACTAATTTTGCCACGGGCAAGTTTGTTTATTCACTCACTCAACATGAATTAAACATTCAATAAGTGCCAAGTGATAGGAGTGCAGAAATGAGTAAGATCTGATGACTAACCTGGAAGAACAGGCAAATATTAATTATGCAATTCAATGTGGTAAGTGCTTTCATAAAGCCATCATAAAAGTTTTATGCTATATTAGGAGGCACAGATGAGGAGCACCTAACTTCTAGAATAGTGTTTCTGAAACTTTATTGTGCTTCCAATGCACCAGGAATCTGGTTAAAATGAAGACTCTGGGTCAGTAAGTCTTGAGTGGGACTTAGAATCTGCACTTTTAGCAAGCTCCCAAGTCATGCTGATGATGCTGGTCCATGGACCAGACTCTGAGTAGCAAAGTCCTACAGGACCAGAAAATACTTCAAAAAAGAGATGGTGCTTGAATTGACATTTTAAGGAATAAATAGGACTTACCCAGTAGCACAGGATAAAAGTAGTCCAGGCAAAAAACAGCATATTTTGAAAATTATAAAAGGCTTTTCTAGTGACTTGAAAATTTGCAAGAAGAATATTAGAACTGGACACCATCATTGGTAAAATTAATAGCATTCAAGACATGTAGATTGGCTAAAATATTTTAGAAATACTTTCCACCTTTGCCTTAATAGGGTGTAAGAATCCACTGGGGCCTTTACCCTAAGTTCCTTAGGGACAGCAGCAATAGTTTCAGAGGACACAAAATCTAACCTCTGAATCTTGCTGTATGTGCCTCAAGTACCTCTTTCTCATGAAGTGTGGTTAAAGAGCCTCAAAAGACAGTGCCAGATAGTGGTACTGGAGCTTCATCAGACTTTCAGACCCATTTTGTGCCTAATTCTCTAACAAATGTCTAGCAAGTGCCCATGTATGTTGAAGACAATCATCACTTTCATTACATTTTGGCCTTGTGGTTATGGGGAAGCAGTTAACCAGCCCTCATCACTCCAAAATCTTTTTGTTGTTGTTGTTCTCTACCTTTTTTTGGCGCATACCATGGCTTGAGGGATCTTAGTTCCCTGACCAGAAATCAAACCCGTGTCACCTGAAGTGGAAGTGCAGAGTCCTAGCTACTGGACTGCCAGGGAATTCCTACTCCAAAATCTTTAATTGCTGCTGTTGTCAACCAAAACTTTAAGAACTGCTGGTTTTGTTAAGTTGACAGCATCGTATCTGTAAAATGAAGGTAGCAATTCTTTTTTTTTTTTTTTTTTTTTTTTTTGCGGTACGCGGGCCTCTCACTGTTGTGGCCTCTCCCGTTGCGGAGCACAGGCTCCGGACGCGCAGGATCAGCGGCCCTGGCTCACGGGCCCAGCCGCTCCGCGGCATGTGGGATCTTCCCGGACCGCGGCACGAACCCGTGTCCCCTGCATCGGCAGGCGGACTCTCAAACACTGCACCACCAGGGAAGCCCTGAAGGTAGCAATTCTTGCCCTACCAACCTTACAGACCAAACTAAGATAGATGTACTTGAAAAAATTACAGTGATGCATGGCAATTATTTCTCAATGAAACTAAAAAAAATAAAGTAAAAAAAATTAAAATATGACGGAAATGTTGGCTGTAATTAAAGAGAGCCTATGAGCTTCTTACAGTATCCATCAAGGTAGAAGTTCCCAAACTTACACAATCAGAAGAATAATCTAAGGTTCTTATTTAAAAAACACATATCCCCAGGTCCTACCGTTGGAAATTCCAATTCTATTGTCTGTGGGGAAGCTCATGTATGTAATAAGTACCCCAAAGATACTTACAATCATGTCAGCTTAGGATACTCCATACTATGCAATGGAATTTGGGACACATAAGAGAGAATATGCAAACTCTACCCCCATCACCAATATTATCATACTGAAGAGCACATCTATATCATTACTGTAGCTACAAATGACTCATGGCAAGTGTTTCCCAGTCATGTAACTCCCTTCCCTTCCTCCTAACAGTTTGTGTAAAACATGAGACTGAGTTGATGCTATGTGCAGTACAATCTACAAAAATGTTTGAGACGCAAACGTTTGAGACGTCCAGTACAGTGAAGTATTTTTCCTAATAACCTTAAAATCAGCAAATTGCTCCTACTTGAAGAAACTTCTTTAAACTTTATCCTCAAAAGTGAGCAAATTAATGAGTCACTTAAAGACATAATCTGGTAACTACTTCTTTCTGAAGCTGTGCTATATTAAGCTCCTGGAAGGTGTGGGAAGGTGTGTAAATGTTCAAGAGAAGAACATTTACTTAATGACAACTAGGTATTTGGTATTATGCTTGTTATGTTTATGTAACGTGTCCATGACTAAAACAACATCTATGTACCTATTTACAACTGCCATATAAAGACTCACAGGTGGCGAGCACAAGCACACATACACACAGTGCATTACCTCAGAACATTTCTTACCTGGGAGTCACAACCAGCTGGATGGGCCCTCTTATATCTCCCTCACAGAACCAGACCCATAAGCTCTGTAACCAGGTTAGATTCAGACTGAATTGCTTAGAGAATCCAATCAAATAAAAGTGTCAATTCAATTGTAAAATACTGCTTTAGTTAGAAGGAGGTAAACGTCCAGATCTTATTATCCCTAGAGGTGCTGAAAACATCAGGCGGAAAACATCAGTTGATTTAAGATAAATCTTTTGATAGATTGTGAATGGAGAAATTAAGGACCTTTGGGAACCAGCCTTTACCTTGAAGGCTGACTGAAGGAGGATGACCAGATGCCTGCAGGATGAGCTGGGGTGAATGTTACAGGCAGACTGGGCAGACTGGGCAGACTGTATATCTGAGCCAATCAGCAGGTGCTAAAGGTCTGTTGCTATTTGTTCTTATTCTCATTTTTCCAACGTGGTCAAAACTCGATAGGTTTAGCCCTATAAGCATCTGCCCAACTACTAATAACCAGAGCAAAAAATACGTGTGTAACACAACACGCTATCCAGAGAGCAAACGGTTGTATCGAAGCTTCAAAAACATTAATTTCTTTTAGCAAACAAAGACACATCCTTCAAACATATGAATGTAATATTGTCTACTTTGCTCTCAGCCTGATTACAGATTAATTTCATCTCTAACAGATTTGATCTTTTCCCCAAATTATCACTTATGAAATATTTTGAAAACTGAAGAAAAAGTAATGGTAACTAATTTATTAATAAAAGAAATATATTTTAAGTCACTATGGTTGCTGGACACCAGAGAATTAAAAAGATATCAATAGGTACAGAAGACAAATTCACAAAGCAGTTAAATTGCAGAGTACCTGCATGAAGCAATCAGGCCTGTTTCACTTCACAATGAAAACTGTGTACTGATGATTTTAGAGAAAAGGCAGCTAAGACCTAAACCAGGAAGTCAGTCTATTGTCCTGTTTTGAAAGGGCAGGGAGAGATGGACAAATGTTACACATCACAACTGTCCTCCTAGACCGAGTGTTTTCTTGGTAATGTTTGTGAGATGCTCATACATGCTGACAACTACTCATAACCATCACACACTAGAAGAGATCCCTGAGAAGCTTTCAAAGAAAATTCAGAATCAAAGTTCTAGTTCTTGCTTATACCCAGCCCTAAGTGAGCCTGAGCTTCCTCACCTACTTAATGGGAAGAATGTCTGTGCTCTGTGTCTTGGAGGATTACCATGGTGACGAATGAGTTCATGTATAAAGGCAGCACAATCTCAAATAATGTTGACTTTACCATAATTTTTCTGCTAAACACTATTAGCATCTGAGTTTTTAGCTCTTGTTTCAATTTAGTCTTTATTCTCCTCTCCTAATGCCCCTTGTAACTAGTGTGCTGATCTTCCTGGTTTGTAATTCCATAAGGTTCCCTTTGTTTTCATTTTCTATTTCCCCTGCATAACCTCCAGCCATTGCTCCAGTACAGTACTCTATTCTTGAAGCTACACCATCACTGGCCAACAGGACTTTTATGCTCACTGATTAGCCAGTAGAATGTAGCCTGGTCAGGAGGTTTTCACATTTACCCAAAGAACCAGAGCAAAGGTGTTTCCCCAGATGAGTGGCTAAACTATGGTTGCCAGAGCAAAAAACACTGGAGCAGAATTATTTATCTTCTAATAGTTAGAGCTGCATCAAGCAATTTTTATCAGAAGCTTCACAGCAAAGGTATTTCCATTAAACCATGAAGGAGTCTGGAGTAATGACCTATTTCCAAGCTGCCAAGTTCATTGAGTGAATTGGAGCAAATCTCACCTACACTTTCTCACTTCCTGATACATTTTTCAGAGATTAAGTAGTTATTTTCATCATAATCATACACAAGCCTTGCCTATGAAGCATTCACTCACTATGTGTTTGTGATTACATGGTACAAATCTCCCCCCCATCAACCCCTTTTAGACTTAACAGAAAAGTAGCTTGAAATCGAAAACAAACAAACAACAAATTACACGCTCTTAGAAGTATGCACCCTTCAACTACAAAACACTGCAGTACATCTTTAGGACAGTGAGGTTAACAAAGAAAGGATGTCATTTCAGTCAGCTGTCACTCCACACTGCTTCCACCCCTAGGCAACAACTGACTTACTATAATCAAGCTCATTAATTTGGTCAATACCATTTAAATCCTTCCAATAAAACACAGAATATACACCTCACTCTCTCATAGTCTCAATTTTTTTGAAAGTTTGGCATGAGGAAAAGGGAACTGAGTGAGAAAATGGGCAGTGAAGTAGATTGCAAAGAATATTATGAAATTGTTCATTCCTGCTTTTTTATTATTTTTGCCCTCCTCTGAAAGTAACCACTGAATTACTTCATCTTTCTGTCTGTCTACATACAAGTTGTTTGTGCACATGGAGATACACAGTTAAAGCCAATGGTTAATTCACACAACACTAAATCTCAACAGAGGAGGGAAAACAGGTTTGCTGTCTTTACCCAAAACAAATATGGAGAAACTATTTTCCATTATTAGAAGCATAGTAAAAAATGAAACCGATCCAAGAGTGGAGAGTATTTTTTTATGTGAAATATATATGTATTTTAGCCAGGAATTGTAACATCAGTAAATCTCTTTGGAAACCAAATTTCCATTCCGTAACTGGGCCTCTGGTGATTTAGAACTGAGTCAATTCAAACGTGATGCCTTTGGAATGCCAACTGGCAGCAGAGTGCAAGGAAGTCTGCGTAGTCACTGACACTTCAGAGGCACTTGCAGTCCTGAAGGAAGGACATCCCAGGAACACCTCCTAGGTGCTGTGTGAAGTCACAAACAGGTAGAGCATTTCCACTCCTCTAAAACAAAGAGAATGTAGCCCCACCTTGCCAGGAAGAAGAATCTGACAAGCCTCCCAATAAGGCAATTCTCTCAACGTGAGTCGCCCACACTCCGTGGGCATGGGTGAAATTTACATGAAGGACCATTCCACCTTCAAGGAAGCAGGAACCATGTAATCAGGTTCTGAATCCCAGTATTCATCTCCAAACATATTTTATTCAAATTTCTAAAGCCAAAGAATAATATACCTAATCACCGTCCCCAGTCTTCTCTCCTTTTATAGGATTGTTAATTCCATAAATATTTATTTTAAGTGCCTATTGTGTGCAAGGCATTGTATCTGCTCCTAGATGAAGAATGATTAACAGAAAAAAAAAATGCCCTGGATTCTTGAGTCAAGAGGGAAAAAAAAAGAAAAAGAACCAAGACAAGTTCTAAGAAGGAAACAAACAGGCCAATTTAATAGATTCACAGGGAGACATTACTCGGGGCAGTCTCCTGTTCTACCTTTAATGTACATTCCTGTTAGAACTGGTCAAGGCTGGGACGAGGGATTATGCGTCTCTTACAGGCTCCAAGGTCTGCTGCTGCTCCACAAACCACATTTTTGAATAACAAAGGCATTATGGTTTCTCTGTACTGGTGGTTCTCAAAGTGTGGTCACCAGACCAACAGAACCAGCATCACCTAGAAATTTGTGGGAAATGCAAATTCTCAGGCCCCATGCCAAACTTAGTGAGTCAGAAGCTCTGGGGGCGGGCTAGCAGTTGACATTTTAACCAACCCTCAAGTTGATTCTGATGCCCACTAAACCCCAAGACAGTAGTCACTTGGCCACATTTTGAGGCTACTGAGCACTCAAAATGTGGCTAGTCTGAATTGAAATACGCTTAAGTGTAAATCACACACCAGATTTCAAGGACTTGAAAAGAATGTAAAAACATCTTATTAATAATTTTTATATTGAATGCATGTTGAAATACTATTTTGAACATACTGGGTTAAATTAAATTATTAACATTAATTTCACTTGTTTTATTTAGTTTATTTTCACGTGGCTACTAAATTTTTAAATTGAGCTATAGTTGATTATTTACAATAATGCATTAGTTTAAGATGTACAGCATTGTGATTCAAATTTTTCATAGATTACACTCCATTTAAAGTTATCATATGGGCTCCCCTGGTGGCGCAGGGGTTGAGAGTCTGCCTGCCGATGCAGGGGACACGGGTTCGTGCCCCGGTCTGGGAGGATCCCACATGCCGTGGAGCGGCTGGGCCCGTGAGCCATGGCCGCTGAGCCTGCGCGTCCAGAGCCTGTGCTCCTCAACGGGAGAGGCCGCGACGGTGGGAGGCCCGCGTACCGCAAAAAAAAATAAATAAATAAATAAAATTTTAAAAAAATAAAGTTATCATAGAGGGAGACCTTCAAGACGGCAGAGGAGTAAGACACGGAGATCACTTTCCTCCCCACAAATACATCAGAAATACATCTACATGTGGAACAACTCCTACAGAACACCTACTGAACGCTGGCAGAAGACCGAAGACCGAAGACCTCCCAAAAGGCAAGAAACTCCCCACGTACCTGGCTAGGGCAAAAGAAAAAAAGAAAAAACAGAGACAAAAGAATAGGGACGGGACCTGCACCAGTGGGAGGGAGCCGTGAAGTAGGAAATGTTTCCACGCACTAGGAAGCCCCTTCGAGGGCGGAGACCGTGGGTGGCGGAGGGGGGAAGCTTCGGAGCCGCGGAGGAGAGCGCAGCCACAGGGGTGCGGAGGGCAAAGCGGAGAGATTCCCGCACAGAGGGTGGGTGCAGACCGGCACTCACCAGCCAGAGAGGCTTGTCTGCTCACCCACCAGGGCGGGCGGGGGCTGGGAGCTGAGGCTCGGGCTTCGGTCGGAGCGCAGGGAGAGGACTGGCGGCGTGAACACAGCCTGAAGGGGCTAGTGCGCCATGGCTAGCTGGGAGGGAGTCCGGGAGAAAGTCTGGACCTGCGTAAGACGCAAGAGACCATTGTTTCGGGGTGCGCGAGGAGAGGGGATTCAGATCGCCCCCTAAACAAGCTCCAGAGACAGGCGCAAGCCGCGGCTATCAGCGCGGACCCCAGAGACGGGCATGAGCCACTAACACTGCTGCTGCCGCCACCAAGAAGCCTGTGTGCGAGCACAGGTCACTATCCACACCTCCCCCTCCAGGGAGCCTGTGCAGTCCACCACTGCCAGGGTCCCGGGATCCAGAGACAACCTCCCCGGGAGAATGCACGGCGCGCCTCAGGCTGGTGCAATGCCATGCCGGCCTCTGCCGCCGCAGGCTCGCTCCGCATCCGTACCCCTCCCTCCCCTCGGCCTGAGTGAGCCAGAGCCCCCGAATCAGCTGCTCCTTTAACCCTGTCCTGTCTGAGTGGGGAACAGACGCCCTCAGGCTACCTACACGCAGAGGCGGGTCCAAATCCAAAGCTGAACCCCAGGAGCTGTGCGAACAAAGAGGAGAAAGGGAAATCTCTCCCAGCAACCTCAGGAGCAGCGGATGAAATCTCCACAGTCAACTTGATGTACCTGCATCAGTGGAATACCTGAATAGACAATGAATCATCCCAAAATTGAGGCGGTGGACTTTGGGAGCAACTGTAGACTTGGGGTTTGCTGTCTGCATCTAATTTGTTTCTGGTTTTATATTTACCTTAGTTTTGTATTTAGAGTTTATAACCATTGGTATATTTATTGATTTGGTTGCTCTCTTCCTTTTTTTAAAAATATATATAGATATTTTTTTTTCCCATTTTCTCTTTTTGTGAGTATGTATGTGTATGCTCCTTTGTGTGATTCTGTCTGTACAGCTTTGCTTTTACCATTTTTCCTAGGGTTCTGTCGGTCCTTTTTCTTTGCATAATTTATAGCGCTTGTTATCATTGGTGGATTTTTTTTTTGTCATTAACCTTATTTATTTCAGGGACCAGCTGAAGTTCACCAAAATCCCCAAGATATTTCCCTACTTGATGGTGAACTCTAGAGATGCCAGTTAAAATGTTATAATACAGGGTGCCTAGTTAAATTTTAATTTTTCAGATAAACAATGAATATTGGCAACCATTGGTAGATTTTCTTTTTGGTTTGGTTACTCTCTTCTTTCTTTCTTTTTTATTATTAATTTATAATTTTTAATTTTAATAACTTTATTTTACTTTTTTTTCTTTTTTTCTTTCTCCCTTTCTTCTGAGCCTTGTGGCTGACAGGGTCCTGGTGCTCTGGCCGGGTGTCAGGCCTGTGCCTCTGAGGTGGGAGAGCTAAGTTCAGGACATTGGTCCACCAGAGACGTCCCAGCTCCACGTACTATCAAACGAAGAAAGCTCTCCCAGACATCCCCATCTCAACGCTAAGACCCAGCTTCACTCAAAGACCAGCAAGTTACAGTGCTGGAAATCCTATGCCAAACAACTAGCAAGACAGGACCACAACCCCAACCATTAGCAGAGAGGCTGCCTAAAATCATAATAAGGTCACAGACACCCCAAAACACACCACCGGACGTGGTCCTGCCCACCAGAAAGACAAGATCCAGCCTCATCCACCAGAACACAGGCACTAGTCCCCTCCACCAGGAAGCCTACACAAGCCACTGAACCAACCATAGCCACTGGGAGCAGACACCAAAAACAACAGGAACTATGAACCTGCAGCCTGCAAAAAGGAGACCCCAAACACAGTAAGTTAAGCAAACTTAGAAGACAGAGAAACACACAGCAGATGAAAGAGCAAGGCAAAAACCCACCAGCCCAAACAAAAGAAGAGGCAATAGGCAGTCTACCTGAAAAAGAATTCAGAGTAATGATAGTAAAGATGATCCCAAATCTTGGAAATAGAATGGAGAAAATACAAGAAATGTTTAACAAGGACCTAGAAGAACTAAAGAGCCAACAAACAATTATGAACAACATAATGAATGAAATTAAAAATTCTCTAGATGGAATCAATAGCAGAATAACTGAGGCAGAAGAACGGATAAGTGACCCGGAAGATAAAATAGTGGAAATAACTACCGCAGAGTAGAATAAAGAAAAAAGAATGAAAAGACTTGAGGACAGTCTCAGAGACGTCTGGGACAACATTAAATGCACCAACATTCGAATTACAGGGGTCCCAGAAGAAGAAGAGAAAAAGAAAGGGTCTGAGAAAATATTTGAAGAGATTAGAGTTGAAAACTTCCCTAATATGGGAAAGGAAATAGTTAATCAAGTCTAGGAAGCACAGAGAGTCCCATACAGGATAAATCCAAGGAGAAATACGCCAAGACACATATTAATCAAACTATCAAAAATTAAATACAAAGAAAAAGTATTAAAAGCAGTAAGGAAAAAACAACAAATAACATACAAGGGAATCCCCATAAGGTTAACAGCTGATCTTTCAGCAGAAATTCTGCAAGCCAGAAGGGAGTGGCAGGATGTATTTAAAGTGATGAAAGGGAAAAACCTACAACCAAGATTACTCTACCCAGCAAGGATCTCATTTAAACTTGACAGAGAACTTAAAACTTTTACAAACAAGCAAAAGCTAAGAGAATTGAGCACCACCAAAGCAGCTTTACAACAAGTGCTAAAGGAACTTCTCTAGGCAGGAAACACAAGAGAAGGAAAAGACCTACAAAGACAAACCCAAAACAATTAAGAAATTGTAATAGGAACATACATAACAATAACTACCTTAAATGTAAATGGATTAAACACTCCAAACAAAAGACACAGACTGGCTGAATGGATACAAAAACAAGACCTGTATATATGCTGTCTACAAGAGACCCACTTCAGACCTAGGGACACATACAGACTGAAAGTGAGGGCATAGAAAAAGGTATTCCATGCAAATGGAAATCAAAAGAAAGCTGAAGCAGCAATTATCATATCAGACAAAATAGACTTTAAAATAAAGACTATTACAAGAGACAAAGAAGGACACTACATAATGATCAAGGGATCAATCCAAGAATAAGATATAACAATTGTAAATATTTATGCACCCAACATAGGAGCACCTCAATACACAAGGCAAATACTGACAGCCATAAAAGAGGAAACCGACAGTAACACAGTCATAGTAGGGGACTTTAACACCCCACTTTCACCAATGGACAGATCATCCAAAATGACAATAAATAAGGAAACACAGCTTCAAATGATACATTAAACAAGATGGACTTAATTGACATTTATAGGACATTCCATCCAAAAACAAAAGAATACAATTTCTTCTCAAGTGCTCATGGAACATTCTCCAGGACAGATCATTGGTTGGGTCACAAATCAAGCCTTGGTAAATTTAAGAAAATTGAAATTGTATCAAGTATCTTTTTCGACCACAACACTATGAGACTAGATATCAATTACAGGAAAAAAACTGTAAAAAACATTAACACATGGAGACTAAACAATATGCTACTAAATAACCAAGAGATCACTGAAGAAATCAAAGAGGAAATGAAAAAATACCTAGAAATAAATGACAATGAAAACGTGATGACCCAAAACAGTGCAAGAGGGAAAGGGAACCCTCCTGCACTGTCGGTGGGAATGTAAATTTATACAGCCACTATGGAGAACAGTATGGAGCTTCCTTAAAACCTACAAATAGAACTACCATACGACCCAGCAATCCCACTACTGGGCATATACCCTGAGAAAACCATAATTCAAAAAGAGTCATATACCACAATGTTCATTGCAGCTCTATTTACAATAGCCAGGACATGCAAGTGTCCATCGACAGATGAATGGATAAAGGAGATGTGGCACATATATACAGTGGAATATTACTCAGCCATAAAAAGAAACGAAATTGAGTTATATGTAGTGACTTGGATGGACCTAGAGTCTGTCATACAGAGTGAAGTAAGTCAGAAAGAGAAAAACAAATATCGTATGCTAACACAAATACATGGACTCTAAAAAAAGAAAAAAAATGGTTCTGAAGAACCTAGAGGCAGGACAGGAATAAAGATGTAGAGAATGGACTTGAGGACACAGGGATGGAGAAGGGTAAGCTGGGACTAAGTGAGAGAGTGGCATGGACATATATACACTAGGGAGGGTGGGAGGGCAACACAAGACAGAGGAGATATGGGGACATATGTATATGTATAGCTGATTCATTTTGTTGTAAAGAAGAAACTAACACACCACTGTAAAGCAGTTATACTCCAATGAAGATGTTAAAAAAAAAAAAAAAAAACACCATCGTAGAGTAAAGTATTGTCAAGCCTGGAGCAGCATTGTTAGGGGTCATTACGACTAGAGATGACTCCTTCAGGAGTTCTCTCGCATGGAGATAATCAGATAAGTGTTAGTTCCTAAGTAATGTATTGCTTTATTCCCTCAAGTAGAATGGCAAGAGACTACCCTCTTCTATGTATCTCTGAGGTGGTCAAATAACAGTATTAAGTCATTGTTACAAATGTAAAAAAAAAAATTAAAAAATAAAGTTATCATAAAACATTGGCTATATTCCCTGTGCTGTACAATATATTCTTGTAGCTTATTTATTTTATACATAGTAGTTTGTAACTCTTAATCTCCTACCCCTATCTTGCCCCTTCCCTCATCTCTCTCTCCACTGGTAACCACTAGTTTTTTCTCTATATCTGTGAGTCTGTTTCTGTTTTATTATATTCATTTGTTTTATTTTTTAGATTCTACATATAAGTGATAACATACAGTATTTGTCTTTCTCTGTCTGACTTATTTGACTAAGCATAATACCCTCCAGTTCCATCCATGTTGTTGCAAATGTCAAAATGCCATTCTTTTTTGTGGCTGAGTAGTATTTCATTGTATACATATACCACATCTTCTTTATCCATTTATCTGCTGAAGGACACTTAGGTTGCTTTCATATCTTGGCTATTGCAAACAATACTGCTATGAACATTGGGGTGAATGTATCTTTTCAAATTAGTATTTTCATTTTCTTTGGTATATACCAAAGTGTGGAATTGCTGGTCATATGGTGATTCTATTTTTAGTTTTTTGAGAAACCTTCATATTGTTTTCCATATTGGCTGTACCAATTTACATTCCCACCAATAGTATACAAGGATTCCCTTTCTCCACATCCTGGCCAACATTTATTTGCAATCTCTTTGATGACAGCCATTCTGACAGGTGGAAGGTTTTATTTTGCTTATTTTCATGTGGCTACTAAAAATTTTTAAATTACACGAGACTAGTATTATAATTCTACTGGGCAGTTCTGCACCAAACTTTGAGAATTATTCCTTTGGAGCAACAGTCCACAACTAGGACAATTTTGATCCCCTGGGAACATCTGGAGCTATCTGGAGACGTTTTTGGTTGTCACAGTTTGGAGCAGGGGTTTGATGGACATCTCACAGATAACGGCCATGGATGTGGCTAAACATCCTGTAATTCACAAAACAGTACCCCACAACAAAGAATTACCCAGTTCAAAATGTCAATAGTGCTGAGGTTGAGAAATATGTTCTACCACAGTGATTCTGCACATTAGCAACACTCAGGGAGATTTAAAATATACAGTGGCCCTTGCCCTTGGCCTATCCCTAGACTAATTAAATTGGAATCTCTGGTACAGAGGCCATGGCATGGTTATTCATTTTGTTTTGCTTTCTTAAATTCCTCAGGGATTCTAATGTATAGCCAGGGTTGAGAACCTCTGTTCCAGAAGGAAGGATAGAGGCCTCCCTCATCTATAAATACTGTGTGCCGCCAGCACCCACCACCCCTTATCCCCAAACCTGAGAATTTATTTCTTTCAAGTTTCCAGGTGATGCTTAAGCTGCTGGTTCAGTGTCCTATGGAGCATTTATGTACCATTCAACATAGCACCAGGCACTTCTACTCTCTGGATGGCCCATCACACAGAGAAAGCAGAGATCCTCATCAGACTAGGGCAGTCATTTCCTGCATAGGAGAGGACAACCCCACTACCAAACGTCTCCTTTGACTGGAATCTGAGGCTCTATCAAAGTGACTTCTCCATTTTGCTGAGACAGATGCAGCTCTTTTAGAGAAGGGAAGTGGGTAAAGATGTTAAATATTTACTTAAATCTTGTCTGCCCTGCATTGCAAGCAGGAAACAAAAGTATCAGTGACTGGGTCATCTTAGTGAAACCCCCTCTTGCTTTGCTCTTCAATTCCTGCCAGGACACAACTGAAATC
This sequence comes from Mesoplodon bidens, assembly GCF_964165515.1. Lineage (NCBI taxonomy): Eukaryota > Metazoa > Chordata > Mammalia > Artiodactyla > Ziphiidae > Mesoplodon > Mesoplodon bidens. The sequence goes on from NC_138160.1 coordinate 34,437,156, forward strand.
ACTTTAAGTTTTTACAGATTATGAAATTTTAAAGATTAAAACACCTTCTTCCTTACATTCCTAAGAAAGCAGGAGCCAGGGAAAACAAGCTTTAAACAGTTAATGGTTCTGTACTCAATAATTAACTTTTGAAAAATAGATATATAAATCTAAAATAGATGGCCTCACACAGACACACACTCACACACACACACACACACACCTCTTTACCTGCTGAACACTTTGCCCACTTGCTCTGTTCCAGTCACCCTGGGCTGGCATCCTGCCTGTGCCTCCCACATGCCAGGCACCAAGACCCTTCCCCCAACATCGTCTGAATGGGGATAACTTCCCACGTCCTCCTGGTCTTTGCTCAAATGTCACCTTTTCTCTTCCATCTGGATCCCTCTTTCTCAACCCCTTTTTCTCTGTTCTGTTTTTTCCATAGCACATATTACATATAACCAGTACTATGTGATTTACTTACTCTGTTTATTGTCTGTCTTTCATGAAGGAATCTAAGCTATGTGAGGGTAGAAATCTTTGTTTTGTTCATTGACAGGACTCAAATGCCTAAAATAATGCCTGGCACATGGTAGGTCTGCAATAAATATCTGTTGACCGAATAGCTGTCTTTTAAAATCCAAAAGTATTTCATTTTTCCCACAACTTTATTGCTTTTACTAAATTATTTCCAAAATTCTTTTTAGAGTGTGTATCTTTACTGCATCCCAAGCAAATGATGAGAAAGACTACTTGACAGGCCATTACCAATTAAACTAAGAATTCAAGGACCTTCTGGAACTGAAATGCTGTCACTGTGACCGTACCACAGTGGATGAGGGGAAATGATTAAAGTCAAGGTCAAAGAAGCCAGACTATTAAGGGTCTCATGAAGCAGGGTAAAGAGTTTGAATTATGTTTTCAGGTCATTAGGAAGCCACCAAAGGTTTTAGGCAGTGGGTTAAGCAAAGATACTGAGTATCATAACAGGTGATTGGTAAGGCCCCCTGGACTGCTCTAAGAGTGGCATTGACCATGTTTTTATTCAATGATCTACCTGTCCTGATCATCTGATGATGCATAATTTAGCAGGCATGGCTGTTCTTAGTAGGACTGTATTAGCTAGAAGTGCAAAGTCAACCCATCTTCAGAGTAACTGATTTAACCCCTAGATCCTTGAGACTCAATGTGTAGTCTATGGATAAACAGCAGCAGCATCACCTGGGAGTTGGGAAGAAATACAGAATCCTAGGTCCCACTCTGGACCGAAGAGACTAAAATCTGCATTTTAACATGATCTCCAGGTGACTCGCATGCATGTTAGAGTTGAAGAAATACTGCCCTAGGGTATAGACTAGATTGATCCCTTCACTTCTAGCTCTGTGGGGACCGTAGTGGAAAGGGGTGGATAAGAGAACTTTCTCCCCATTCTCTAGGTTATAGGCTCATCAGCTGTCTGTGGCAGTGACTTACATCCTTAACTAAAGAGCCCAAAGAGACAACAAAACCTCCCTGCCTGGTGGTCCTTTCTGACTGCCACTGAAACAGAAACATTAGAAAGTTCTCTAAGTTCAAGGTTTCCTCATGCAACATCATTATTTCCAAACTGTTTTCACAGACATTTTCTCTTCATCTTATTAATGCTTCAGAGTGTGGTCAGGGGACTCTGGTGGTCCCCAAGACCCCTTCAGGGGTCTCAAAGTCAAAACTATTTTCACAGTAATACTATGACATCACGTGATGAGTGTACAAAGTATAAAAAGCTCACTGAAGGGGCTTCATATTCCACACTGCAACTAAACCTTCAGAAATAGTACCACTTGTCCATTTTGCAGTGTCAAGGAAGACTATCCTCAGTTATCTGAAAGGTTAATACAATACTTCTCCCTCTTCCAACTATATATCTGGATGAGGCCACATTTTCTTCTTATGCTGCAACCCAAACAACATACTGCAACAGATTAAACACAGAAGCAGGTGTGAGAATCCAGCTGTCTTTTATCAAGCCAACCATTAAGGAGATTTGCAAAAATGTAAAATAATGCCACTATTCTCACTATTTTGGGGGGTTTTGGAAACAGTAACTTTTCATGAAAGTATGTTATTTATATTAACATGCAACAGCAACAGGTTTATCATTTTTAACAAATTAATCAATATTTTTTAAATTTCTGTTTTAATTTCTAATACATTATATGTCAATAAACATAGTCCATGTGAACAACAGCTCTGAGTCCTCAACAATTTTTAAGAGTGTAAAGTGTCTGGAGATCAGAAAGTTCTGAGAACTGCTACATTAGAGCAAAGTAAAATAAAGACTGAAAAGCCTCTTGTGGGAAAGAAACTTCTCAAGTAGACTTCTGGGTAAGCAGGATGGAACATTCTGATAAGAAAGAAAAAAGTCAACCTGCTTATAATATAAATAAATAACCATGAGCAGGAATGGAAGTGTCTAAATTAGGTTCTCAATGTTCTCTTTATTGTGGTTATTTCCTCTGTCATAAATAACCGAACTGCTAAAACCAAGCACATTCCCCACTGAGGATCCTGCTGTTCTCTCTACCCATAATGCTCTTCTAACAGCTATTTATGTAACTAATTTCCTCACCCCCGCCTCAGGTCCTTGATCAAAAATTATCTTCCCAATGATGCCCACCCTGAACCCCCAACCCAAAATTGCAACCCACCCATTCCATTCACACACATTTCCAACTCCCTTCACCCAGCTTTGCTTTTTCTTTTTCACAGACTTACCACCTGCTAAAATACCAAATAACATGTTTGTTTATTACATCTACTGATACTACCCTCTCTTGCTAGAATGTAAGCTGCATAAAGGAAACTTTTTTTTCTGTTTTGTAATCTATCCCCATCATCTCTTCTAGAGCAGTGCCCGGTACCTGGTAACTTACAATACCTATTTGTTAAGTATAAGGAGAGTGAGTTTTGCAGACAGAGGTGGTAGAGCTTAGAAGATCAAGACTGGCTGTCAGACCCAAGCAAAACTTGGATTTGAATCCTGATTCAGACAATTACCAGGCTCAAGCTCTTCAGCAAGTTATTAAACACTCCAGCCCTCAATTTTCTCACATGTAAAATCTACGTCACAGGATTGTGGTGAGAATAACATCTGAAAACAACATATTGCCTGGAACTTAGTAATTGATCATTAATCACACTGTTATGGTTATTGCACCATTATTAGCTACTTTATCTTTTATGCTCCCAGTAACCAGTGTTGAGGGTTTACTGATTGGATTAAAGGCAATGGACAGCCCCAGGTTCACTTTTGCTACACAAAGAGTAGCTCAGTTTTCCATTGCTCAAGAAGATACCTTTCCAGACTCAGGGATATAAGTAAAATAGATTTAACTCACTGCATGTCCGTGCTAGAAGCATCATGAGAGGTCATTTAGTTCAACCTTTATTTTATCTTAACAGGTAAGTAAATGGAGGCCTGAGGTGAAAAGGTGTTCTAAGATCACATAGCTTGTTAGTACAGAAAAGAACCTAAAAATCCAGATTTCTGGATTCCCAGAACAATATTCTTTCTAATCCAACTGTCATGGAAACTGTTTATTGGAATACTTTAAAAATTCTCAACTTTTCATCCTGTGCAAGATTAACACAGAGAACTAGAAGATAATTGAGATTATGTCTGCATGGACCGAGGATGCCTCTCTAGCACTCAGTAGCCACTGATGAGACATGCCCATTTTCTTTATAACTCATAATTAATGGTTTGCACAGGAATAAACATTGAACGAATAAATCGTACTATACACTGAAAGTACACTAACTTCATTCATATAACCATCCAGAAGATTCTAATCAAGGAAAGATAAATCAGTGAAGTTATTCCTGCAGAGTTTTTTTCAAACTTAGTATGTTAATTTTAGCTCTTTCAGGCTGCATCTATAAACTGCACATTTGGACTAAAATTCATTAGCTAATTTAGTCAACTATTTTGGCTAACTTTTTTCCCTGAATATTTCTAAAAAGTGTCAGAAGTATTAAAATCCATGGAATTTAGTTCTACTCTTTTTTTTTTTTTTTTTTTTTTTTTGTCAAACGTAAGTTGTTTTATTTTGGGAGGATATATACCTTTTTTTATTTTATTTTATTTTTTTTTATTTTTTGCTTTATAACAAATTTAATCAGTTATACATATACATATGTTTCCATATCCCCTCCCTTTTGCGTCTCCCTCCCACCCTCCCTATCCCACCCCTCCAGGCGGTCACAAAGCACTGAGCTGATCTCCCTGTGCTATGCGGCTGCTTCCCACTAGCTATCTACCTTACGTTTGGTAGTGTATATATGTCCATGCTGCTCTTTCATTTTGTCACAGCTTACCCTTCCCCCTCCCCATATCCTCAAGTCCATTCTCTAGTAGGTCTGTGTCTTTATTCCTGTCTTACCCCTATGTTCTTCATGACATTTTTTTTTCTTAAATTCCATATATATGTGTTAGCATACAGTATTTGTCTTTCTCTTTCTGACTTACTTCAGTCTTTATGACAGACTCTAGGTCTATCCACCTCATTACAAATAGCTCAATTTCATTTCTTTTTATGGCTGAGTAATATTCCATTGTATATATGTGCCACATCTTCTTTATCCATTCATCCGATGATGGACACTTAGGTTGTTTCCATCTCCGGGCTATTGTAAATAGGGCTGCTATGAACATTTTGGTACATGTCTCTTTTTGAATTATGGTTTTCTCAGGGTATATGCCCAGTAGTGGGATTGCTGGGTCATATGGTAGTTCTATTTGTAGTTTTTTAAGGAACCTCCATACCGTTCTCCATAGTGGCTGTACCAATTCACATTCCCACCAGCAGTGCAAGAGTGTTCCCTTTTTTCCACACCCTCTCCAGCATTTATAGCTTCTAGATTTTTTGATGATGGCCATTCTGACTGGTGTGAGATGATATCTCATTGTAGTTTTGATTTGCATTTCTCTAATGAGCAAAGATGTTGAGCATCCTTTCATGTGTTTGTTGGCAGTCTGTATATCTTCTGTGGAGAAATGTCTATTTAGGTCTTCTGCCCATTTTTGGATTGGGTTGTTTGTTTTTTGGTTATTGAGCTGCATGAGCTGCTTATAAATTTTGGAGATTAATCCTTTGTCAGTTGCTTCATCTTAGTTCTACTCTTATTAGTAGCACCTCCAAAATATATGTTCAAAATTGGCCCACATACTTATATACAGGTAATTATAACGTTGGCTCTTCCACTTGCACAGGCAAATGACCAAATGATATGCACAAAAAGAGAAGCTGTATAAAAATTCAAATATCCAAGATGTGACAGTCTAGCCTCTGATCAAGCCTCAAAAAAAAGATATTAAAAATAAACCAAGGAAGCAAACAAAAGAGTTGTTATGAAAACATATTTGAATCACCGAAAGCAAATTAAAGATCCCTCCTATTTGCCAAATATAACCACTTAGACTCTACTGCACAATACAGGTCTGTGCAAATCAACATCATAAAACAATATATGGACTGCAGCACCATGGTAGAACCTCCAAGGTAGCGCAAAACACTGAACAACAGGAAAAGTCCCCTCTGGTAGTTGATTATGAAGTGCTTTACCTGAAGAATCTAATCTTTAATCCAGCTTGAATTCATTCATTTAACAAATATTTCTTAAGCACCTGCCAAGGAGGGTTTGGAACATCTGGAGCTCAAAGATGAATGACATTTGGATATATTACCCAGCTTAGAATTTAGGAAACAAAGTCCAGACCAAATCTGTTTTGAAAGCAATGGGTAGATAAGGAAATGAAAATAAAACATCCAAGTTTAGCTGGGGCAGATGTCACACGACCCTCTCCACTGGGCAAAGGCTAAATATATAATTATACAGAGTTGATTTAAGAAAAAAAAACAAACAGGAAATGTAAACATTGTTCTAACAGATTAAATCTAAATTTCAGGGGTTGAATAGGAGGTGCAAGCAGTAATTTCATCATGGCTAAACAGGAAACACATGATCAAGGAAAGGCAAACCAATGATAAGTACATAGAATGAGAAGGGATGAATAAATGCTGTGTGAGTCTAAAGGATATTTAAGCATCCACTGAGGAAACCAATCATGATATAGTCACAGATGATGTTCTCCTACATGGGCAGTAGGACATCTCAGTAATAAAGTACATTTATTCCCACCCCATTTCTTACCCAACAAGATAATACTCCGACAGGGCCAACACAAAATACGTAACAGATTAGGGGGTAATTGGCAAAATACCACGTACTATGGAATAACAAAACATCTTGAGTCATTCTACTCTTCTGGAAATCAAATGAATAAACGTCGCCTATTCACTGAGCTCTGGAAAGTTAAGGAATGGGCAGCATTTGGCAATGCAACTTACTTTCCCCAGCTGCAAATAGAAGATTCTGGAAAGGGGGGTTCTTTAGCTTTTAGGGCCCTAAACTTCTATCTACCAGCTCCGAAATCATGGCAGTCAACCAGTTTCTCAAATAATCCTATGAAAACAATTCAGACCTATTCATTCACATTTATCTGCTTGCATGTTTCTCCAGTTCTCCTTCCTGAGGAGATAACATACACTGTGGGTAGGAGCATAAACTCTAAAGTTGGACAGCCTGGGTCAGAATCAGGCCCACCCCTGCTGGTTGTGTGATCTAAGAAGAGTTAATATTGCTAAGCTTCAACTTCCTCATCCGTAAAAGGGAGAAAATAGGAGGAAACTACCACTAGGGATTGCTGTCAGGCTTAAAAACGGCTATCACATGGTAGGAGTTCAATAATCTTGGCCATTATTAACAAATGGTATTCTTAGCAAAGAAGAATGTGGTGCCAATGACCATCAGTAGCCTGAAAAGAGAGTGCAGTCAGCATGGCTTTTTAATATTTTATTGTCCTTCTTACTAGGCTCCTGTTTAAATGAATTCAAATATAATTATGTACGCACTATTTACTTCATCTGTGCTATATGGTCCTGTAGAGGTTTTGTGGGATCTTTCTGAAAGTCCCCTTTCACCTGTGCTGATGCTCACATCTAGAAGGATTATGCTTCCATGTCCCTCATGAGTTAGGTTCTGAGAAGGTCAGTTCTCATTCTAGCACTTCTTTTGATGTCCAAGGAAGGCAGATTACACAACTTAGCCCTCACCTCCAAATTCATCCAGTAAGGGCATGAACAGTGTATATCTTCAGGGCACTGCCCTGTGCAGCCTGGCTCAGGGGCAAAGTGAAGCAAGAAGTGGGGAAAATGACTCTGAGAATGGTTCCAAGGACAGTGAAGGCTTCTAGAACCAAGGGCCCTGCTGGCCTTGGTTGGCTTGGTTTCCTTCTAGCCTCACCGGTGCCTGGACAACAAACTATCATTGAATCCATGGAGCAGAATTATTATAAGGCACTTTAATGAGTCCATGCATGCTCAGAATGCACAAATTATGTTCACTGTACAATAAGTAATTAGATCTTCAAATTATCAAACCAAAGGTAACTATCAAAGTAGAAACAAACCAAGAAAAAGAAGTCTTTTAAGTGGGGAAAAAAACAATAACAGGAAACAGAGTCAACTTTCCAGACCACTTGGGTATCTTTTACCAGGTTATTTATTTAATTAACTTTTTAACATTTTTATTGGAGTATAATTGCTTTACAATGTTGTCATAGTTTCTGCTGTATAACAAAGTGAATGAGCTATATGTATACATATATCCTCATATCCCTTCCCTGTTGCATCTCCCTCCCACCATCCTTATCCCACCCCTCTAGGTGGTCACAAAGCACCAAGCTGATCTCCGTGTGCTACGTAGCTGCTTCCCACTAGGTATCTATTTTATATTTGGTAGACTATATATGTCAATGCCACTCTCTCAGTTTGTCCCAGCTTACCCTTCCCAATCCCCATGTCCTCAAGTCCATTCTCTATGTCTGCATCTTTATTCCTGGTCTGCCCCAAGGTTCTTCAGAACCAATTTTTTTTTTTTTTAGATTCCATATATATGTGTTAGTATACGGTATTTTTCGCTTTCTGACTTAATTCACTCTGCAAGACAGACTCTAGGTCTATCCACCTCACTACAAATAACTCAATTTTGTTTCTTTTTATGGCTGAGTAATATCCCTCTGTATATATGTGCCACATCTTCTTTATCCATTCATCTGTCGATGGACACTTAGGTTGCTTCCATGTCCTGGCTATTGTAAATAGAGCTGCAATGAACATTGTACTACATGACTCTTTTTGAATTATGGTTTTCTCAGGGTATATGCCCAGTAGTGGGATTGCTGGGTCATATGGTAGTTCTATTTTTAGTTTTTTAAGGAACCTCTATACTGTTCTCCATAGTGCCTGTATCAATTAACATTCCCACCAACAGTGCAAGAGGGTTCCCTTTCCTCCACACCCTCTCGAGAATTTATTGTTTGTAGATGTTTTGATGACAGCCATTCTGACGGGTGTGAGGTGATACCTCATTGTAGTTTTGATTTGCATTTATCTAATGATTAGTGATGTTGAGCACCCTTTCATGTGTTTGTTGGCAATCCATATATCTTCTTTGGAGAAATGTCTATTTAGGTCTTCAGCCCATTTTTGGATTGGGTTGTTTGTTTTGTGATATTGAGCTGCATGAGCTGCTTCTATATTTTGAAGATTACTCCTTTGTCAGTTGCTTCATTTGCAAATATTTTCTCCCATTCTGAGCATTGTCTTTTTGTCTTGTTTATGGTTTCCTTTGCTGTGCAAAAGCTTTGAAGTTTCATTAGGTCCCATTTGTTTATTTTTGTTTCTATTTCCATTTCTCTAAGAGGTGGTCCAAAAAGGATCTTTCTGAGATTTATGTCAAAGAGTGTTCTGCCTACATTTTCCTCTATGTGTTTTACAGTGTCTGGCCTTATATTTAGGTCTTTTATCCATTTTGAGTTTATTTTTTTGTATGGTGTCAGGATGTGTTCTAATTTCATTCTTTTATATGTAGCAGTCCAGTTTCCCCAGCACCACTTATTGAAGAGGCTGTCTTTTCTCTATTGTATATTCTTGCCTCCTTTATCAAAGATAAGGTGACCATATGTGTGTGAGTTTATCTCTGGGCTTTCTATCCTGTTCCATTGATCTATCTTTCTGTTTTTCTGCCAGTACCGTACTGTCTTTTTTTTTTTTTTTTATAAATTTATTTATTTATTTTTGTCTGTGTTGGATCTTCGCTTCTGTGTGAGGGCTTTCTCTAGTTGCAGCGAGTGGGGGCCACTCTTCATTGCAGTGCACGGGCCTCTCTTGTTGCGGAGCACAGGCTCCAGACGCGCAGGCTCAGTAGTTGTGGCTCACGGGCCCAGTTGCTCCGCGGCATGTGGGATCTTCCCAGACCAGGGCTCGAACCCGTGTCCCCTGCACTGGCAGGCACATTCTCAACCACTGCACCACCAGGGAAGCCCCCATACTGTCTTGATTACTGTAGCTTTGTAGTATAGTCTGAAGTCCAGGAGCCTGATTCCTCCACCTCTGTTTTTCTTTCTCAAGATTGCTTTGGCTATTCGGCGTCATCTGTGTTTCCACACAAATTGTGAAATGTTTTGCTCTAGTTCTGTGAAAAATGCCAGTGGTAGTTTGATAGGGATTGCATTGAATCTGTAGATTGCTTTGGGTTGTATAGTCATTTTCACAATGTTGATACTTCCAATCCAAGAACGTGGTATATCTCTCCATCTGTTTGTATCATCTTTAATTTCTTTCATCAGTGTCTTATAGTTTTCTGCATACAGGTGTTTTGTCTCCTCAGGTAGGTTTATTCCAGGTATTTTATTCTTTTTGTTGCAATGTTAAATGGGAGTGTTTCCTTAAATTCTGTTTCAGATTTTTCATCATTAGTGTATAGGAATGCAAGAGATTTCTGTGCATTAATTTTGTATCCTGCTACTTTACCAAATTCATTGATTAGCTCTAGTAGTTTTCTTGTAGCATCTTTAGGATTCTCTATGTATAGTATGTCATCTGCAAACAGTAACAGCTTTATTTCTTCTTTTCCAATTTGTGTTCCTTTTATTTCTTTTTCTTCTCTGATTACTCGATTGCTGTGGCTAAAACTTCCAAAATTATGTTGGATAACAGTGGTGAGAGTGGGCATCCTTGTCTTGTTCCTGATTTTAGAGGAAATGGTTTCAGCTTTTCACCATTGAGAAGGATGTTGGCTGTGGGTTTGTTATATATGGCCTTTATTATGTTGGGGTAAGTTCCCTCTATGTCTACTTTCAGAAGAGTTTTTAACATAAATGGGTGTTGAATTTTGTCGAAAACTTTTTGTGCCTCTATTGAGATTATCATATGGTTTTATCCTTCATTTTGTTAATATAGTGTACACATTGATTGATCCGCATATACCAAAGAATCCTTGCATTCCTGAGATAAATCCCACTTGATTATGGTGTATGATCTTTTTAAAGTGCTGTTGGATTCTGTTTGCTAGTATTTTGTTGAGGATTTTTGCATCTATGTTCATCAGTGATATTGGCCTGTAGTTTTCTTTCTTTGTGACATCCTTGTCTGGTTTTGGTATCAAGGTGATGGTGGCCTAGTAGAATGAGTTTGGGAGTGCTCCTCCCTCTGCTATATTTTGGAAGAGTTTGAGAAGGATGGGTGTTAGCTCTTCTCTAAATGTTTGATAGAATTCTCCTGTGACGCCATCTGGCCCTGGGCTGTTGTTTGTTGGAAGATTTTTACTCACAGTTTCAATTTCAGTGCTTGTGATTGGTCTGTTCATATTTTCTATTTCTTCCTGGGTCAGTCTCAGAAGGTTGTGCCTTTCTAAGAATTTGTCCATTTCTTCCAGGCTGTCCATTTTATTGTCATACAGTTGCTTGTAGTAATCCCTCAAGATTCTTTGTATTTCTGCAGGGTCAGTTGTTACTTCCCCTTTTTCATTTATAATTCTGTTGATTTGAGTCTTATCACTTTTTTTCTTTTTTTTTTTTTTGCGGTACGTGGGCCTCTCACTGCTGTGGCCTCTCCCATTGCGGAGCACAGGCTCCAGACGCACAGGCTCAGCGGCCATGGCTCACGGGCCCAGCCGCTCCACGGCATGTGGGATCTTCCCAGACCGGGTCACGAACCCATGTCCCCTGCATCGGCAGGCAGACTCTCAACCACTGCGCCACCAGGGAAGCCCACTTTTTTTCTTGATGAATCTAACTAGTGGTTTATCAGTTTTGTTTATCTTCTCAAAGAACCAGCTCTTAGTTTTATTGATCCTTGAGGATGCTTGAGAAGACCCAAGAATTTGCATTTAAAACAAGCATTCGGGCTTCCCTGGTGGCGCAGTGGTTGAGAATCTGCCTGCTAATGCAGGGGACACGGGTTCGAGCCCTGATCTGGGAAGATCCCACATGCCACGGCGCAACTAGGCCCGTGAGCCACAACTACTGAGCCTGCGCGTCTGGAGCCTGTGCTCCACAACAAGAGAGGCCGCGATAGTGAGAGGCCCGCGCACCGCGATGAAGAGTGGCCCCCACTAGCCACAACTAGAGAAAGCCCTCGCACAGAAACGAAGACCCAACACAGCCAAAATTAAATAAACAAATAAATGAATAAATAAAAAGCTAAGCATTTTAAAAAAAAAAAAAAAAACAAGCATTCTAGGAATATAATAGATATATAATTAAAGGGTTGGAAATAGGGCCTGCAGGTAAGAGCCAAGGATGTGACTTATTTAGAAAAATAGAGACAGGATTTCATTTTTTTCAAGTACTGTATACATAGATTATAGATAATAAAGGAACAATTCTCTATTTCCACACACTGAACATCTTCGAATTGCAACAGGAGACATCTAGTGCAATACAGACTGAAATATAACGGTTCTGAAATGCCCTAATTAGCAGCATTTCAGAGTCTCTTCTTCTGTCCTGTTGTGTAGACATGGCAATACGCTAGCAAGGATAGGTAAGCTTTCAGCAGCAGTCGTGAGTAGGGCACACAAGACCAGGAAAATCACTGCAGATCATAACCCACCATAGGAATTCCAAAGAGAGAGAAAACTGGTATAGAGCCAGCGTGTTCCCAGGTACCCATAACTCATTGACAACCAACAGTGGCCACAGAAAGGGACCAGAGTCATGGCTATGCCACTACCTGCCCTCTGTTCAGGCTGAGCCTCTTCTGTACCCAGGCCTGAATGTACATAAAGATGTGATATAAGCAGTGTTTGCTTTGGTTGCCACCTTGGTAACCTGGTATCCTCAAGTCATGGGTTTTCGAGTCACACTAACGGAAGTTCAGAGTACAGTTTACTAGCTTTTGTGATCTTCCAACAAACTGCTTAACCTCTGCAAGTCTCAGTTCCCTCATCTGTAAGGTTAGAAAAATATAGTCAATCCCACAGGGTGTCATGAGGGGGAATTAAAGTATGTAAAACCCCATAGGATGTCATGAGGGGGAATTAAAGTATGTAAAACAGAGGCCCAACATACACTCAACAAATTATAATTTTTTGTCATTTCTGTTGTTGCTGTTGCACTATTGAAATCATTGATATTACTATTGTTATTATTATCATCATTATTCCAATGGATCCTGAAATTCTCAGACTCCAATGAGTTCAGAAATTCCAGGCCAGGGACCACTGCTTCAGCCCACTGCCAGTTTTTCTCTTTCATATCTAAGAAATCCCTAAAATCTTCTAACTTAACTCCAATAAGTGAATTCATCATAAAGTGCTATCCTCTTTGTCTCTGACCCAATCATCTTCACCAATTTTATGAATATCTTTAAAAGAGTGACTTCTATGTCTTAAATTGAAACCATAATCCTAATGATGGAAATTTCAGTCATTGCAACAGATTTGAGGTCAGAATTTGGGGGTTAGGAGGATGTATCAGTTATTCTTCACTCACAGCAGTTTGTAAGAGACCACCTAAGAATAAGCAGAATCAGTTCTTCCAGTATCTCCAACTTTATTTAGTGCTGGGATAAGAGAGGGTGAAGGTTGAGACTGGGACAGAGAGTTTGACTACTAATAACATCTGATTGTGAACTTCCAGTTTCAACACGCCTTTTATCCTTCCACCCGTGTCTACTTTCCAGAAAAACTGCATACTTCTCACAGCCTGGAAAAGCCACGTCCCTCTTCCCTCCGAGGGAAATCTCAATCTTTCTTCAAAGATCAACTCAGAAGTCCCCCTCTTTTAAAACTTCCCTGATAACACAAAGTTGAAGGTAATCACTCATAGAACTAAAGAGTTGGAAGAAATCTTCTCTAATTTTATGGCTTGAATAAATTCCATGTTTTAAAGATGTAGTCAAAAGGCTTTTCGTAGGAAAAAATTGTCTGATTTCAACTCTCAGCATTCTACTTAGAATTATGAATTGTTTTTTTTCAATGTTTCAGCTGTTTTTTTCATCTGCACCTACTTGCCTCAGGACCTGCTTTCACAGGAAACCAAGAAAAGCCAGTTCATAATATTCATGCTTTTGAGAGTGTAAGGAAATGATCAGACTCATATACTGTGTGGTAAGTACACACATTCTTACAGACCTTTTTAGGGTAATTAAATAGACTATCAATATTTTTTAAATGCATACCCTGTGAACAAGGCATTCTTCTAAGACTTTTAGAGTAATCCACATAGGAGCACAAAGAAAGAAATATGAGGATGCTCTCTGTAGAATACTATATAATAGAGAAATGTTGGAAATATCTATCAATATATCTGTCAAAATATCTGTAAATAGGAGAATGATTAAGTAAATTACAGTATAAGCATTCTATGAAACACTGTGAAGCTATTTAAAAAGCATGAGTTTGATCTATATTTACTGGTAAGGAAAGATGTTTATGATATACCAATAAGCAAAAAAAATTAAATTAAAAAAGCATGGGTATTGTGTTCTATATCTGTTATTTTCCTCTCTCTTTCTGGAAATACACACACACACACACACACACACATCAAACTATTAGCATGGTTACCACTGGGGAGGCAGACGGCTTAGGGGTAGAAGTGTTAGAGATGGTACAGAAGGGGTTATAAAGGGGAATGTCTCTATTTTTTTTATAAGTGCATATTACCTTTAAAGTTGAAAAAGAAAATAAAGGTAATGCATTTGGAAATTAACATCTGAAACATTCTTCACCATTTTAATTTTTCTTAAACTTCACAATCAACATTGGCAGCAAAAAAACTCGGGGGATTTTAGCTGTACATTCTCCTTCCGTCTCACATATATCAGTGTAAAAATGCGTTGTAACCAAATTTAAGCATATAAGTAACCTAAAAAGTAATTAATAAGGGAAATTATCTGTTGACACTATTGTTTTGTATATAGTTGCTCGCTCTTTTAAGATGAGAAAATCCACACAAACAAAATATATTTCAAATACTCATTATATTTTTCGTAAGCAAAATAAGGAAAACCACAATTACAAGGGTAAACAGGAAATTAAAACCAACTATAAATGTATACTTAAACCTCCTGCATTTTCTTGTTTCTTTATTCAGGAAATTAAATGATACCGAATGACGAAGATCTGCCATCTCTCAAGTGTTTAAGAGGAAGTACAGCATTCACTTAGGAGAAAACTACAGCAAATGATGCTATTGTCAGGAGGATTTAATAGATTTGAAAACAAAATCCTGTGAAAGACTACCCCCAAAAGCCAACCCATCGTGGCCCATGTGTTTTTGTCTCCAGAATTTGCTTTCCATAGAATTCTATGAGTGCAGATGAGTTTCAGAGAGAACCTACTGGCTAGTTACAGTGAATCCCATAATGCAATGAGAAAGGCATGGGGTGGTGGTGAGAAACATGGCCCCTGCTTGGCTGTGTCATTATGAGCAAAGAATACTAAGCCTTGACTTTCTGTAAACTAGGAATAAATATATAAAATGACAAGGTCACTCTGAGGATTAATAGAAAAGATGTGCACCAAAGCACTTAATCTAGCTAACGCTACTCAGGTATTGGTTTTTGTCATTATTCCGTTTCTATTTTTAAAAACTCCTGTGTTGGGATGAATAATAGTAAGATGATCAAAAGGTGTAAAAGATTTCAATAATACATCATTTTTGTAAAACTACTCCTATTGACCTACAACTTGATCAATGTGACTGGCAGATATCTATGGAAACTTAAGAGGAATATATAGGCTGATATTGGCAAGCAGCAGCAAATAATGTCTATTAAAACTGCTTGGTTAATGATACAGGGTCCATTCATTTGGCTAATGTTTACTGAATATGAACTATGCTTCACACACTGTGTTAGATTCTGTGGACAGACAGTATTGTGTAAAACAGGGCTCCTACCCTAACAACTTAGAATCTACTGCAGATGAAAGGTATTGAAAAAAATACATAATTCCAAGTATGCAGTAGTTTATTTAGGAGAGGATCCCAGAAATCACTGTAAGAAAATGGGGAAGTGAGACAGGGAAGGGAGAAAAACCAATAATGAGTACACTGACTAGCCAGTTACCTCTACGGTAGAATGGTCAACTATCCCAGTTTACCAGGATTGAGGGGCTTCCCAGGACACAGGACTTTCTATGCTAAAACTGGGACAGTTCCAAGAAATCTGGGATCAGTTGATCACCCCACTCTATGAACAGCTGGGTCTCAATCATTCTGGAGGCCTTCTGAGAGGCTGCATGGAACAAAACTTAGAATTATCTCAATGAAAGGCAAGGAAGTAGAGTATTTATCCACCAACCCTCAATGGCTGAGGATCATTCCAAGGCATTATTTTTCAGTTACTCCCGATCTGATCTATGCAGGGGCAGGGCATGCTCCTGTGCCCAGAGAATGCCCCCTAAAAGAAAGACACAGGAAGATGTTGGCATGTTTATGAAGTGTCTGCAGGCAAACTCTGGGGTCAGCCAAGGGGACATGGGCAGGGCATCAACACTCTCTGATACATGATTGTTTTTTCCCAATGTGATGGGCAAAAGAATGAGCTCAATGTTGTTTTCACTGGGATTCCCTATTTAGTGGGGAGTTTAGAACTAACTTCATATTTGCATCCCTTTTTGAGCATTTAAAGACAGTTTAAGGGTAGTTTATTTTCTCAGCCTCAGACAACTGCCCCCGTAATAGAAAACAATAAAAAAATTTCACTGAATTTATCTAGAATATGTGTGTATCGGGGTGGGGATAGAGGTGGGGAGCAGGGCAAACTCTTTCATGTGAACTGAAGGTGAGAACTGACAACTTAGTCATAGTGTTCCCAGTGCCATGATCCTTGCTACACTTCCCTTTACCTTTGAAGGAGAACTGAGATCCTTGAGTTTTATATATCACATATTTTAGGTTCCCAATGAGTTGATTGATGGTCATGATTCATACTTGTTTGTCTTCCAAGGCTCTTCTCCCATACTCATTTCCTCCCAGGTGTATTTTCAGATCACTCTTAATTCCCTGTAAGCCTGAAACCTGTAAGCCTGGGTGTGCACTGCCTCCTTTCACTTCTGCTGTGACCATAGAAGTCCATTTCTATTTTCTTCAAGCCTCACTCACTGCAGCCTATTTTGAATTATATTCTAGCTGACTACTAGGGAAATCGGGTATGTTTAATGGAGCTCTGGGAACAGTCATTACCGAAACCCAACATACTCAAATCTCTTGTGTAATTCAAAACCCATGATATGCTTAGCCTAAAAGCTACAGTCGGGGGGCCTCACTGTATCATAATAAGAACATGAACTTTGCACACTCAGAGATAACTAAATTATAAATTTAAACTGTAGATTCTGTCACTTCACTGATTAAGCTCTCAAACATTTCCCCAACTACCTAAGACCTGTCATTATTAATCCTACCTGGCTTTACGCATTCCATCTCACATTTCTCAGCACATGTTATGGCTTTTTACCAAGCTTATCCTCCAATCATGATTATAGACAGTATTTTAGAATGATGATCTTTTGATGGTTTTATTACCGAGCAGGAAGCGATCTGTATAATTCTGTCACATAAACTAATTGCTTAGATTTTTCTTGCTAACCTTTCATTTCAAAACTTGTCCCTTGGTTTCAAAGAATAAACCAGCCCTTATCTTACAAATACAGCAATTGAGATTCCAAGATGTTAAGTGACTTACCTGAGGTCACCCAACTCGCAGCCAAGGCCAGAAGTCCTCTTCCTAGGCTATCATCCATCTTCTCTTCTTGCTTCTCTGGAAAGAAGAGAACATCTCAGGCAGTCATCTTGCCATCCATGTGCCTGGCTTAGACCTCAGTGCTTTAAGACTCCGTCACCACCATTACCCACCCTTCAGTCATTCCATTTCAGAGAAGTTAATACTAGCTTCTTTGCAAGTGCCCCACAGGGCGTGGGCCTCCACATGTGTGACATGAATGCCAGTAGCACTTACAGTCTCTTCCAGACATTTCGTACTTGCTCTGTCCTATGTGGATAGCTATTCACCTCTTTATAAATAATGCATCTGTCTGCACAACTCAAATTCAAGGCCCCTGAGGGCACAAGTCATATCTATATATTTCTTTTCATTTTCCATCATGCCTAAATACCTGTCACTATGCATATGGAGATGTTTCACAAATATTTAATAAGGATGATAATGATAACTTCATGGGCAGAATCAGTTTTCTTAAATGATGTTCTTGGGCCCAAAATTATATATATATATATATACGCATAATTCATACGTATATATTATAAATAATAATATACATGCATTGTATACATAATAGCTTTAATTTTTTTATTCTTGAGATTAAAATTAATTATATTCAATATTGAAAAACTAATAAGAGATACTGGCTCCCAAATACAGTGCTGCCTGTGCAGAAACCAGAGCAGATCCCACACAAGTGTTCTATTATAATAAGGCAATAGAGTTGTTCTTCTTTTTGTTATGCTTTTGTCTTTGTGTTTGTTACAAGCAATCACATTACAGAACTGAAGAGATAAATTTGCATTTACAGAGCTGACAATTTTAGTAGACTCCGGATGTGAAATGCTTTATTCGATTTACTTCCCCAGAGGTGACAAAGACCCTGAAGCTGGAGTCACATTCTACAACATTTAGGAAACTGATGAAACCCAAAGGCGACTTTGTTCTAGAGTTAAAGGTCAAAGGAATACTAGACACAGAAGGACTCTTCCATGGGTCAGTGAACAACAGGGCCAGAGAAAAGCAACTCACATGTTTAATCTTGCCACTGCTTTGGCAAGGTGGTAGGAATTTGAAATTCTGCCTGCATTTCTTCTGTAAGGTACATGTGGAGACCTTTAAAGTGAGTAGTGAAGAAAAGGTTAGGATATAAGACTTAAAGCAGAAGATGGAAAGAAAAGGAAAAAAGAATGGGGGCTTTAGCTAAACAAAGATCAGAGGTGGTTTTGATCTTCAGGTATTTAAAGGTAAGCCATGGTTTTACATTTTTACCAAAGTAAGACAAGTGTGAATAGCCATAGGGAAATTAGGCATTTTGTAGGCAAAGGAGGAAGCATGTAATTATGAGAAGAAAATGTATTTCTAAGTTCCAAGGTACTTTAAATGCTCCAAACTGGAATTTATGCAAAGTAAGGAGTTTGAGCTGCCATGTGGTAGACTGGTGCAATGAGAATAGAAGTTGGCATGTCTGGGTATGCACAAAATTGTCAAAGTGACAATCTTAGCTTGGATTTTTGACCCAAGTCTTCTACTTCCCTAAAGGAAGGTTAATAGTAAGAGTCCAGTGTTTCAGAGGCCGTGGAGTGGGTGGTATCTGGGGAAAACAGCTGCTGGCATGACACTGGGGGTAACTTACTCAGCATGCCTGAAGCTATCAAAATGTCTGTCAATCAAAGTCTAGACATTTGGGGCTTTCAGGACTTAAAATTATCATTTTGAAAGTAGCCGACAAAAATTAATGAATTTAATAAACTATGCCCAACTACAAAACATATGACACCACAGAAGGATATGGACACTAACACTGATACCCATTCCATCAGATAACCATTCCATCTGTTCAGAAGCAGAGCTAGAAAGACTGATGACCAGAAACTGTCACAGAAACCACTGATCTACATGGTTCTGTAGTGCTGGAGAGAAAGCAAAATAGCGAAGTTCACATTTGTGAAGACTGGAAACACATGTACATACACATACAGTTAACGAGGTAGTGTAAAGTGAGGAAATCTGGCTTTCCTACTTGGATAGAGTTGACGTGGTTTGGCATAATCCCATGGAAGAAGAAACTGTCAAACTTTTCCTTATGTAAAATGGTTTTAGAAAAAGACATTGTCTGGGGTATAATCTGCCTTCCTCTACAAGGAAGACCTCAGGACACCACGGTCAACATGAGACTTTGCATGGAAAATACTTTGGTATTCTGCTTCAAATTATTTTTGGAAGTGGGTAGAGTATAAAGCATAATTTATTTTTTTAATAATATGGAACTTAAAGGTTAAGCATGGTACAATGGCAAGGAAATGTATTTAATTCTGTCTTCACACCTGGACTTGAAAAAGAACAGTAACTATTCCGAACATTTGTCCTTCTCAGAACTAGACATCAAGTTCTAAAGGCCAAAAAGCTGTCACTGATGTCAGACCCCAAAAAGAACATAGTAGGCTGGACTTCAGCAAGCTAAACTATGTTTACATTCTTAGATCAAGTTTATTCTGAGTTAACTCCTGCATTTCATAATAAGTTATCAAATGCATTTTATCACGAGTTATCCCATGTGGCTACCGGTCAGACCAGGGACAGCAATGCGATAAGAAAAACTTTCTCTTTTTCACCTTTCTGTGATTCAAGGAAATGCAATCCTAAAATATGACAGGACAGTACACTGACAAAGGGTCAACTTTTGAACCTTATGCTTTGGGTAGTCAGAATTCACTGATTAGAACACAAACACCCTTGTCACATCTATCACCTTAGGCCTTATCAGCAGACAACAAAGCTGCCTTGTTTCTGTACACAGACAGCCTTTTAATTAGCCTTCAGTATAACTCATATACATTTTTATAATTTCCTTGCTGGAAAAGTTATCTGAAAATTTTGAAAATAACTGGGGTATTACATAGAAGACTTGTTTAATCTTATAAAGTTGAATCATTATAATCATTGAATTTTAGGAAGAATTAATGATCAAGCATATATAAAATACTAAATCTAAGTAAACTTCATATTGGCCAACACCAGGATGTACTGTATGAAAGTAATGTTTAATGTTCCCAAATGTTTTAAGTGTTTGATATAATTTGTAAAAAAAACAAAAGTTTATTTTCAATGTTTTCTTTAAATTTAAAATAAAGCTTATCTTCTTGGCCACCAGCAGACAGCAAAACTCTTGTGGGACTTGGGGTCCAAGTTTAGTAGAGAGGTGGTGGTTTGGGAAGGTGGGAAGTGGAGACCAAAAGAAGCCAAAAGACAATCAAGGGCAATATTTGCCCCTTAACACTCAACCTAACTCAAAGTTAAGACCTTGCAAGTATCAATTCCAAAGAAAATGAACCATCAGAAATACAATCAGACTACCTGGAGAAAGACAGGCACTGAAGTCAGAATCCTGGAAAAAGCAGGGAGTGAGATATTCATAAACAAAGGAAATCAGGCCCAGGAAAGAGCAGAGGAGACACCAAGAGGCAAAGTGACCAAGAGAAACAAGGGAAAATCACTGATTTAGGTGGTAGGGCAGGGGATGTTTTTAGTGAGCAGGCTGCAAGTGGCCATGTCTCTTCTATGCCTTGACCCAAGCTTGCTGTTAACTGCTCAGCCAGCCTCATTCTCCACTGGGTTTCAACAATCTCAGTGACATCCTGGGTTCTTCTCTCCTTGGCACCAGCAAAGCCAGAATAAAGCACCTAATTCTTGCCGGTCATCTAGCATGTGCTCAAAAACTATTAATTGGTTTCCTTCCTCCTCTTAACCACAAAATAAGAACCCAGGTTCAGATACATTTTCCAATTAAGAATTAGAATGAACATATACATACTGAAATCCCCAAAATATTTTTGAACAGTGGAGAGGGTAGGGCTATATCTGAAAAGTTTTACAGACACCTTTGAGGGTTGAGCTCTTAAAACCACCTTGTCAATGAATCTTGAAGAACCAGAAGTTTGGATAAAACTCCCTTGTGATGCTAACATGCTTCTGATTCGTCTCCAAACCACTGACACCCCAGAGAATGAATTCGAGCTCTCCAGAGCCTTCTTCCCACAACCAAGAAACTTTAATTGTTTGTCTTTGAGGCGACTCGTGGCCACCGTTCCACTTGAAAGCTTCTTTTCAAATCTCTGCAGCGTGCTACTGTGTCAAATTCTGAAATGCTGCATGTGCTAAAATAAGTCAGAGATGGCTGGCCAGATTAGGAAAAAATACTGTGGGCAGGCAACCAGAGAAGAGGTTGGCAAGAAAGGATGTCAGAGGGGATTTCCAAAGTCTCCACACTGAAGAATAGTGATACTGATTACAAATAATTCAACAGTGAGTGAGGAGAATCCACTAGTGGCAGAAACTAAATTATTTTTGAAGGAAAAGGAACTTAAGGACTGTAAAGAACAAATATCAAGAAATTTCCCTATAATTATCAATTCCGCCATGAAGAAACAAGGGGAGAAAAAGCTGCTTCATGACAAACAACAAAACTCCTCTCCAGTCAAGGTCCTACCACAGATGTTTTTCGGGTCTCTGAAGAAGAGTTTCCAGTAGTTTCGATCTCCACTATACTAAAGAGCATTTTTCCAAGGTTTGTACTATCTCTGTTTATAATATCTGATAATCATGGAACAGACTTCATTTTCAGACAATTGAAGGGCTCTTCACAAGGATATGAATTTGTTTGATCCCAGACAAGATACAAAAAGTACAGGCTCAAATGAATGTTCAAAGTTCTCCAAACACACACACACACACACACACACACACACACACACACACAATAATATAGACAGGAACCAAAGATCAGTTTCCTCAATTTTGAGTTGTTGCTTCATCATGAAGGCTTCCCCCCACCATGTATCTCTGCACCATAGAGAAAAGGAAAAGATGTGTATGAGATCCTAGTTTTACCAACTACATCAGGTTCTTTCTTTGTGTGAAAACGTCAAGAGTTTCTAATTGCCCGCAGAAATTTTACTACCAAGCCTACAACCCTATGTGGCTTTTTAAAGAACAAGGAAGTACTGGTGCCTTCCCCCATGCTCCCACCACAGGCCACATGCTCAGGCTGCCCCACATGGGCCACGGAACCTTCTGGGTGCTAACAGTCCCGACCACCAGAGGAAATGTGCAGAGAGGCTCCCAGCCCCTAGCCATCGAAAGAGAAAACAAATACCCCCAAAGGGCACACAGAGAAAAAAAACTGCTCTGGCAGGATGTGGTCTAGGGTGGCAAGAAAAGGAAATACAGTTACCAAACCACACCCAGGGCAGCAGAAGGGCCTGGAATTGTCCTTCAGCTGGTGAACCCCTGTAGGGCTATCACCTTGCTGACCTCATAACTCAACAAAATATAGCAGATGAATTGTCGTAGTAAATGGGGAAATACAACTCTTTGAAAGGGCTTCCATCTCCATAAAGTTTTGGTGTATTTAAATAATATTTACATCCTGTATGTTTACCACACGTTTTGTGTATTGTAAACAACTGCATTTTCTCTCACAAACTCTGTAACGCAAGCCAAGAAAATTGCCCAAAAGTTATTTCCATTGGAAAAAACACTAAAATTGTTCTCTCTCCTATACAGTCACATGTAGAAGGCAGCCTTTTGGATGGTTCCGGCTCTCTGGTTTCTAATCTCCAGGTCAGAAAATTAGCCTAAACAAAGACTTCTTCAGAAAACTTGACCTTATTTCTTTAGAGCAAATCAGAACAGCATGCTAGCAATACTTCCAAGAATTGAAGATGGCAGACAGGAGGAAAACCAGGCCCCGAGCTGACATTATCTTGGCTTGTGTATTCTTTAGCTACCTGTCTCTAACCAGTGAGGGGCAGCGCTGATTTTTCTTTCCAATGAATGAAGAAAAGAGACCGGCGTATCTTCCAAACTCTATACTGTAAGATGTCATGAAGTATTATGGGAATGTACTTTAGGACTTCCCTCCCTGACAGCTGGGGTCAGAGTGAGCCTGCAGACCTCCTAGCTCCTATCTGAGGTACTGTAGGAGGCAGACAGGCTGCTTTGGGGCTGAATCACTTTCTGAAGGAGTTAGTGTACTTCAGCCAATCCCTCATAGCTCTGCCTGGTCTGTGGGTCTTCTCCTTTTCTAGACACCTGACAATTCCAGAGCTCAGAGATGAGACCATGAAAAACAGCTGAAAAAAGATCATGTGTTAGGAACACTGGGAGGAAGCTGTTGTAGTTCGTTGGTATTAATAAAGTTAAAAATCAAACTAGAAGCAGCCCATAGCAGATTAAAGATGACCAGAAATTCTTTAACCTTCTTCTCTTTGAGAGGTGGGGTCTCTTCTCCTTCCTCTTGAATCTGGGTTGGCTGGTAATCACTATCAGATGAAGACAGTGTGGCAGGAATGACACTCTGCCAGCTCTGGACCTTAACTCTCAGATAATGGGCAGTTTCCACCTTAGTCTCTCCGAGTGCTAAGCTGCATGTTAGCAGTCTGACTACCCTACTGGAGAGATCCTGAGACTACATGCAGAAGGATGGCGGCCCAGCTGAACCATACCTTCCAGCCATCCCCTCCAAGGTAGCAGGCATGTGACCCAACAGAGCAGCCTGGACACCAGCTGAATACTGCTAACTCCAGTAGATGCTGTTTGGAGCAGAAGAATCACACAGCTTAAGCCCTGCCTGAATTCCTAGCCACCAAAACAGGGCAATATAACAAAATGGTTGTTATTTTAAATCACCAGGTTTTAGGGTAGTTTGCATTCAGCAGTAGAAAACACATATACAGCCTCTGGGAAGAGTTCATAATTTTAAAAACAAAATCTCCAATTATGGAAAACTTGATATATTCTAAATTTTAGCCACCAGTTAAAAAGTAGATTACAACTAATTGTATATACTTCAAAATATGTAAGGAAGAGGAAAGCTAGAGAGAAATGATAGGCACATCTTGCCTATTGGCAAGGATTCCCAAAACAAGTGCCATATAATAGGTATGTTTCTGAAAGTTGTAAGTAAACTGTATTATTGTAAATCTTTGCAACTAATATCCATAGAGTAACTACTACGTGTCAGTCACTGTGTTAACCACCAAGGTCATAATAATGATCAAAATAATGATCAGAATCTTGTTTTCTGGTAGGCAACTTAATATGTAATTGTAAAAATTGGCTTAAAACAGGAGCTGGCAAACTTTTTCTGTAAAGACCCAGACAGGAAATGTTTCAGGCTTTGCAGGCCAAGTTTGCCAAAACAGTGCAAAAGCAGCTTTAGACAATACATAAATAAATGAGAGCAACTGAGTTCCAATAAAACCTTTTTTTTGGAGGGGGGACACTAAAATGTGAATGTCATATAACTTTCATGTGCCTCAAAGTATTATTCTTCTTTTGATTTTTTTTTCAACCATTTGAAAATGTAAAAATAATTCTTAGGGCTTCCCTGGTGGCGCAGTGGTTGAGAGTCCTCCTGCCGATGCAGGGGACACGGGTTCGTGTGCCAGTCCGGGAAGATCCCACATGCCGCGAAGCGGCTGGGCCCGTGAGCCATGGCCACTGAGCCTGCGTGTCCGGAGCCTGTGCTCCGCAATGGGAGAGGCCACAACAGTGAGAGGCCCACGTACAGCAAAAAAAAATAAATAATAATAATAATAATAATAATAATAATAATAATTCTTAGCTCCCAAGCTGTACAATAGGCAGTGGGATGGATTTGACATTCATACCATAGCCTGCCAACCTTTGGTTTTTCAATTTGATCAGATGGGCCTAAAGCAGGTAGAACTTGCAAAATAAATAAAGTTTAGTACCATCAGATGAATTTACTGTTTTGGATTGCCATAGGTACAAATATCTCCTTTCTATTTCTGATTTCTCCCATGAATAAGGGCATAAACCATCTGGAAGAGCAGGCTCAGATGATTTACCAGGGAGGAGCTCTGGGAAGCATCAAAAACCCAGAGGAGAGGAGATGCTGGCCAAGGAGGGCAGGAACCATAGAGACTGAGAGGGAGGGAGCATCAGCAAAGGCAGCCTGGGGCTGTGTTAGCTTCAAGCAAGAAGCACACAAAGAGCACAAGTGGGATTTGGACAGAGTGTGATATGTATGAAAAATCTCCCTACTTTGCAAAATATGCCCAGTACCCGTAGGTATAGCTCCTCTTGGAACAAACTTTAGATGCCTAAAACCATATAAATTGGAAGCACAGAATTAAATAAAGAAGAGAATTTAAGAAGAAAACATGCTTCTTCTTACTGAGTGGCTATTTCTGGGTTTTTTTCACCAGGTTGCCACCCACCTTTCCTTTAAACTTTGCCATTCCACTTTATGCTGAAATAAGCTTGCTTTGGCAAGAGACCTGCTAAAGGTTTGATGCTTTGCATATTACAATTTTGTTTTTGCTTTGTTTTTATACAAAGAGCCTTAAAAGTTGTTGTAAAAATTGAAAAATCTATACAGTAGCTCTTCACAGGAAGCCTGTGGCCCACCTCACCTCCCCCAGCTAGCCCACCCTCTCTGCCCTCCAAGTATGAGTGCACAAAAGAGCTATCCGTACTGGGAGAGAGAATCTAACACACACACACGTCTACCCTTTGTAGTTGAGAATGATGTGTATCCTGGCGTATATCCTTCCTGCCTCCTTCCCAAGCTTTCAGTGGCATGAAAGTGTGTTCTCTATGCCCTGGCTAGCAGCTGTGACCTACATTTTCACATTCTGATGTTCCTTGCGGCTTCCTCTTCCCCTCTTGGGGCCTATGATGCCTTTGTTCAAAAGACTCTTTCCAATAGCTGGTGGCTTCCTGTCAGGCAAGTCCCCAACTGTCTCCACCATTCTGTGAAGGCAGGCACCCAAACAACAAAAATTAGGTAAGCAGGTAAAACAAAACCAACCTAAAAGAGGTCTGATGTGCTTTGGCGAAAAAAAAAAAAAAAATGAACCTTTTAACGATATTCAGGCAGCATTTTGCATGATTTATATAATAGCAACTAGATGACTAATGTCTTGTAGGTTCCTTTTCACTCAGAAGGTCACATGATTCTTCTCTTGGGTACAAATAAACCACTTCCACTTTGCTTAACTTATGAAAACAAAGGCCTCCAACAGTCAACAGTATCATTTTTTAAGTAGATTCTGTAACACCTCCCTCACCCTGAAAATCATGCTCTCTTTTCACTTAATGCTTTAGCTCTTATTGGCAGAACATACAAATTTTAAAATGAGAATGTGGATAAAGTTTTGCCTTTATGTTAGTGTTTTATGTTAGAATAAGCCTAACTTCGACCCTACGGACACATAACCTATTAGATAAGAGCAGTGCTTATGTAATCATAGTTTCCCCAAACACATAGACAGCACTAATTTGAAAGCTAGAAGGAAGAAAAGAAGGAAGGGGGGAGGGAGGGGGGAGGGAGGGGGGAGGGAAGGAATATGAGCCAAATATATCAATCAAAAACATATCTGGCTCATATTTCCACCTTTTTAAATTGGGATTCCAACTCTATAAATGTTCCTCCCCACCCATCCCTCTATGCATGACTTGGTGAGCAGCTTGGCTTTTCCCCTTATTAAGAGAAAAACTCTTCATACCTTCCTTCTCTACAAACATTAGAAACACCACCATGAAGTCAGGGCATAGAAGGGAGTCCTCAGCCAACAAGGATCCTTCAGCCCTTCCAACTATGACACCACCTCTGCCCTCCTCACTCTGCCAACCAGCTCACAGTCTTTCCACCATCACTGCTCTTCCAGCATCTGCAGCTGTCCAGAGCAGGAGTCAAACAGTAGCCTTGGATGATCAAGCCCTATGTCCTGGAACATGACCCTGTTCCCCACTCATCTTACTCTACGAAGCCATGGTAGGCAGAGAGAGATCTCCCCAAAATATCCATGTCCACCTCCTACTGCCTGGAACCTGTGAATACATTGGGTTACACAGCAAAGAGGAATTTAAGGCTGCAGAGAGAATAAAAGTTGTTAAAAAACTGGCCTTAGAAAGATCATCCTCCATTACCTGAGTGGGCCCAACGTAAGCATGAGTGTTCTTAACAGTGGAAGACGAAATCAGAGGGAT
This sequence comes from Mesoplodon bidens, assembly GCF_964165515.1. Classification (NCBI taxonomy): domain Eukaryota; kingdom Metazoa; phylum Chordata; class Mammalia; order Artiodactyla; family Ziphiidae; genus Mesoplodon; species Mesoplodon bidens. Next base: position 34,464,272 of record NC_138160.1, read on the forward strand.
ACAATGTGAAAACAACTCAACCTGCCAGTGCTGGCTTTGAAGATGGAGAGAGAGGGGCCATGAGCCAAGGAATGTGGGCAGCTTCTAAAAGCAGGAAAGGGCAAAGGAGAGGTTTCTCTCCTAGAGCCTCCAAAAAGGAAGACAGCTCTGCTGACACTTTAACTTTAGACCAGTGAGATCTGCATCATATTTCTGACCTACAGAGCTGAAGATTATAAATGTGTGCTGTTTCAAGCCACTACGTTTGTGGTTATTTGTTACAGCACCAATAGAAAACAAATACAGAAACCATTGGTACAAAGGACGTCAATGCTGCTTGGGTAGCCGTCCTCCACTCATCCTAGACCCTCCCTAAGGTTGAGGCCCAGGCACACAGCTCATCCCACCTGGGCATGTGGTCCCAGCCTTCCCACTGCCCATTTCTTGGAGGTTGACCTTGGACCACATCTGCATGGCCTAATCCCTCCAAGACTTGCTTCTAAAGTTCCCTTCACAATTCTAAGGATGTTTATGCAAATTATTGTACGGATTGGCCTGCAGAACATCCCTGTAGATGTGCAGAATCCACCCAATTCTTCATTCATTCATTGAACAAACTCTTATTGTTGAGCTGAATGATCCCTAAAGACTCCAAAAGAAGTTAAGCACTCATATCAGTCCAAAGATTATAATTATTACTTCTGAGAGGGAATGTTCAAGAAAATAACTGCTTAAGTAAATGCCTTTGCTATTACTTTCATTTTCTCTCATGTTGATCTCTAGAAATCTTAAAAACTATAGATCAAAAACTCTAACTGGCATGCAGTTCATGGCTTTGCATTCGTAAGAATTCGTCTTAATATAAAAAGCCCTATGTTGAGGCAAAACATAAATGAGTTTCCCAGAGAACCAGTCCTTTACTGGTGGCCCAGGGCACTGGTGGAGGCCCAGATCCTGTGTTAGACTGCTCAGGTTCACAACCATCCTGGATCTGTTTCTCACAAGCTATGAAGAGACCAAGTTACTGAACTTCTTACTGCCTCGATCTCCCCATTTGTAAAATGAGCAAAACAATAACATCTACTTTATAGGATAGTTGTAAGGTTAAATAAGTTAATACATATAAGAAGCTTAGCACACTGCCTGGCATAGAGTAAATGCCACTGACCACTGTTGTACTTTGTCACTCCTTCGGTTCTCTCATCATCATGGTTTTGGATATCCCGATAACTTGTGGTCTCACCAAAGGCCAGCCTTTTTCCAAAACATGGCTGTCCAAAAGGAAACATGATGATGTACTTATTCGCAGTGGCCATCCAAATGCAAAATCTATGCTTGGAAAACTGTGAGGTTCCTTTTGCACTGCTAAACTCCTCTTTTTTTTTTTTTTTTTTTTTTTTGTGGTACGTGGGTCTCTCACTGTTGTGGCCTCTCCCGTTGCGGAGCACAGGCTCCGGACGTGCAGGTTCAGCGGCTATGGCTCACGGGCCTAGCCTCTCCGCAGCATGTGGGATCTTCCCAGACTGGGGCACAAACCCGTGTCCCCTGCATCGGCAGGCGGACTCTCAATCACTGCGCCACCAAGGAAGCCCTAAACTCTTCTTAATTAAGGTTCAAAATAAGTTCCTCCAATGGTTTTAAAGCATAGGTCACTTGAAATTAACTCCCTTAAGCTGTTTTATAAAATTCCTTAGAATAATTCTTTAAAGTATGGATGTCGGGCCATCAGCATCAAAAGTACCTGGGTGTTTGTTAAAATTAAATTCCTAGGCCTCACTTAAGATTTAATGAATTGAAATGGAGGTCCATAAATCTGAATATTAATGAACATGTTATATAGTATATAATTCTTATGCATACAGAGTTTAAGAAGCATTGCCTTCGCACATTTTTAATTAAGAACCTACTCACTTTATTATGTTCAATAATTCAGCAGGTAAAAACAACTATGAAGAAAGGCCAGCCTTACCTGACTTGTACATCATTATCTTACAAGATTCTCTTAAAATAAATCACTCATCTGCTTTCTCAAGAAAGAGAAATACAAAAGCCTGACATACTGAAGAAAGTGACTCATTAACAGAGAAAAGCATTGTTATTTCATAGCTCAGACACCGAGATGAATGAATCTTAAAATTCAGTCTTAGCGACACAATTACATGTGGTTTTCACAGTAAATATTCCATTATCAGAATCGAGATTTTAATATTAGAGTGTTTGAAACATACTCACATGTAATAATAATATTGAAAATTCTAGCTGTAGCTGAATGCATTCCTTATTAATTTTCCTTAGACATGTGATATAATTAACTAGCAATCTTCAGCTCTAAAAATAAAAAGAACATTGCCTCAGCATGTTTATTGTGAAATAAAGGGTTACGTGTCAAAAATGTTCTAGGAATAAAAGGACTGACATCATCTACAGCTTGGTGATAGGTTTTTCTTACATATCTCCAAAGAAGGAAAAGAAAAACCATTTTTGGTAAGCAATGCCAATATTTCTTAATTTTTTTTTCATTTTTATTGGGTTTGTTTTGTTTTGTTTTGTTTTTATTGTGGTAGATTAATGGTCAACCCCAAATACTTAAGGTAAATAGTTTTGGGCACGTATGTCTTCATGTGGCTGTCTCTAATTCTTCAAAGTATGAACAGTAGCCCAGCTGCATCAGAATCTTCTGTTTTCCTTCTTTCAAATGTAAATGTCCAAACCATACCTCTAGTCTCTGAGGTTAGGGCCAAGAAACCTGAATTTGTAATAAGTTTCCCAGGTGATTCCTACACCCGTTACATTTTCAGAACCACTTCTTTGAGAATATATAACAAAATTTAAACTTAATGATGTATCTTTTTTCCTTATTTTTGAAGTACCTTAAAATTATCTTAATGGTGAACTCAGTAAACAAAAATCCAGAATATTCACTCATGAGATATCCCATTTCACAAAAAATCAAGTCTAAGACTGTAATAAGAATCAATACATATTTTCCAAAGAAATGAGTAAAATTAATTATTAATACATGAGGAAATAAAATTGAGACAATCACCTTATGAATTTTTGACTTCACCAGTATCAGAACGATGAGTCATTAAAGCTATGTCATCTCTATTAAACTTGTACTCACAGGCCAAACTAACATATAATAATATTTAAACCTATGTATCCCACTGATAGTCTTCATTATTTTTCATTTATCAAGGGGGGGAAATAAAAGCCTATCATGTGTTGACCAGAAACATGAATAAAATGTAAACCAAACCAACAAAGTTTTGCAATGTGTTATTGTTGTTGTTGTCCTTTTTTTTTTAGTAGAGAGAATATATGTTTTTAATAATATGAAATTATAAGAAACAACCTATTTATTAAACCATCAAATCTTGTAAAATGTGACCAACAAAAAGCAATATTTAGGAACTAAAGTTTAATATATCTTTTTTTTTTAACATCTTTCTTGGAGTATAATTGCTTTACAATGGTGTCTTAGCTTTCGCTGTATCACAAAGTGAATCAGCTATATGTATACATATATCTCCAAATCCCCTCCCTCTTGCGTCTCCCTCCCACCCTCCCTATCCCACCCCTCTCGGTGGTCACAAACTACCAAGCTGAACTCACTGTGCTACGCGGCTGCTTCCCACTAGCTATCTATTTTACATTTGGTAGTGTATATATGTCCATGCCACTCTCTCACATCGTCCCAGCTTACCCTCCCCCCTTCCCGTGTCCTCAAGTCCATTCTCTACGACTGCATCTTTATTCCTGTCCTGCCCCTAGGTTCTTCAGAACCATTTTTTTTCTTATATTCCATATATATGTGTTAGCATACAGTATTTGTTTTTCTCTTTCTGACTTACTTCACTCTGTATGACAGACTCTAGATCCATCCACCTCAGTACAAATAACTCAATTTCATTTCTTTTTATGGCTGAATAATATTCCATTATTTATATGTGACACTTCTTCTTCTTTTTTTTTTTTTTTTTTCTGTACACGGGCCTCTCACTGTTGTGGTCTCTCCCGTTGTGGAGCACAGGCTCTGGACACGCAGGCTCAGCAGCCATGGCTCACGGGCCTAGACGCTCTGCAGCATGTGGGATCTTCCCGGACCGGGGCACGAACCCGTGTCCCCTGCATTGGCAGGCGGACTCTCAACCACTGCGCCACCAGGGAAGCCCGCCACTTCTTCTTTATCCATTCATCTGTCGATGGACACTTAGGTTGTGTCCATATCCTGGCTACTGTAAATAGTACTGCAATGAACATTGTGCTACATGACTCTTTTTGAATTATGGTTTTTTCAGGTTATATGCTCAGTAGTGGGATTGCTGGGTCATATGGTAGTTCTCTTTTTCATTTTTTAAGGAACCTCCATATCATTCTCTGTAATGGATGCATCAATTTACATTCCCACCAACAGTGCAAGAGGGTTCCCTTTTCTCCACACCCTCTCCAGCATTTATTGTTTGTATATTTTTTGATGCTGGCCATTCTGACCAGTATGAGGTGATACGTCATTGTAGTTTTGATTTGTATTTCTCTAAACATAAGTGATGTTCAGCATCCTTTCATGTGTTTGTGGGCAATCTGTATATCTTCTTTGGAGAAAGGTCTATTTAGGTCTTCTGCCCAGTTTTGGATTGGGTTGTTTGTTTTTTTTTTTTTGATATTGAGCTGCATGAGCTGCTTATATATTTTGGAGACTAATCCTTTGTCAATTGCTCCATCTGCGAATATTTTCTCCCATTCTGAGGGCTGTCTTTTCATCTTGTTTATGGTTTCCTTTGCTGTGCAAAAGCTTTTAAGTTTCATTAGGTCCCACTTGTTTCTATTTGCTTTCACTTCCCTCTCTCTAGGAGGGGGGTCAAACAGGATGTTGCTGTCATTTATGCCATAGAGTGCTCTGTTTTCATCTAAGAGTCTGGTCTTACATTTAGGTCTTCAATCCATTTTGACTTTATTTTTGTGTATGGTGTTAGGGAGTGTTCTAATTTCATTCTTCTACATGTAGCTGTCCAGTTTTCCCAGCACCACTTATTAAAGAGGCTGTCTTTTCTCCATTGTATATTCTTGCCTCATTTAACAAAGATAAGGTGACCATATGTGCATGGGTTTATCTATGGGCTTTCCATCCTGTTCCACTGATCTATATTTCTGTTATTGTGTAAGTACCACACTGTCTTGATTACTGTAGCTTTGTAGTATAGACTGAAGTCCGGGAGCCTGATTCCTCCAGCTCCATTTTTCCTTCTCAAGATTGCTTTGGCTATTCGGGGTCTTTTGTGTTTCCATACAAATTGTGAAATTTTTTGTTCTACTTCTGTGAAAAATGCCATTGGTAGTTTGATAGGGATTGCATTGAATCTGTAGATTCTTGCTTTGGGTAGTATAGTCATTTTTACAATGTTCATTCTTACAATCCAAGAACATGGTATATCCCTCCATTTGTTTGTATCATCTTTAATTTCTTTCATCAGTGTCTTATAGTTTTCTGCATACAGGTCTTTTGTCTCATTAGGTAGGTTTATTCATAGGTATTTTATTCTTTTTGTTGCAATGGTAAATGGGAGTGTTTCCTTAATTTCTCTTTCAGATTTATCATCATTAGTGTATAGGAATACAAGAGATTTCTGTGCATTAATTTTGTATCCTGCTACTTTACCAAATTCATTGATTAGCTCTAGTACCTTTCTGGTAGCATCTTTAGGATTCTCTATGTATAGTATCATGTCATCTGTAAACAGTGACAGTTTTACTACTTCTTTTCCAATTTGGATCAGTTTATTTCTTTTTCTTCTCTGATTGCCATGGCTAAAACTTCCAAAACTATATTAAATAATAGTAGTGAAAGTGGACAGCCTTGTTTTTTCCTGATCTTAGTGGAAATGGTTTCAGTTTTTCACCATTGAGAATGATGCTGCCTGTGGGTTTGTCATAAATGGCCTTTATTATGTTGCGGTAAGTTCCCTCTATGCCTGCTTTCTGGAGGGTTTTTATCATAAATGGGTGTTGAATTTTGTCGAAAGCTTTTTCTGCATCTATTGAGATGATCATAAGGTTTTTATTCTTCAATTTGTTAATATGGTGTATCACATTGATTTGCATATATTGAAAAATCCTTGCATATCTGACATAAACCCCACTTGATCATGGTACATGATGCTTTTAATGTGCTGTTGGATAATGTTTGCTAGTATTTTGTTGAGGATTTTTGCATAGGTAGGATTGTATTGCTATAAACTTCCCTCTTAGAACTGCTTTTGCTGCATCCCATAGGTTTTGGGTCGCCATGTATTCATTGTCATTTGTTTCTAGGTACTTTTTGATTTCCTCTTTGATTTCTTCAGTGATCTCTTGCTTATTTAGTAGCCTATTGTTTAGCCTCAAAGTGCTTGCATTTTTTACAGATTTTTTCCTGTAATTGATACTTAGTCTTATAGCATCGTGGTCCAAAAAGATACTTGGTACTTCAATTTTCTTAAATTTACCAAGCCTTGATTTGTGACACAACATATGATCTATCCTGGAGAATGTCCCTGAGCACTTGAGAAGAAAGTGTATTCTGTTGTTTTGGGATGGAATGTCCTATAAATATCAATTAAGTCCATCTTGTTTAACGTGTCATTTAAAGCTTGTGTTTCCTTATATATTTTCATTTTGGATGATCTGTCCATTGGTGAAACTGGGGTGTTAAAGTCCCCTACTATGACTGTGTTACTGTCGATTTCCCCTTTTATGGCTGTTAGCATTTGCCTTATGTATTGAGGTGCTCCTAAGTTAGGTGCATAAATATTTACAATTGTTATATCTTCTTTTTAAAAAAATTTATTTATTTATTTATTTATTTTTAGCTGTGTTGGGTCTTCGTTTCTGTGCAAGGGCTTTCTCTAGTTGTGGCAAGCGGGGGCCAATCTTCATTGTGGTGTGCGGGCCTCTCACCATCGCAGCCTCTCTTGTTGCGGAGCATAGGCTCCAGACGCGCAGGCTCAGTAGTTGTGGCTCACGGGCCCAGTTGCTAGACGGCATGTGGGATCTTCCCAGACCAGGGCTCGAACCTGTGTCCCCTGCATTGGCAGGCAGATTCTCAACCACTGCACCACCAGGGAAGTCCTATACCTTCTTCTTTGATTGATCCCTTGATCATTATGTATTGTCCTTCCTTGTCTCTTTTAATATGCTTTATTTTAAAGTCCATTTTACCTAATATGAGTATGGCTACTCCAGCTTTCTTTTGATTTCCATTTGCATGCAACATCTTTTCCATCCTCTCACTTTCAGTCTGTATGTGTCCCTAGGTCTGAAGTGGGTCTCTTGTAGGCAGCATATATACGGTCTTGTTTTTGTATCCATTCAGCCAGTCTATGTCTTTTGGTTGGAGCATTTAATCCATTTACATTTATGGTAATTATAGATATGTATGCTCGTATTACCATTTTCTTAATTGTTTTGGGTTTGTTATTGTAGTCTTTTCTACTCTTGTGTTTCCTGCCTAGAGAAGTTCCTTTAGAATTTGTTGTAAAGCTGGTTTGGTGGTGCTCAGTTCTCTTAGCTTTTGCTTGTCTGTAAAGGTTTTAATTTCTCCATCGAATCTGAATGAGATCCTTGCTGGGTAGAGTAATCTTGGTTGTAGGTTTTTCCGTTTCATCACTTTAAATATGTCCTGCCACTCTGTTCTCGCTTGCAGAGTTTTTGCTGAAATATCAGCTGTTAACCTTATGGGGATTCCTTTGTATGTTATCTGTTGCTTTTCCCTTGCTGCTTTTTTTTTTTTTTTTTTGCAGTACACGGGCCTCTCACTGTTGTGGCCTCTCCTGTTGCGGAGCACAGGCTCCAGATGTGCAGGCCCAGCAGCCATGGCTCACGGGCCCAGCCGCTCCACGCCATGTGGGATCTTCCCTGACCAGGGCACGAACCTGCATCCCCTGCATCGGCAGGCGGACTATCAACCACTGTGCCACCAGGGAAGCCCCCCCTTGCTGCTTTTAATATTTTGTCTTTGTATTTAAGTTTTGATAGTTTGATTAATATGTGTCTTGGCATGTTTCTCCTTGGATTTATCCTGTATCTGTGCTTTGTGGACTTGATTAACTGTTTACTTTCCCATATTAGGGAAGTTTTCAACTATAATCTCTTCAAATATTTTCTGAGTCTCTTTCTTTTTCTCTTCTTCTTCTGGGAGCCCTGTAATTCGAATGTTGGTGCATTTAATGGTGTCCCAGAGGTCTCTGACACTGCCTCAAGTCTTTTCATTCTTTTTTCTTTATTGTGCTCTGTGGTAGTTATTTCCACTATTTTATCTTCCAGGTCACTTTTCCATTCTTCTGCCTCAGTTATTCTACTATAATTTCCTTCTAGAGAATTTTTTTTTTTTTTTTTTTTTGCGGTACGCGGGCCTCTCACTGTCGTGGCCTTTCCCATCATGGAGCACAGGCTCTGGACATGCAGGCTCAGCGGCCATGGCTCACGGGCCCAGCCGCTCCGCAGCACGTGGGATCTTCCCGGACCGGGGCACGAACCCATGTCCCCTGAATCGGCAGGCGGACTCTCAACCACTGCGCCACCAGGGAAGCCCCTAGAGAATTTTTAATTTCATTTATTGTGTTGTTCCTCATTGTCTGTTTGCTCTTTAGTTCTTCTGGGTCCTTATTAAACGTTTCTTGTATTTTCTCCATTCTATTTCCAAGATTTGGGATCATCTTTACTATCACTACTCTGAATTCTTTTTCAGGTAGACTGCCTATTTCCTCTTCATTTGTTTGGTCTGGCAGGTTTTTACCTTGCTCCTTCATCTACTGCCTATTTCTCTGTCTTCTCACTTTGTTTAAGTTACTGCATTTGGGGTCGCCTTTTCACAGGCTGCAGGTTCATAGTTCCCGTTGTTTTTGGTGCCTGCCTCCAGTGGCTAAGGTTGGTTCAATGGGTTGTGTAGGCTTCCTGGTGGAGGGGACTGGTTGCCTGTGTTCTGATGGATGAGGCTCGATCTTGTCTTTCTGGTGGGCAGGACCACGTCCGGTGGTGTGTTTTGGGGTGTCTGTGAACTTATTATTTTAGGTAGCCTCTCCGCTAAAGGGTGGGGTTGTGTTCCTGTCTTGCTAGTTGTTTGGCATAGGGTGTCCAGAACTGGAGCTTGCTGCTTGTTGAGTGGAGCGGCATCTTAACGCTGAGATGGAGACCTCTGGGAGAGCTCTCACCAATTGATATTATGAGGGGCTGGGTGGTCTCTGGTGGACCAACGTCCTGAATTCGGCTCTCCTACCTCAGAGTCTCAGGCCTGGCACCTGGCCAGATCACCAAGACCCTGTCAGCCACACAGCTCAGAAGAAAAGGGAGAAAAGAAAAAAAAAGAAAAACAGAGAAAAATAAAATAAAGTTATTAAAATAAAAAATATATAATTATAATAAAAATATTAAGAAGTAATTTTTTAAAAAGAGAGAGAGATAGCAAACCAATAAACAAATCCACCAACAATAACAAGCGCTAAAAACTATACTAAAAAAAAAAATGGACAGACAGAACCCTTGGACAAATGGTAAAAGCAAACCTATACAGACAAAAATCACACAAAGAAGCATACACATACACACTGACAGAAAGAGAAAAAGAAAAAATATATGTGTACATATATATATATATATATATATATATATAAAAAGGAAGAGAGCAACCAAATCAATAAACAAATCTACCAATGATAATAAGCTCTAAATACTAGACTAAGACAAACATATAAATCAGAAACTAGTCAGTCACATACAGCAAACCACAGGTCTACAGTTGCTCCCAAAGTCCACTGCCTAATTTTGGGATAATTCGTTGTCTATTCAGGTATTCCAGAGATGCAGAGTACATCAAGTTGATTGTGGAGATTTAATCCGCTGCTCCTGAGGCTACCTGGAGAGATTTCCCTTTCTCTTCTTTGTTCTCACAGCTCCCGGGTCTCAGCTTTGGATTTGGCCCCGCCTCTGCATGTAGGTTGCCTGAGGGTGTCTGTTCCTGCTCAGACAGCACGGGGTTAAAGTAGCAGCTGATTAGGGGTCTCTGGCTCACTCAGGCAGGGGGGGGGGGTGGGGGGTGGGAGGGAGGGGTATGGAATGTAGGGCAAGCCTGCAGCAGCAAGGCCAACATGACGTTGCAACAGCCTGAGGAGTGCTGTGTGTTCTCCCGGGATGTTGTCCCTGGATCAGGGGACCCTGGCTGTGGCAGGCTGCAGAGGCTCCCAGGAGGGGAGGTGTGGATGGTGACCTGTGCTTGCACACAGGCTTCTTGGTGGCTGCAGCAGCAGCCTTAGCGTCTCATGCCTGTCTCTGGTGTCCGCGCTGATAGCTGTGGCTCACGCCCATCTCTGGAGCTCGTTTAGGTGGTGCTCTGAATCCCCTCTCCTCGTGCACCCCGAAACAATGGTCTCTTGCATCATAGGCAGGTCCAGACTTTTTCCCGGACTCCCTCCCGGCTAGCTGTGGCACACTAGCCCCCTTCAGGTTGTGTTCACGCAGCCAACTCCAGTCCTCTCCCTGGGATCTGACCTCCGAAGCCCAAGCCTCAGCTCCCAGCTGCCACCCGTCCCAGCGGGTGAGCAGACAAGCCTCTCAGGCTGGTGAGTGCTGGTCGGCACCGATCCTCTGTGTGGGAATCTCTCCGCTTTACCCTCTGCACCCGTTGCTGCACTCTCCTCCGTGGCTCTGAAGCTTCCCCGACGCCACCCAACTCCCCCCACCCCATCTCCACCAGTTAAGTGGCTTCCTAGTGTGTGGAAACCTTTCCTCCTTCACAGCTCCCTCCCAGAGGTTCAGGTCCCGTCCCTATTCTTTTGTCTCTGTTTTTTTCTTTTTTCTTTTGCCCTACCCAGGTATGTGGGGAGTTTCCTGCCTTCTGGGAATTCTGAAGTCTTCTTCCAGCATTCAGTAGGTGTTCTGTAGGAGTTGTTCCACTTGTAGATGTATTTTTGATGTATTTGTGTGGAGCAAGGTGATCTCCGCGTCTTAATCCTCCGCCATCTTGAAGGTCCTCTCCGTTGTGTTACCTTTGTTTTAACTTTTTAGATTTCTCTTGACGCAGGTAGTGTTACCATCCATCCAAGAATCAATATCCATCCAAATGGATTCTTCTTCATGGAGAAGAGTATCTATCTATGGTCAGGTGTTAGTCACTGGCCCCATAACCCATGAGTCCATTTCACTGGCAATGTATAATAAGTAGTAATCACCTGACTGATTACTCCTCCCATGATACTGGTTTGTCCTAGTCTGTTTGAGAAATGACACCTGCCTCCAACTTGCCTCCACCTAATGCCACAAGCATCACAGGCCCTATCCAGCACCCAACAGATGAGCTAAGATATGTACAGCACCTCTCACCCAACTCTATCGATTACCTCCTTATATTAGTGGCTTCCTCATTTAAATTACAAAAAAAGTTTTAATTATAGGAAAGTTACAATAGAAAAAAATTTAGATCATTTTGACATTACACCATATGCTTATTACAACTGCATATGAATGCAATTATTAATCTCCTTTTCACTTAATATATCATAGATATCTATTATATCTACATTTATTTTGATAATTTTATCATGTTTCTTCAAAAGGGCAAACCATGGTTTACCTAAGCTTTTAATACCTCTACTCTTACGCATTTATGTTGTTTCCAATGTTTTCCTATTATAAATCATGTTTTGATGAGTATTTGTGGTGTTCTGTGTAGTTCAAATTATTACTTTAGAACAGATTCCCAGTTCTGAGATGTATAAAGCAAAGGTATAATATTTTTATTGCGTTTTGGAAAAGATTATGCCAGTTTACTGAGCTCCAACAAAAATAGTATTCACTTTTTCACAGTATCCTTGTCAAAATTGAATATATTTCTTTGTTTTTGCTAATTAAAGAAGGAAAAAACAGTCTCTTTGCTGATACTGTATTCTGTAATACTTTGTTGGTTTTTTCTCCAAGTACTTGAATAGTAAAGCTTTTTGAAAATGAGAATTCGGAAAGCTGCAAACAAACAGAATCTGAATGGAAGGAATAATGCACAAAACAATTACAACCAGACAGTGAAGAAGGCTGGGAACATATGAGAATAACTGCAAAAAGAGGAAGACGCTGACTGAGTAAAAACAAAATGAGTTCAGGATCTGGAGGAGTTCCAAGTGGCCAAGAGAGGACACCATGGGTCTGGGGGTTGGAAAGGAAAGGAAAGAAAGGAAGGAAGAGAAGTAATATTTGTTGAGCACCTACTATGTACCAGCAACCATGCTCTATTATTTACAGATAATATATTATTTATTCCTTGCAATAGTCCTGTACCCTAGTGTACTGGGTTAAATAGTATCTCTCCAAAATTTCACGTCCACCCAGAACTTTAGAACGTGACCTTGTTTGGAAACAGTCTTCGCAGATGTAATTAGTTAAGATGAGGTCATACTGGATCAGAGTGGACCCTAAATCCAATGACTAATGTCCTTACAGAAAAACCATGTGAAGACACAGACACCAACACACCCTGGGGAAAAGACCATGTGACGACAGAGGCAGAAACTGGAGGGATGCAGCTATATGCCAAGGAACCCCAAGGATTGCTGACAATCACCCCAAGAAACTTGGCAGAGATAAGGAAGCATCCTTCCTAGAGACTTCAGAGGGAACAGGGCTCTGCTGACACCTAATTTTGGACTTCTGGCCTCTAGAACTGTGAGACAATAATTTTTGTTGTTTTAAGGCACCAAGTTTGTGGTAATTAATTATAGCAGCATGAGGAAACTAATAAAAATCAGGTATTTTATTCTGGTTTTACAGATGAAAATGAAGTTCAGAAAGATTCAGCATCCTCCAAGGACCTATGGTAGAACCAGGTTTCAAACGAAAGCAGCCTGACTCCAAACTGTGTTCTTTCTTCCATATTTTGCTGCTTCATAAGAACCTTTGGTTCTAAGCCTAGTAATGCCACCAATTAGCTACGTGAAGCTAATTTAGAAGTTCACATAATCTCTTTTGGTCTTACTACCATATATGTAAAACAAAGTTACTGGGTTGGGTGATTTTTGACAGCATGCTACCAATGAGCTGCCCAGCTACAGCTGCAATCCTAGGAACACCAACTAGAGAGGGAGGCTCTAGGACCCAAGGAATCCTTGACCATGGCTCCACTGAAGACATTTTCTATGTCCTACCTCCACCCCCCCAATCCAGGTCCACAACAGCTCTATAGATAGGGATCTACAAGGAAGAAAGGATGCTTGAGATCCTTAACATGATGGAGTTTGAGTCACAGACCTGCTGGTATCAGAGAGCAAATTGTATCTTATTAGAGAAACAGTTTGAGAATAAAGTCACCACTCTCAGAGCAGAACACTGTAACCAACTATATTTTTCTCTATTCCTGACTTCAGTGAAAGCTTTTGCCAAAACAACACCATTCCTACGTTAGGATTTACAGTCCGTTCCCGTGCTCTGGGAGTTGTAAACACCTTGTATTAGACTTACTAATTGTCTCCAAACAAGTAAGTAAAGACCATCATGAATAATTTCAAATCCTCTGAACCAGAATATTTAGTATCTCTCTCTCTTTTCAGTGAGAAATAAAGTAACAATAACAGCTTCAATGGCAATGAATGAGTACTACATAGCTAGCATCTCATTCAGCTCTCAGAACTCTGGATGCTATAGTTGCATCTTAGTTGCATTTTCTCTAGGAAGGTTCTGAAGACCAAGAAGTTCAAGGCCATTTATTCAGTTAACAAGCATTAATTTAACCAGGCACTAGGGATAAAAGACATGGTCATGAAATAACAACAATTTTGATTAACTATATACACACACAAAGGGAAAAATCTGGAAGGATGTGTCACAAAATGTTAAGGGCTATAATATTTGGCTGAAGGATGATTTTTATTTTCTACTTTGTTCTTCCATTTTCTACCATGAATATTGATTATATTTGTAATCATAAAAACGTTTTTTAAACGACAAAATCTCTGCCTTCCAGGGACTTATAGGGAGAGAAGCAGGCATATCAACAGCCTGCTCAGCCTCACTGCAGCTCCTAAGTCATGAGCACAGATTCCAACTTAGGACTGCCAGAATTCCAAATCCCATTTTGTCTTCCCTACCTTATACTGCCTCTGGAGATATGCTCATTTGCCTGGGGGTTTGCTCATATTTATTTTGCTTCATTGAAATTAAGTTACAGACTTGTGAGGGCAGTGCCAACAACGCAATCTCAAAGATCTGCCGTTTGTGGCCTCACCCAAGGTTGCCAGGTAAGCAACCTCCTTTCCTTCTCCACCCACAGATCTTTGTACCAGAGGAAATGCAAAGGGGGTGACTGTGAGCACTTTACCTGACGTCCCAGCCCCTAGAGAGGTGTTTCAGACACAATTAAATGCTTCTAAAATATTCATCACACAAATAATATTTTGCCTGTCCTATCACTTAAATCTGAACTACACTACATATTCCTTCACAACAACTATGCCATCCTAATATCACGGCTGATAAAAGAAAGTTCAAAAGGAAACTTCAAAAAAAAAAAAAAAAGGAAACTTCAAACTCTTTATCTACTTTCTTCATCTACAAAAGAAATATTCAGTGAGAGCCTAAGATCTCAAAATCTGTCCTTCTCAAAGACCCACCAAGTCATAGGATTTGAGTCTTGATACATGTTCGTCTATGATTGATTTACTTTCCAGTCCTACAGCAAGAGTCTCATGGGAATAATTAAAATTATTTTCATTTTTCTAACTTTATAAACATTTTTAGTCTCTGTCCTTATAACTAGGTTAGGGATCATGGCCAATATGGTCACATTCCTGACAGTCGTTGTAGTACTGAGCACAGAATGAGTAATGGATAAACACTGACCAGTGGATTAATTTATTGTCACAATTAGGCTCAGGGGATCTTTTTTTAAATCTCAAAAATGATATAGAATAATTATTTTCCTATTGTAAACCACACAATGATTAACTCTTAATCTTACAGTTATTCAGCAGCAAAGTCTCCCAAATTCCCTGCTTTACCTGCTAATATTTTTTCCTATGCTCCATCTCCTTCATCCACTTGATCCAGAATGGAATTTTTCACTGCTAAGTGGAAGAAGCAATCAAAGCATAAACACGATTTGGAGTCCATGTTGGGCCAGTTTGTTTCCCTGTCCTCCCATAACCCTATCTTCCTTTATTCAGTTCAGTTTCTGTATAAAATATTGCTTGTCATTGAAAGTCTGTGTCAGTTAGGGTCACTCTCCTCAAAAATAAGAAGCAACGTGGGAGTACAGTGAGCACAAGTTATTTAGAACATGTATCACAGAGGGACTTGAGCTCATGTCTCATGCCACAGCCTGCCTCGCTCTGTAAAGTAAGGACCTGCTCATTATTTTTTCCTTTCTTAATCACAAAACGTACATTCCTAAAGGGAAAGAGATAAGAAACAGTGAGAAACGGGGGAAGTGGGGAATAGGATGGGGTAGCAAGAGACGATCACCTGGCAGATTCAGGATTTTATCGAACTCACCATGCAAATATCTCACTATGAAAATTAAACTCACTATGGAAGTATCTGCATCATCCCGGAAGCTGCACTGGGCTTAGGTTTACACACAATGCTGAGAGCTGAAGTTAGCTGTTGAAGGTCTGAGAAAGGTATGTGAGGACTCAGAAAATTCGAGATAAATGTTTTCGCACACACATTCTTCCAAGGCTCAGCCCCTGGCTAGTGTCACAGTGGTGGGCACGCTTTCTGGCCACGGCCCCTGCAGGCATCCAGGCCACACTCTGTTACCGTCCCACAGTGTGGTTGCTGAGGACAATGATGGCGAGGGTCCCTGGTGATGAGGATACCCGGAGCATAATCTGAACCATTCTGCTCCTTCCCATTTAGGCCTCAAGTGATGTTCATCACTGGAAGCATCACCACATGGCCCAGGATCACAGTTCCCCTGGGCTTCAAAAGGAACCAACCTCTCCTGCAGTCAGTCATCAAAAAGAGGAAAACAGAAAGAAAAGAAAAAAAAGAGTGAAGGGAAAGGGAAATATAAGAAAGAATGGAATACTGAATTCATTCACAAAACGGAGCTTTTCCCTGATCTATGCTAAAAGGGTTATGAGGGGCTTCCCTGGTGGTGCAGTGGTTAAGAATCCGCCTGCCAATGCAGGGGACACAGGTTCGAGCTCTGGTCCGGGAAGATCCCACATGCCATGGAGCAACTAAGCCCACAAGCCACAACTACTGAAGCCCTCGCGCCTAGAGCCCGTGCTCTGCAACGAGAAGCCACCGCAATGAGAAGCACACTCACCGCGAGGAAGAGTAGCCCCCACTCGCTACAACTAGAGAAAGTCTGCACGCAGCAACGAAGACCCAACACAGCCACAAATAAGTAAATAAAATAAAAGGATTATGAGATTTACAAATAGTGAAGAGATTTGGTTTTTTGATCTAAACCTGACTTCAGAGAAGCAGCACACCACTGGGAATATCTAGCAGAAACCCACGAAAAAGGTTTCATCCCTTTCCATGAGGGATGTTTCCAGGATTGCTGTTTCTACTTATAAACTGAATTATTTGAAATGCTATATGCCTTGGATGAAGAAGAAAAATTGCAGCCCCTAAGAAAAAAGATTTTATGCTATTGGTTAGGGCCAAGGATGAATATAAGCTAAAATCTTTTTTTTTTTTTTTTTTTTTTTTTTTGCGGTACGTGGGCCTCTCACTGTTGTGGCCTCTCCCGTTGCGGAGCACAGGCTCCGGACGCGCAGACTCAGCGGCCATGGCTCACGGGCCCAGCCGCTCCGTGGCACGTGGGATCCTCCCGGACCGGGGCACAAACCCGTGTCCCCTGCATCAGCAGGTGGACTCTCAACCACTGCACCACCAGGGAAGCCCTAACATTTATTTTTCAGCAGCTATATAAGTCACAGGCATTTTTGAAGGCCAGCAGTACATTTAAGTACAATATATGATTATAAAACAAATACTTTCATATTTTGCAGAATAAGTACATTTGGCAAATTTAGCACAAAACGAAATATTGTAGGACAATTCTATTTTCCCTGAGAGTTAGATTTTTAAATCTCAGATTTAAATTTTCACATTTTAAAATGTCCTTTAGTGAGCTCAATTGACAATGACAGTAACACAAGATTGAGGTGATGGCACCTAAAACTCAAAGTCCAAAAGGGGGACATACCCACTGGCAGCCACAGCTTCTCCCCAACCCACCCCCAACTTGTGCTTTTCATGTGCAGCTTTTCTGTGATGCATCTTTTCTTTGCCTCACACCTCTAACTTCATCCATCACCACAAATCCCTTCCTGCCACACTTAAACCATAAAACCTGCCCAAGACTTGGGATTCTTAACAATGTCAGCCCCCTTGAGTCTGCCTCTTGTCTAGGACACCCTACATAATGTATTGCATGTATGTGTATATATATATATATATATATATATATATATAGTTATACATTATATATATTATATATACAGTATATATTTATTTTCGCATATAATTATATATGATACATAATGTCACCCCAATAGTTGGTGCTATTCCCCAAACTCCACATTCTAGAGTCATAATTCTGTCCATTCAGGGTGCCAAGGTACGTAAAATAAGCTAACTACCTCATTTATTCTATGAAATTTAAACATCTTCTATGGTTGGAATTTCTTTAGCAAAAACAATAATAACATTCACTGAGAACTATTATGTAAGGAATAATTCCTATGCATTATCTCATTTAATCCTCACACAACCCCATAAGGGGGATATGCATATTACACTTCACTTGAAGTTATTCAGAAATCCCCTGTAGTTAAGTAGATAGTTGGTAATGGCAGAGATGAGTTTCAGTCAGCCATCCTTTAAGCCCCTCCTCCAACCCACTGCACTATACCACCTCGGAGATCTGATAGAGAGTTGAAAAACCCACAAATTCCTGATATTACCAAAAAGTCTCACCACAGAAAGCAGGTACGTTGCAAGCAAATCAATTAAGAATAATCATCTTCTTGGCATTTTAATTATATCCTTTTTTGCCGTCAGTTATGAACTGTTGAGTTAATATACTACTTCACAACTGCCCTGACTGTTCCTCCTCCAAGCCCCAGTCAAAAGTAAATATTACCAAAAAAAAAAAAAGTAAATACTACAAACTTGCAATTCCGGAATCCTGGGGTTATTACAGCTTTAGGAAAAGCTAAATTGAGAGAGATTGAGACCACTCAATCATTGTTTTGAGGATAAAATGATTTTCTGCCAGAACTGATACAGAGCCAGTAAAATATACAAGCGATGATTCACCTGAGTCAGTCTTTGAAGCCATAAATCAGATGATATCACTTCCATGTGCAAATCCTTACAAGGTTTCCCAGCCAGCCGAGATAAAAGTCCTCCAGGATCTCGCCCCTGTCCCCCTCTCCCCAGTTTCCTTCCCTCCACACCCTCTCCCTCTCCCAGGTTTCCATCTGGTTGCCTCCTGCACTTCATTCAGGTTTCTACTTACTTTTCCTCGTCTCTCTCACCTTACCTGAAATTATATTTTATGTTCATATGTTTACTTCTTTGCTTTCTCTCCCCCCAGCACACTCCATGAGGTCTAGACTTCATCCTGTTTACTACAGTAACCTCAGCACCTAATAAATATGTGTTGACAAAATTCACTTGCCTTCTAATGCCCTTGCCCATCTCCATGGCAGCAAAGATCAGCCACGTTTTAACTCAATACCCAAAAGCTAGAAGGTAAAAATCAAACTTTTCCCTCTCAATCTTGCCTATTCATCTCCTTCCTCTTTCTGTTAGTGGCAGCACTTACAGTCTCGCTTTAGAACCTGTCAGATGATAACTTCAAATTGTTGCCATTTTTCCACAGCAAAAGAACTACTCTGCTGAAACACTGAAGAGCTAGACTGCCTTTGCATAGCTTACCCGCCACCCCACCGCACACACACACACACAAACTTTGCAAACATGGTAGAAACTTATGGAAAACACCTACCCAGGGGTGCAGGATTAAGCAGAAGGAGACATAAGAAAATATACCCCAATCACACACATTACTTTACAACTGAAAAACAAGGACTGTCAGTCATTCTACAACAGATAAAATGAAAATGTCACTGCCATTAAAGAAATTATTATTACCAAGCTGCCCATATCTGTCTTTAAATACGGTCCAACTCCAGAAATAGCCACAGATGTGATCAACAGAACCCTTCATGACCGGACTGGCGGTAAAGGCAACATGGTCGTTTCAAGAACTTACACACCCAAACCCCAAACATGTTATAACAGCCACTGATAACTGCAGTCACCAAACCCTGCTTTCATCTTCAAAGAAACTTGTATCACCCACAAAAACTGACCTAGATTATAAATCGTGGATAGTTGTAAAGATAAAATTTTTTAAGGTTTTGATGTCTTAGTTTCCAGTTTCCCAGACATCATGGGCTTTTTCCAGAAAACGTAGTGCCTCTCTCTTCGTGTGCCCCCTGGTGCGGACTAAGGGGTGACTAGCACCAGGGTGATGTATATGCCTCCTGGCGTCAACGGCCTTGACTCTCTTCATGCTGCTCACCACTGGCTCCAGCTGTGGCTGCCAAGAAAATGCCAAGAGATGGAGGATGAGAAGCAAACGCAGGCCACACACCAGCTTCAAAGATAGTTAACCACTGCCATTTACTTGGATACTCCTAAAGCAAAAGTTCTTGTCCCATTACCCTGAGCTACTCATCTTCCTTTTTGAGACAAAAGCCCAAAAGGCACTTGGGAAGTGACTTGTCAGATGATATCACCAATAACTGAAGATAAAGCAGACTCAAAGGGGGAAAAATTGTGTTTACTCAGTTTATATCAGTGGTATGGCTATCTCAAAGTTGCTCTAAAAGAGGAGTCTGCCACAAAGCTGTATAACAAAAAACATAGCTACTTAGAGTCGCTGATTAGGCCGAGAGCATCCTCTGTCTGGAGTGCCTCTCCATCCAGCTGGGAGAACTCATTCCACTACCCCTGTTCTCACTAAACGCTCTACCACAGGACCACACACATTGCCTCGCCAAGGCAAAGGGGCAGGGAAGTGATACAGGCTTCACTCTTCCCCTTGACCCATGCAGCTCATCCAAAGGAACATAAAAATCCCTCATTTGAGACATTCACCACATGGAGTGGGCCCCTGCTGGGAGTGAGTAAGAACTTTGGTCGCCTGTCTCCACATTCCCTTCAGGAAAGATCATCACATCGGCCGGGCAGAGGACAGCACGGCTGCCCAAATATGCTTTCTCTTCCACCCCTCAACCCTTCTTCCTTTGGTTGTCCATGGCAACCTGAGTTTTCTGAGAATTCCTAAGTGACTATGACAAGTTGTGTGTGTTCTCTCAATCTGCTGAAGACATTTAAAATAAGGCGTTACAGTGAATTAGGGAGTTGAAAAAAAATTCTTTGGAGTGCATGGCAAATTGACCCAAGCCATTTTTTTTTCTTTTTTTTGATGTTGGGGGTAGGAGTTTATTAATTAATTTATTTATTTTTGGCTCTGTTGGGTCTTCGTTTCTGTGCGAGGGCTTTCTCTAGTTGCGGCGAGCGGGGGCCACTCTTCATCGCGGTGCGCGGGCCTCTATCGTAGCCGCTCTTGTTGCGGAGCACAGGCTCCAGACGCGCAGGCTCAGTAGTTGTGGTTCATGGGCCTAGTTGCTCCGCGGCGTGTGGGATCCTCCCAGACCAGGGCTCGAACCCGTGTCCCCTGCATTAGCAGGCAGATTCTCAACCACTGCGCCACCAGGGAAGCCCTCGACCCAAGCCATTTTGAACATGCCCAGTTCTTAGATTCTTTCTGGTAGATAATGTTAGTTGCTAAAAATGTTAGGTGTACACATGTATTAGCTACTATTCCCCAACCTCTCTACCAGGTTAGAAGGAAATCAAATCCTGTGCCCAATTCTGCCATCATGTTGACTGACCTCATTAGCAAGCAAGCACAAAGGAGTTGATTCGAACTTCTCTGTCCTTCTTGGTGCCAAACCATCCCCTTCCATGACAGGTTTCTGTGAGGTGGACAGAACAATCCAAAGGCAGGGTTCTAGTACTCTGACACTGGTGTTAACCAACCAGAAATCCTCCTCAATAACGGCTCATCACAGGGTTGTTTAAAGATTAAGCCTCAAGCACTATCCTACAGAATAGTCTATAGAACTCACTGTCTCTTAGAATGTGTTTATGCAAAATGGAAAGTGTCTTTTAAAATATTTTAATCCTCTTGCACCAAGCTGATCTCCCTGTGCTATGCGGCTGCTTCCCATTAGCTATCTATTTTACGTTTGGTAGTGTATATATGTCCATGGCACTCTCTCACTTTGTCACAGCTTACCCTTCCCCCTCCCCGTGTCCTCAAGTCCATTCTCTAGTAGGTGTGCGTCTTTATTCCTGTCCTGCCCCTAGGTTTTTCATGACCGTTTTTTTTTTTTTAGATTCCATATATATGTGTAGAGATACGGGGATATATGTATACGTATAGCTGATTTACTTTGTTACAAAACAGAAACTAACACACCATTGTAAAGCAATTATACTCCAATAAAGATGTTAAATAAATAAATAAATAAATTTAAATATATATATATATATTTTAGCCACTCTATATGTCTTCATGACCTTCAATTTTATCAATGCAAGTCCTTGTCTAGTATCCATTATGCTAACAAACCAAAAATTTCACCAAATAAAAAAATACATCTGACATTCACCATCTGGTGTTGACCAATGCAGGGACAGATGAAGCACCTGTGTTAGCCAACTTTAGAGAGTGGCTTCTCTGATATAATGCCTGCTGTCCACCCTTCAGCTTGGGATTCTCCATTAGGGCACCTGACTAGTCCAAGAGTAGAAGCTCTAGCTAACCAGAAACTATATAATATCACACTGTTCTAGGCTGCAATATTTGGAATTAAGTTGCCCATATCATAACTGGATGGGGAAGAATAGAGTTTTAATAATGAATAATGAATCAGAATTATTTTCAAAGCTAATTCAACCCTCATCCTCAGTCAGCTGGCAGACAAGAAAGAAGGCAATGCAGAAGCTCAGAGACCTCTTCCAATGGGCCAAAAAGTAGAGCCCTCTAAAACTCTATGTGAAAGGCCTCTCACTGCTGGAGAGTGAGGTCAGAGCGACAGAGTGGTATGTGTGTGTGTGTGTGTGTGTGTGTGTGTGTGTGCAGGGGTGTGTGCATGCATGCTGTGTGCGTGTACCCTGCCCAATGAGGTAAATATTTTCTTTTCATTTTTATTGTGGTTTGTTGGTTTGTTCCCTGTCTGGATTGAGTTTAACTTTCAATCTCAATTCCACCCTTGAGTGGAAGAATCCTTCCTGGAAGAGGAAACCAGAAATAAGGCAAAATCTTTGAGGTTAAATACCAAGAGACTCTAGTGCTTAGAACTGTAGATACTTCCACTTAAAGTTGCTTCATCCTTTGAGTTTCAAAGGCAGAAAAGAAAAATTCAACAGGACTAACAACTGTTTATGAACATACTATTAAGCTGATACTTAATTCTAAGATCATTGAAAAGGAATTGTTTGGAAATGTTTACAGCATGTGATTTCATTAATGATGATTGTTTTCAGCAACAGTTTTTCCTATAGAAGTTTTTGGATTGTGAACACATTCTCTGGTCCCTCAAAATTGTGCCAGGTATAATCTTAGCTTTGAATTTGAGAAGTTGTCTTACCGAAGAAGGAATTTATTTGCTTTATTGTTCCTGGAGGCAACACTTAACTCAGTAGGTAGAGATAACCTGAGAGAACCTTTCTAACCATTAGAGCTGTCCCACAATGGAATGAAATTTTTTAAAGAAAATTATATTCGGGTCACTACAGGTAAGTTGGTGTGGATTCTTTCTCTCTTTTTCCTACATTTCCAGATGCTTTTCTTGCATTCTCCTTTTCTTCCTTGCCTAATGACACTCTTCCACCACCATCTCCAAACACAAATTCATAAACACAAGCCCTTACACAAGCAAGCACACATCATCCTGAACACATATGCATCTTGATTTCTTCTGAGATATGATTTCAAAAAAGTCTTTTGCTAACAAATTAAGTGTAGAGCACAGACAGCAGGAAGAAATAAAGCACAGGAACATAGGAAGAGATCTATTTGTGAAATATAATTGGTCTCTAAGCTAAAGAAAGGCATTTTTCTAGCTCCAGTTGGGGCCTCAATGCCTCTTAAATTCTATTTCTTAATACCTCCAAGATTATCATTTCTAACTGTGATATACTTTGCCTACACAAATCCTGTTCTTACTTCTTCCCCCAAAGATTCTCCCTGAACTGTGAATACTCTACAACTATCTTTTTTGTCTCCCTTGAAAATCACTATTACTGGACTCCAGGAGTTCCTTGTCATGCTTATTGCCTGAAGTACATGTACTGGAGCAGGTTTTGGCTGATTATATCTTTTATGATACTTAGGTTATTTTGCCTACTGCTCCAAGCTGGTGCTATGTAGCCTTGATGGCATCCTGCCTCAAGTCTGTCCAACCACCAAGTCTCCCCTTATTGTGAAGCCCAATTTCCCTTTTGGGATGCCCACTAAGTACCTTTTTCCCATTAAAGGGTGTTCCCAACTCTTAGCTCACTCAAAAACTGGAGATAATAGACATATCTCGAATCCAGTTACTTAAGCCTTGCCTGACCCAGGGTGGTAACTGTTAACTTCCTCAGGTTCTCTTTTGGTGACTTAATCCTTGACAACTCTCAAGGAAATGGTTTACCAAACTTTTATTTCTATGTCAGAATACTTAATTATGTATTAAGAGAAAGACACATACTTTTCCCCTAAAGGAAGAAAGAAATTTCATTACTTCATTGAAAGATACCTTCCAACGAAGCATAATTAAATAATAAAAAGCACAGCCCCTGTCTACCTAAGAAGCTTTAAGGGCAGGTAGAATAAAATCAATGCTAAAAATCCAATATGTGTGTTTAAAAACAGTGACATTCTGAGAAACATTTAGAATGTGTGACCCCTGAGCTTGTGCAAAATTGTTGTAGAGCAACTGGGAAATCAAATAAAGAGGCCCTTCCTAGGGGGTCTGATACAAATCTGAGTTCCCATGACGCACACTGGAAAGCATTCCTAGGAAAAGAGACATGAAAAGTGAAGCTCAAGAACACAATCAGCCTAATGGGACTATCTCAAACTAAACTAGTTTTTGGAAAGGAAAGTTAGAACAATTGTTGCTGTTGGGGAAAATTATAGCCCTCCTTACTGCTGAAAGATATAAAGAAAAGAAAGAAAACGCTGAGACTAATAAGATTGAGAAAACTGGAGAGCAAACAAAACAGAAGACCTGGAAGAAGTTGGTAAGACATACACATCAACCACAGTGGCACCCAACCAGCAGTCTGAAGCAGCAAAGATTTCTCAAAAAAATCTAAGGTCACATGCATCATTCCTCTTCATCTCTCTCTCCATTTATCAGGGTTTTCATGGAGCAGTATGTGGTACAAATGAAACTTCAGTTCCACAATAGACCATTCCTGCATATTGAATTATGTTTTCTAATTAATATTTTTATATTGCTATGTTTATTCTACTTTTTGAATTGATTCCTTTTAGGTATAAATTCTCTTCCTTCTCCCCTCTGACATTTTGTTAGTGATATTCATGATACAATAAATTCAAATAATATTTAAAGATGTCTCTCCAGTGAATTTTTTGGTATTTACTGAGGGAGACACAAAGATAAATTTGGCAGTTCTTCATTCAAGTTATTTACATTCTAACATATAAAAACATTATAAAATAAATTGAAGTAATAAATGTAATATATAATAAATTCAAAATACATATATTTATACAAAGTACAATCAATTTAAGTAATAAATACACTATACAAAAAATAATGCAATATAAAACAAATAAATATAACACAATAAACACAATAAATAAATGGATATACCAACAATATACAATAAATTCAAGTAATAAATACAATATACAATACATTCAAATAGTTCAAGTAATTTACATGCTAGCATATACAATGAAGAACAAATGTAATACCCACCATAAGCAATGTAAGAATTAAGTTTCCCATTTCTCTCTTCCCTGACTCTAAATAGAACACTCAGTATTTCTGGTCTTTGGTGACCTTATCTGTAAAATGAGAAGGAAATTTTGATCTGCATTATCTCTAAGGTTTTTGTAGCTAAATACGGTTCTACAAATATTTGATGTTTGAGAAGGAAAAGTGAGAGAGTGCAAACACTGCTGTTGGTCTACTCAATACTGGGGCTCCTTCTTCCTTACTAAGAGAACCCCAATTTTATTTGGGACACCAGTATACATGTGCTAAAGGTGGCCATGTGAGATCTAGACAATGAGATATAAACAAATTGATGAGTGGAGTTTTAGGGAAAGTCTTTTAGGATAGTGAGATTTGGCTGACATTCCCCTTGGGCCCTTTACACTTTATCCATATGCCTGGCACATGCATGTGAAACTGAAGGTGCAGCAGCCATCTTGTGACCATGAGTTGGCAAACAAGAGATCAATATCTTACATTTTTGGAGAAAGGAACAGAATCAGCCTGAGTGCCTATGGCATCCCTGGATTATCGTCCCCCAGATTTATTGTATGTGTGTGTGTATGTGTTTGTGTGTGTGTGTGTGTGTAAAACACAAATAAATTTCTATTTATCTAAGCCACTGCCAGTTGTAACTCCTAATAGAAACTCAATTCTAAGTGATACAGCGAGTGAAGGAAGATAGAATCGCACCCATATAATTATCATTATATTTAAAATGAAACTTAGATGTCGTCATCCAAAGGGGCTTAATTGTCTTTGGAAACAGGGATTAGATAAGAAAACATGAAGAGGAAAATTTCCTCACTATCCAAAAAAAAGTAACTGTATACTGAAGTACTTGTCAAGCACCCTTACTTTTGAAACCTGAATAATATCCAACACCACCCCTCATTTCAATCACAAATGACTCTTCATCAGGTGGGGCCTGATTTGGGATTTCAATTATGCCAACAGCCACCAGCTCCAGCAGGTCACTCCCTTGGGATTAGAGCTTCCGCTTCCAGTGGAACTGGTGCTCACTGTGACTCGCCAGCAAGCGGTGGCCCCGTGTGGAGATGAAGTTTAGGAGGAGCACAAAGTGGAGGTGGGTTTAACATTATGACAGATAGGAAGGAACCCCTGCAGATACCTAGACCTCAAATTCTGAATTGCATTGTTGTCCCCCCAAAAAAATCAGCAGAACAGTCAAAAAGCTGATTTAAAAAATAAATAAATAAATAATGCATGTTCCCTTAGGAAATCCTACAAGCTTTACTCAGGTGTTGGGTATAACCACAAGGAAAGCTCTCATCCTCGTTTCCTTTCCCCTAGTGAAAATCAGAGCATCTTGAGGATATCAACCATGTCTTATTTCACCCTTCCTTCCCACATGTACGCTCATGTGCACACACACACGTGTGCACACACACACACAAACACATCCCTTCCCCAAATGGGAATTTGAGCACTTTGAAGAAAACATTTTTCTAATTTATCTTTTTACCTCTATTTCCTATAGTGCTTAGCTCAATAAATGTTTATGAAGCTTTTGAAAATATTCGTGGAGATGACTGAGCCAAACTTCCTAGGTCCAAATCTCAGTTCCACTCTTAGTAGCTGTGTGACCTAGCCAAGTTAATTAACTTCCTGTGCCTCAGACTTTTGATCTGTAAAATGGGGATATAATGGTCCCTGCCTCAATGTTGTGAGAATTAAATGAGTTGGGCAAGTCACTTAACCTTTCTGTGTCTCAAAGGCTCCAGGTTGTTAGTGGATTAAATAATTGTATACGTCTGATGTACTTAGAACAGTATTAGGCAAAGAACAAGTGCTCATCAAATGCCTGCTATAATTACCAAGACAATTTAGGGACAAATTGAAAAACTGTTTGAAAAACTGTTGAGCTTGATACAACATTCTTTTTCTAGAATAAATAAAGAATTTATCCTTTAACAAGAGAGCACATATAGTATGTAATATTGCTTGTATATGTTTTCATGATGCCCTGTTTCTAAACTCCATATTGGATTTTCCTTCCTGTAATGGCTGCCTTTGAAAGATTTTTCACCCTCCCATTCCTGGCTGAACACTGTTTGTTTCTTTATTCCAAATCACCACTGATCAAATTGTGTGCAGCAAACTTTTACTAAATTTTAGGGCGTTATGGACAGAGATTACAATACAGTCTGAAATTGTATATACAATACGAAAACTTAAAACTAAATATTAGACTCACTGTTTTAAAAAAAACCACTAGCCATTTCCTGCAATAAGTAATTTTTCTCTGGCTTGTTCCTCTCTCAACCACTCCATACCATCTCCTCAGCCTCTCTACCTTCCAAATACCCTTCTCTCCTTGCCTTTCTAGCTGCCGACTTCTAATGCCTCAGTTCTGTTCATTTCTTACCCTGTCTACAGGGTAGACATTTTAGTCCTCAACTGTCTACCTCAAGCTAAATTGCAAGCTTAGGTTTGTATATTAAAATTTCTAAAGTCATCTTCCTTCAACCCTGTTCCAGCTCGAAGAACAGGCAGGTGCTTTGAAATTTGAAATTATGAAGTTAGATTCCCTACCTACTAGTCTCTTTCAGTAGAGGCTCCTGTGCATCATGAGTTCTTTTTTCCTCTTTCTGCCTCCTATACTTAAATAAGACACACTCAATACATCAAACCTTTGTAACTGCTCTGTAGGTAGCAGACACTGCTTAGTATTGGAGAAATAGAAAGAAAAATACACAGTGCCTTCCTTGAGAAGCTCAAAGAGTAGCTGAAGACATGGATGTTGACACATAACTAAAACACTGTGATCATTGCCACAAGAAAATTGTGTATAAAGTATTATGGAAATAAAGCTAAGTTCTGTCAAATATGATCTTCAAAAACTTAAATATGCCTTCGGCACAGATGTAGCTACAACACATCTGCACAAATGCCTTCTGGCATACAACTGAATCTATGCAATTCTTCTCCCATCGGATTGTGCTAAGCTTCACAAAATAAATATTGTTAAAAGTAGGAAGTAACATTTTCACTTCTGCTGTGGGATTTCCTCCAGGTTTCACTAAAGCGATAACTTCAGTGAATTCTCCTGACACTCTTTCTTATACCAAACCAGTGATGTTATCTATCCTCTACAGTAGTTCATACAGTGATAGCCCAGCACCACAGGCTAACATCCACCAACTATGATGCTCCCACCCTGCTTTTATCACTTACACAGTCAGCTTGATAAACACTGATTCAGCAATCCTTGGTACTCTGGTAGGGAAAGGGCCATCACCCTCAGTATTTCTCAAGAGAATTGTCTGGTGGTTAGAATGCGACCGTGAGTCACAGAGATGCTAATCCTAGCCCAGGCTCTGACTCATTCTGTGACCCTTGCCCTACACTCTCCACCCCTGGGTTTCCCAAGATGCTGGGATACACTCCTGTATTTACCTGTCACAAGTAAATGAGCTATATTCAGAGATTATTTGCAAGGTAGCTAAAGTTGTGGGACCTTAAGTGGTAGAGACTATGTGACACAGGTTCAGAAACATAAAACAGTTGTTCATGACAGTTTCCAATGCTCAAACATCTACCAGAGAAAGAATTCAAATTTAGAAATTAGGCAAATATTACCAAAGTATACAAGGAGCAAGTCCGGCTGGTCACCTTTATCTCCTGCTTTTCAGGGATGTTTTTGCTGAAGCCCAGAAAGTTAAAAGACCTGTCCAAGAAGACACAGCTCTGAAGTGCCCAGCTCAGCATAATCCAATACAAATATAATGCAAGCCACAAATGTGAACCACATGTATAATTTTAAATTTTCCAGTAAAGAAAGTAAAAAAAAAAAAAAAAGGTGAAATTAACTTTAAAGATAGATTTTATTTAACCTAACATATTGTAAATAATATTATTTCAATATACACTTTTTAAAAATTATTAACTAAGGATCACATAACTTCTTTAAGCCTGTCAGAGCCCTATTCTGACCTATTCTTTTATTCCCTTATGACCCTTTTAAAAAAGAATTTCATCCTTTTACATAACTCCTCTCCCCCATCCCATTCTGAGGCTTCTTCACTCTGATTAAATTCCTCTGAAATGGGGCTTCCCTGGTGGCGCAGTGGTTGGGAGTCCACCTGCCGATGCAGGGGACACGGGTTCGTGCCCTGGTCTGGGAGGATCCCACATGCTGCACAGTGGCTGGGCCCGTGAGCCATGGCTGCTGGGCCTGCACGTCCGGAGCCTGTGCTCCGCAACGGGAGAGGCCACAACAGTAAGAGGCCCGCGTACCGCAAAAAAAAAAAAAAAAAAAAAAAAATTCCTCTGAAATTCACTCTGAAAAAATCATTTTCTGTTTATTTGGGATCCCTGAGTATGTGTAGGGGGATTATTAGTAGGTATTCTCTTACTATTTAGCTATTCTCTTTAATTCCTAAAATTTCTGCCTGTCTGAAAGCATTCCCAACAGAAACTAGCCACAGAACCAGCTTCTGCTTCTTCCATCATCAGTTGGTGATCTCATGGGGAAAACAAAGAATTGTTATTTTCATTCCTTCCAGAAGGTTGATCTAATTATGTTAACAGGTTCACTCTCAACAATACCATGCCTTAAAATGATGTCTCCTTGGATTCTTAAACAGAATGAGGCATGATTCTAAGTTTAGTGATTTCCAGCGATGAATATTTCAACTGAGTGGTATTACAAGAACCTAGAGGTCCACAGAAAATTAGGTGGTAAATGGATGAGACTTGGGGATCATGTTCCTTTCTCTCTGCTCTACAAGACAGACCACATTCCAAGGACTGCCAGGTTCACCACAGACAGTTGTTAGGGCTGTAATGGCCCAAGTAAGCTATTCAATGTGCAACTGGGTTGTATTTCAAATTTCTTTTGATACCTTTTTTTCCCACAAATAGCAGAATGTAACTAAAATAGGCCCTAGACAAAATTGTGAAATCTGCAGGCCTGGATTCCATGCCACCGGAATTCATTTTCCCACTTACAAAACCACTGTCTGATCTGTATTATAGATAAGATGCTGAAATCCAGCTGAAGGTCAACAAGTTCATGGCAATAAGAAAAGGGTAATGTCAGGGAAGTCTTTCAAAGAATGAGAAGGCAGGACAATATGGGTCTCAGAGAAGAAACTGAAACCATGCCCCATAGGGTTAAAAAAGCCCATCCTGAAACCATGTCTCATAGGGTTAACAGAAACTGATGACTAACAGAAATTCCTGAGTTTGTCTTACAGACAAGCAGGTAAGGGAACAGCTTATTAAACACCTTTCTGGGGCTTCCCTGGTGGCGCAGTGGTTGAGAGTCCGCCTGCCGATGCAGGGGACACAGGTTCGTGCCCCGGTCTGGGAGGATCCCACATGCCGCGGAGCGGCTGGGCCCATGAGCCATGGCCGCTGAGCCTACGCGTCCGGAGCCTGTGCTCCGCACCGGGAGAGGCCACAACAGTGAGAGGCTCGCGTACCGCAAAAAAAAAAAAAAAACCTTTCTGCTCGTAACCTGCCTTCACTGACCAAGATTGCCTTAATTATGACTCCTTAACCACCCCTATAGATAACACCTCTGACTCTGGGCCACTATAGTAACAGGGGGCTTAAGTTGTGTTCCAGGATCTTGGAGTCAGCTTCTGTCCAGTTCAAGCCAGCTAAGACTGGTTGGGACCACCGTCCCTAAAACTGGGCCTGAGCAGATGTCCAATGAATGATCTATTGATACCAGAGGGCCAAAAACTCCACCCTCAGATCATGCTAAGATCCTCCATTTTTGAACATGCATCCCATGAAGAAGCATGCAACTCAGATACACCTGCACAGCACACCAATTGCCTCACCTTTTCCCTACCTCCAATTGCCTTTCCCCATGCCTGAGACCACCCTGCTCCTTTATTCCATAAATATCTCAAGCCCCTTGCCTTTGGGGAGGCAGATCTGAGATTTGTTCTACATCTCCTCACTTGGCTGCTTCATGAATAAACCGTTTCTCTGCTGCCTCAGTGTCTCAGCATTTGACTTGCTGTGCATCAGCCAAACAAACCTGGTTTGGTTACAAAACTATCTCAATGGCTAACAAAATGTTTGTGTGTTTGGAAAAGGAGGAGAATGTCTTAAAACATTTAAAACATTTTTTTAAATCATGCTGAGACCTACCAGCTCTGCAAAACAGACTGCAGGATGCCAGAAAAGAGGCTACCGTGGGCTACTAGAAAGATACATTGGATGGAGGACACCTGGATTCTCCTCACAGTTCTGTCTTTTAAGGGGTTGTGTGATTTAGATCATGTAGCTGATCTTCATTTGCAGAATTTAATCACCTTTTAAGTTCCCTTAGTGTTCTATAATGTAAAATTTATGAATAGAAGCACAGAGATGCCTTGTAAAAAGAAAAGCTTATGAGACAGAGTTGGGAAGATTGGCAGGAAATAAACTAGATGTTGTTATCACCCTCCCACTGATTTCCAACCACACCACCTCCTTCCAGAGAGCAAATTTTCTCTTCTGGCACCCAGCTAGGTCTTGGCAACGTTTAGGGAAAAAACTATCCTGCCCCCTCAATTCACATCCAGCCACATC
Source organism: Mesoplodon bidens (assembly GCF_964165515.1). Taxonomy (NCBI): domain Eukaryota; kingdom Metazoa; phylum Chordata; class Mammalia; order Artiodactyla; family Ziphiidae; genus Mesoplodon; species Mesoplodon bidens. The sequence goes on from NC_138160.1 coordinate 34,495,876, forward strand.
TGCTATCACCAAGGAGATCCTGGAAACATAAAGGTAACACAACCAGGAAGAGTAGGAGGCAGGGCTAGACAGGGAAGTCCACACTAACACAGCACAAAGTATTTGTTACCACTGCCTGCTCCCACCCTCTTCCGGGTACTTCATGCCCTACTCTTTTTATTTACAGAGTTGTTATGAAAGCACCAAATCTTGGACAGAAAATATAAGTTTGAGCTTTATTGTTCATAAAATTTAAATTTCACAATTTTTAAGTCTATAACCTATATTGAATGAAATAACCACTAAGCAGTCAGGATGAAATCTACTTTTTGGTTATCAGCATTAGTTCCCAAGATAAATTCACCCAGCTCTGGTCCTTGGAGAGAGAAAGTCCTCCTTAATCCTTGAGGTCCCAAAGCAACAACATAAAGCAATAGCATATCAAATAATATCTGTATGAGAAGCCCCAAACATCATATGATTAAAATGTGTTTCTATTTGTTTGCTATCATGATATGAATTTCCCTTCTCTGTGGTGTTGCTGACTTCATCCCTAACATCTGTACTGTTTTGAAATACATTGTATGCCTAGTAATAGAAACTATGGAAAGGTTTCAAGGCAGTCTTGTTGTTTCGTGAGATTTGTGGCCACAAAAGTTAAACATTTAATCTGGCAGGAACTCAAAGTCCAGGCCACCTCTAGTTTTTGAGCAAACTGTGTTCTAAAGGTATGTAGATTGGTGCTTTGAATTTTGATACAAATTGCAATAGAAACAGTGCTGTGAATGGTGGTTAGGTTCCTTGGCCAGCCTACAATGCCCATGTTAGCTGGCACACTGTATATTTATAATAAATGTGATTAGAAAGAATATTACTTTAAAATTCTGTACAATGATTCAGGTTTGCATATGTCCCTGCTTTCGATTGCTCCTTAGAATATTGTAATAAATCTTCATCCATTCAGGCTCAGGACATTAATCCAGTATAAACTAAAATAAAGGACAGCTGATAAGTCTTTCATCTGATGTGGGAATAGAATATGTATTTTATTTGGGAAATATCCAAAATTCTTCAGATGTAGGTCTAATAAATCAATTAACCTGAATGATTTGGTTTGGTCTAAATAACAAGATGCAATCATCAGCCATATTAGTGATTTCCCCAGAAATTTCCTTCAGAAGGCAATAACAAAACAGGAGTTCTAGAAATTAGCAATTGTAGTATTGCCCTATATATTGAGGTTACTGTTAAGAAAAGACAAAGTTCATTTGAATCTGGAAATCTAGATATGTTTTATGTTTTCTTTTTATAGTCTCATCACAACTACTGTAAGACTACCTCAAGTCATTTAAACATCTACATTTTAAAGATGTAATAAGATAATCAATCCTATGAATCCTATGAATTCCATGACCTAGAATACTAAGTTACCTAACCAGCTCCCTCACACTCAGTCAAAAGAGGATAGATTCATCTCACATGTTAACTCCCAATCCCTAACTACATACATCACTTTCTTAAGAGAGGGAGGGAATAGGAAGGATTTTCAAAGATAACAGATGGCTTAGGAGTACGAGTGTACCCAGTACACACACTTAAGTACAAACTGATCTTACAATTAAAGGAAAGGGATTAAAAAACTTTGGCTGGGACTTCCCTGGTGACACAGTGGTTAAGAATCCACCTACCAATGCAGAGGACACGGTTCAATCCCTGGCCCAGGAACATCCCACATGCTGCAGAGCAGCTAAGCCCATGCGCCACAACTACTGAGCCCACGTGCCACAACGACTGAAGCCTGAGCACCCTAGAGCCCGTGCGGCACAACTACTGAGCCCACACACCACAACTACTGAAGCCCGCGCACTCTAGGGCCCGCGTGCCACAACTACTGAGCCTATGTGCTGTAACTACTGAAGCCCACACACCTAGAGCCCATGCTCCACAACAAGAGAAGCCACCGCAATGAGAAGCCCATGCACTGCAACGAAGAGTAGCCCCCACTCACTGCAACCAGAGAAAGGCTGTGCACAGCAATGAAGACCCAATGCAGCCAAAAATAAATAAAATTAAAAAAAAAAAAACTTTGGTCCCCAGTAAAAAACTAAGTTTCCTGTTCTGTAATTAGTTTATAATTACAGAAAGAAAAAAATTAATTTCTCTACCTCAAAATACAAAATATAAACATAGGGTTCTGTTATGCACTGTTCTGTAGGTAAGAAGGAGGAAATGAATAAAATAATCAATACTTTCAAACTTTTAAGGATTTCATTTACAGACGCTTTTCTTTTGGGTGATCATTATTCCAATATCAAAGAATCACTTTTATTATCATCTCCCTCTTTTGGATCTGAGTAAGAACATGTTACCACCCACTTTATCAATTTTTGTGATAAAGCTGCTTCTTATATTTCTAATTAACAATGATTCCTCTTCATATGCTTGAAGCCCTAGGCAATCAGATATAACAAATTTGGGGTTATTAATTTTATCATGATGATTATATTTGCAAATGAGCCTTGAAAGTGAAGTTAAGAGTGGCCTAAATGAAAGAGTCCTCCTGCCAAAGATGTAGCAATACAGATAGAACTTAAAATCTTGATATACTTCTAACTCCCAAAAATGAACAGGTTTAGCTTGCCACTGCAAATTCAAAATTCAATACCACAGAAAGAATAGTTGGAGACTTCAATATACCACTTTCAATAGTGGATAGAAAAAATAGGCAGAGGATCAACATGGTAATAGGAGACTTAAATAACATTGAAAAACAACTAGACATAACAGACATCTATAAAACACTCCACCAAAAAATGGCAGAATATATATTCTTCTCAAATGCACCTGGAACATTCTCCAGGATAGAACATATGCTAGGCCATAAAGCAAACTTTTATACATTTTAATGGATTGAAATCATCCAAAGTACATGCTCCAACCATAACAGAATGAAATTAGAAATCAGTAACAAAAAGAAATTTGGGAAACTCAAAAACATGTGGAAGATAAACAACATGCTCCTCAACAACCAATGGGTCAAAGAAGAAATTTTAAAATATTTTGAGATGAATAAAAAATGAAGATATAACATACTAAAATATATGGGATTCAGCTAAAAAAGTGCTTAGAGGGAAATTTATAGCTGTAAATGCCTATTAAAAAAAAAAAAAAGAAAGATCTCAAATCAAAAGCAAAGCTTCAACCTTAGGACATCAAAAAAGAAGAGCAAATTAAACCTAAAGCAAGAAGGAAGAAAATGATAAAGATTAGCAGGGAAATAAATAAAATATATAATTAAAAACAGAGAAAATCAATGAAACAAAAAATGGGTACTGTGAAACTCAATAAAATTGACAAAATGGTAACTAGATTAATACTCAACTTACTAGAAATAATACTCAAATTACTAGAATCAAAAATGAAAGAGGAGACATTACTAAAAACCTTACAGAAATAAAAAGGATTCTAAAGGAATACTCTGAACAACTGTATGCCAATAAATTAGATAATCTAGAAAAAATGGACAAATTCATAGGAAAACTAAACTACAATACTGACTCAAGAAAAAATATACAATCTGAATAGATTTGTAACAAGAGATGGAATTAGTAATCAGAAAATTACCCACAAAGAAAAACCCAGGCCTAGGTGGCTCCACCAATAAATTCTGCCAAACATTTAACAAAGAATTAATACCAATTCTTCACAAACTCTTCACAAAATAGAAAAGGAACAAACACTCCCCGACTCTTTTTATGAGGACAGTATAACCCTGAATGACAAAACCAGGCAAAGACATCACAAGAAAACTACAGACCAATATCTCTTACAAATATGGATGCAAAAATCCCCAACAAAATAGCAAACTGAATCCAGCTACATATGACTAAGTGAGGTTTATCCCAGGAATCCAAGGTTGGATAAACATCTGAAAATCAATTAATGTAATTAACTGATTACATATCAGTTGAATTAAGAAACAAAACCCCATGATCTTTTCAATAAAGCAGCAAAAGCATTTGACAAATCCAACACCTTTTAATGATTAAAAGAAAAAAATCCAACTGAGAATAGAAGCGAACTTCTCCAACCTAAGGAAGGGCATCTATGAAAAACCCACAGCTAGCATCATACTTAGTGATAAAAAACTGGATGCTTTTCCCCTAATATCAGGAACAAGGCAAGGACACTACCAAGAAAGTGAAAATACAAACTCCCTGGCGGTCCAGTGGTTAGGACTCCTCATGCTCACTGCCAAGGGCCCGGGTTCAAATCCTGGAACTAAGATCCCACAAGCCATGCAGGGTGGCCAAAAAAAATAAAATAAAGTGAAAATACAAACCATGGAATGGGAGAAAATTTTTAAAAATTATTTATCTGATAAAAGACTTGTATCTAGAATATACAGAGAACCCTTACAACTTAACAATAGAAGACAAATAACCCAATTTTAGAATATGCAAAGGATCTGAACATTTTCTTAAAACTGTATATGAGTTGCCAATAAGCACATAAAAAATGCTCAACATCATTAGTCATTAGGGAAATGCAAATCAAAATCACAATGATATACTACTTCACACCTACTAGGGTGGCTAGAATCAAAAAGTCTGACAAAAACAAGAACTGGCAAAGAGGTAGAGAAACCAGAACCTCCATACTTTTATAAGAATATGGGAAGGTAAGCTGTGGCAGCCACTTTGGATAACAGTTTGGCAGTTCCTCAAATGGTTAAATGGTTAAACATAAAGTTACCATTTGACCCAGAATTCCACTCCCAGGTATTTAAGAGACATGAAAACACATGTCCATACAAAAACTTGTACATAAATGTTTAAGACAGCATTATTCTTAATAGCCAAAAACTAGAAACAATCCATATGCCCATCAACTAATGAATATATAAACAGAATGTGGTATATCCATACAATGGAATATTATTTGTCTATAAAAAGGAATGAAGTATAATACATGCTATGATATGAGTGAATCTTGAAAACATTCTGCTGCATAAAAGAAGCTAGTCACAGAAGATCACATATTACATGATTCCACTTACATGAAATATCCAGAATAAGCAAATCTAGAGACAGAAAGCAGGGGGCTAGGACTATGAACTGTTAGGAGGATAGGGTGGTGATAGCTAAGAAATATAGGGTTTCTTTCTGAGGTGATGAAATATTTTAAAATTGATTGTCGTGATGTTTGCACATATCTGTGAACAGACTAAAAACCATTAAACTATATACCTTAAATTTGTAAGTTGTATGATAGGTGAAATACATCTCAATAAAGCTTTAAAAAAAAAAACCCAACTCAATACTGAACAAACATTAGAAATCTACCCAGACCTCTGCTAACTCTGAAAGCTTCTCTTGGCAACTCCCCCTTCTAGCCTCTCAGTTCAGAGTATGTGGGCAATTTGAGTTTGTGCAAGCAGATTACATAGATTATAGTGAACAATAGATCTCACCATCTTTTCTATAAGCATGCTAACTTAATTCCATATCTTGATTGCTAAAAGACTGTAAGAGTTGTGTTTGGCTCACTAAAGGATATTAAGCCTTGTGCTGAATTGATGTGCTATAAATTAAAAATAGAGTACAAAGATGAATAAGGAATTAATCTCCAAGATTCTTCATGGCTATCTGAAGAAGAAAGAGAACATAGAGAAAATGACTGGAGGATAAAATCATTTGTGGGACTTGTAAGGATCCTTAGCCATCTAATCCATCTTCTTCATTTTATACATGAGAAAACTGAAACGCAGGAGAATTCAGTGTCTGATTCAAGGTCATGCATCTAATTGCTGACCAATCATCTCAGTTTGCCCGGGACTGGGACAGGCAAGGGGGAAGGAAGGTGAGTTCCCAGTGTTAAAACTGGGAAAGTCCTGTCAAACTGCAACAAGTTGATCAGCCTATGCTGATAGTGGCAATCAGTTAAGAGTATAAGGTAGCTACTGACTCCTAACGCAGTGTTCTTCCTTCAAGATCATGTTCTCTCAGAGAGAGAGCTTCCTGCTTTGAAGAAACGTCTTAGACTACTTTCCAGTGACTGCCCTCTGGATGAGAATTTTTCAAAATACAAATTAGACTGTGAGTTAATTTTATTATTTGAATAAATACTTATATTTCAAGATCTAGTATTTTTGTCCAGGAATCAATCATTTACCAAGATACTTAATATAAACTGAACATCATATCACTTTTCTTCTCAGGTATCACATTAATTCTAGTGAAATTTAAATTTCAAATGTCTAGAACTGATGTTTGCTATAACATGTTTCTGTGGAATGGGTATGTGGTCTTCAGAGTCTTCGTTATCATTGATATAAATCACACCCAAAACATAAATATGTAAACAAAATCTGTTTTGAGTGACTAATCTGCCCCCTTTCCTAGAGGCTGCTATTATTTCATCACATGCACAAAGATATTTATATGGACTTAGCCTCTTTTTGCTTACTTCAAGTAACTGCTTATCTAATGCCCACATGGCCATCTTAGAACCAAATCTACCAAAAAGAAAAATAAAGTCCTTTATAGCCGGAGGCTCCTGGGCTTCCTAATCTGAGGTCTAGGGACAGAACTGGGAAGTATGGGGAGTCAAGGCAACATATGAAATAGCATGTCAAATGTTTAATTTGTGCTTTGTGATGGACAGAGGAACTGTAGCATTTGTTACATTCTCAAAGGGGTCACTGAACCCCAAAATGAAATTTAGCCATAAATCTTTCCTAAAACAATGTTATTTCATACTCCTTGCACAGGACACAAAAGGAGAATAAAATGGCTAAACCTGACTCAATAGGGAAGACTGATTAATTCTTGATTAGCACTCCAGAGACTACAGAGAAATGAAGACATTCTCACAGGAAGAAAATGGATTGGGAATAAAGTTACTGAGAGGAAGAACAGAAACAAAACAGAAGCATAAAGTCATTTCTAATTCATAAGGGAAAAGAATAGAGTGAAGGGGAAAAGATCCAGTTACTGTTGAGAAGTCTGTCTACCTAAAGTGATTGAAACAGTTGATGCCATCATGAAATTTAATTAGGAAAAGCATAAATGCCCCAAAGCACAATGACGAATTGTTAACACCTGAAAGGTTTTCTCTAAGAACCCAGGGTAAGTAATTTCTCTTCATCACTTGAACATTTACCTCTCACTCTTGAAAAACACATTTTGATATTGAGATAAAGCAGCCTCCTTTTCCTGACAATCCTGAGATGGCAAGTTAAAAAGCTTTAAATCTTATAAGCAATTGGAAGCAGGCAACAACATTTTCTTCCAAAACCAATTTTTGCATGACTGTGCCCAGAGGCAAGGGGAGAGCTGGAAGATAATCAACTTGTTCTTTATGCTTTAACTTTCTTAGTGACTGGTATTAAAAAGAATGAGTCAACCATAGTCTCATCAAGTTCCTCTTGTGTTCTCAAACTCTAAACAGAGATTTAATATGTGAGTTACAACACAGTACATGCACTGATGAATGCTAATCATAGTCAAGTAACTGATATTGAAATGAAGGAATGCTAAGAATTTAACACTAAAATGTGTCATTCTTATAATAAAAGAAGGAAAAACATTGGTGTCCAATCAATAAATGTGATTTAGTAATGATAAATTTCTGAATATTATACAAACCAGATTTAATTTTTGTTCCAATCCTTCTTTCTGCCCTGTTTCTTCATCTTATGCTTGCCTTCATGAATCAGTGGTTTCAATTAAAGGTTTTCACCACACATTTCCTAAAACATACTCATAGACAGTATATCACCAATGAGTGCATGAATACATTTACAATACTTGCACAGTAAAATTATTTTATGGCTTTCCACAACTGTTATATAGGAAAATATCAATATTTATTATAAATCTGGGCCCTTCTAAAAAAAAGATTATGCTCATTAGGCACAATGCTGATGTAAATATAATTTTCTAGGAGGCAGAAATTCCATCTTCTGAGTAATTTATGTATAGTCTAATGTCATGCATACCCAAGTACTTAACATTATTCAGTGAGACAAAACACTATCATGATGCTAGCTCACTGATACTCAAACATACCTCAGACTGATACTCTTCCATGCTAGTGGCTGGAAACTTTCAATGAGAACACTACTGTAAAATCAAAATCTGAAGAAAAAGCACAATTCAACTTAACTAACCATTACTAGGATATTGCTGTATTTTGAATAGTATGTTCAGCACTATCAAGTTTATAAAAGGAATATACAATGTTTTATATGCTCTCTAGGAATGTGAAAGGCCCTTGAATATGCAGAACAAACAGGAAAAAATTGGAAAAAAAAAACATGAACCAGTAAATGTCAAATGTGAGATGAAAACGATAAATGCTAGAGAATTCAGAGCAGAAAGCCATTTCCATGAAGAAAAGTTGAGGAAAGTTTCAGGGAAGAGTTTCGATCAGCACTGATTTTAATTTAAAAATATGATTTAGAAATCTTAAAATATTATCCAGACAAGGAAATGGAATTAGTAGATTTAGGCACGGACTTATTAGTTCATGGAGGAAGATGAGGAAGAAACTGACTGGAAGAGATAGGCTTCATACAGCAAAAGAGAGTATGGAGCTATAGGGTCAATAGTTAACACAGTGCTATAATGGGAACAACTGTTAGGAATATAAGATAAAACCTAATAAATATCACTTGAAAGGGGCTCTAATTCTCAGCACATAAGGTGTCATAAAACAACCCTTTGTTTAATACCAAGAAAATCTCATTGTGGAAATTCCATTTTATTGTAGATCATTAGTTTTTCAATCAAGAATAAGGCAAGACAGGGGCTTCCCTGGTGGCGCAGTGGTTAAGAATCTGCCTGCCAATGCAGGGGACACGGGTTCGAGCCCTGGTCTGGGAAGATCCCACATGCCGCGGAGCAACTAAGCCCGTGCGTCACAATTACTGAGCCTGCGCATCTGGAGCCTGCGCTCCGCAACAGGAGAGGCCGCGACAGTGAGAGGCCCGCGCACCGCGATGAAGAGTGGCCGCCGCTCGCCGCAACTAGAGAAAGCTCTCGCACAGAAACGAAGACCCAACACAGCCATAAATAAATAAATAAATAAATAAATAAATAAATAAAAAAGAATAAGGCAAGACAAAAAGAGGTATCAAAATTACTTACAGAACTTATTCACTAACCTGTGCCTGTGTTTGGTGCCTAAAACAGCTCTTTAAACCCATGTGCCAGAATTTTTGGAGGGGAATATATCAATAGTATGTCTAATTGCAAAAAGCTGTACATACACCCTACTTCAGAAGAGAACCATAGCAAAGGGCTTTGGAAGACCACATAACACCGTCTTTAATCAACAACACACTGCAGGACCAATATATTTTCTTAGCCCAATGTGCCTGACATTTAGATGCACAGAGAAGCTCTCCCCACATCCTACTGTTCTCACCAAACACAAGGCTTGGGTTTTGTTTTCATTTGCTGTAACAAACCAAACATCTTAACCAGAAGCAAGCAATTGAAATTGAGCAATGTGACACCATGGGAACATAATAAAATCAGTTGTCATTAGGAAAAAAAAAGAAAAAAAAAACTACCCAAAAGACAGTCAGAGGTCAGAGACACGACAGGTTTATAGCCTATGTTAACCTTCTATGACATAGTTTCTTGCATCATCTCTTGGCATTACTATTTCTCTTTCAAGATTTAGTAAGTGCAAGGAAAATTTTCTCTCATTGAAAGGGCATCAAATAGAAACATACAAAACAAATGAGCTCATCTTACTATTTATCTAGTAAATGAATATTTCATTTATGGATTAGTCAAGCATTTAGGGCTTTTGTCTTTGTCTTTTGTTTATCTTTACAGAGCTTAGAATTTTCTGGGTTGAAGTGTATTTACTAATAAAGGGAAATACATAATTATAAAATGGTACATGCTGTGGAAACCCAGAAAATACCACATCTTGAATTGAGGACCACCAGCACAGACAACCCATGGCCCTGCTAGTTATTAGGGACTAAAGAAACAAGACTCTCTTCATATTCCTTTCTTAGGACACTTGAGAGGGCAGATTCAGTTAGAAAAGAGAAAATGGTGGAGAAGTTTTGAGCAAATACCTCTTGTCCTTGATTCCAGGATACATTCTTTTCGTATTAATGGTTCTAAAATCGGGATCCCTCTTTCCATAGGCATATACAATTGATATAGAAGTTTTTTCCTGATGATGCTATTCAACTGATGACACATCTTAGAAGGAAGGAAGGAAACTTTTTTATAAATGAGAGTATTACAAAAAGAATTCCTGTGGGGGTTTGTGAGGGCACAGGTGGTTAAGACTGGACAGTCCATGGTCAGGTTGATGAGTGTATCCCGTGGCTTCTTTCCCACCTCCACCCTTCAACTACAAGCCCAGGTGATGTGATTAGAATAAAGCATTCCTGACAATGCCTCCTCACAACCACGTATTTATGATGAGCTCCACCTCACATGTGGAGGACTATGCATAAGAGATATGAAAGGATGTGAGCAATGCCCAGCACTAAAGAGCCAGAAACATAATGCAGGGGTCTGACTTCTTCCCAGAGAAGTCCCAGAACTAGCTCTGCCACACCCACGTCCCATTCATGGGATCACTTATCAATCCACTTATGACAAAACAATGTAAACCTTTTTTCCTCTTGTGTGTGTCATGAAAACAAATATCAAGTCAACTGCTGATATTATATTGGGGAACAGAATGCTGTTTTAGACAGAAAAATGATCCAGAGAGGAAGTGTGTCAGGATACAAGGACTTGGATTTTAACTCTGGCTTCTTCACCTGGGTTTTATACAAATGACTTGAACTTGCCTTGACTTCTTTTGATTGTCCCTAGCTAATAACATCCAATAGAGACTAATAAAATGCTGGCTCACTTTCCAGGGGTGTTTTAAGTAGAAATGAGTAATATTTTCAAGGCTTTTCACTGCTCTTACTAAAGTTTGGAATTTCAAAATCAAAATGGCTTAATTTTCTTTAAGTTACTTGCTTCTATAAAGGCACAATGCTCTTGGGTTTAATAGAGAATTCATCAGAGGCCAAAGCAGAATTTGGGTTGGTGGGAGGGTCAGGGAGGGCAGAATAGAGTCTGTAGAAAAGGAAATAGCCACAGAAGCCAAGTTTGAAAGCTTATAAGAATGATATAGTGCCAACTATGAGCTACTTAAAGCAATAAGCTTCCTTTCAAGTATAGAGCTTCTTAACCACCCTCCATAGTCAACCCTGAATGTGCAGGATGGCAAAATTCACAGATCCAAAGCTTAGCAGCTGCCTAGATCTGAAAAACAGGGCTTTCATTTGTGAGACCGTGCCAAGAACTGTTTTTGAGAAACAAAGTGAAGGGCAAACAGCTACAAATTAAAAAGGGCAAACAGCAGTCAATTACCTTGTGACCACTTTGAAGCCATTAATATAGATTTTTTTGCCTGGGGAAAAATGTGAGAAGCAATCATGATTGGATAGTCTCTACACTAGGGGGGGAAAAGCCCTAACTGTGTAAATTAAGCAGCTATCAGCAGATCAAGATCAGATTCAATCATGGAAACACTTCTGCAAATACAAACAACCTTGACAAAAATCAATGTCACCCAAGGTGAAGAGGAAAGTTTGGAAGGTCAAAGCACACATAAAGGCTCTTTCTTCTTAATCACCAACCTGATCATTACTTACCTGATATCTGTAAACTACCCTGTTGGATAGATGTCAGCTTACCTGAAGACTCCCTCTGTGCTATAAATGAAATTGGAGTTTATTGCTTGAAGGACCTCCACTCTCCTCTCAACAATATTTCTACAAGAATCAAAAACATCTGCCAGCACTCTTGCTCTCTCTTGCTCTCTCTCCCTTTTTCCTTCCCTCCCTATTTCTCCCTCCCCCACATACACACAAACATACTCATGCTTTCCCACACTGATGATTAATAAATATTGGTACACCCATCCAACAATGCTATTTCCTCACACATACGGAACTTCTTTATTTTATCAGAAAATAACTTTAAAATAGTGGGGAAAACTCTTTAATTAAAATGTTACATTAGAAGCTATTTATTCAATGCAAAAGAAGGCAGTAAAGGAGGAAGAGAGGAAGAGAGAAACAGGAGATATATAGAAAATAAATAGCAAAATAGCAAACATAAGTCCAACTCTATCAATAATAGCATTAAATGTAAATGAATTAAACAACTCAATCAAAGTCAGAGATTGTCAGACTGGATTAAAAACACAGTCCAACTATTTGCTCTGCAGGAAACACACTGTAGATTCGAAGATACAAAATGCTGAAAGTAAAAGGACGGGGAAAGATACATGATCCAAAAAACAACCACAAGAAAGCTGGAGTAGCGACACTAATATCAGCCAAAACAGATGTTAAAACAAACAAAAAAGTTACTAGCGATAAAGATAGACACTTTATAATAATAAAATGGTCAATCTATCAGAAACATAACAATTATAAACATATGCATTTAACAACAAAACCCCCAAAATACATAAAATAAAAACTGACAGAACTGAAGGGATTAATGACTCAACAATAGTTGTTATTTCTTTCTAGAAGGATAGAAAAATTAGACAGAAGATCAAAAAGGAAACAGAAGAAATGAACAACACTATGAAACTAGACTTGACAGACGTGTATAGAATGCTCTAACCAACAACTGTAGTATGTGTATTCTTCCCAAGCACACACAAAAATTTCTTTAGAATCCACCATATGCTAGATGATAAAACAGTCCTCAATAAATTTAAAAAAATTGAAATCCTACAAGGTGTGTCTGCCAACCACAATGGAATAAAATTAGAAATCAATAACAAAGGAATTTAGAACACCTGCATATATGTGCACAGTAAATAACACCTTTCTAAATAATCAGTGGATCAAAGAAGAAATCATAAGAAATTAAAAATCTTTGAGATGAATTTAGAACACCTGCATATATGTGCACAGTAAATAACACCTTTCTAAATAATCAGTGGATCAAAGAAGAAATCATAAGAAATTAAAAATCTTTGAGATGAATTTAGAACACCTGCATATATGTGCACATTAAATAACACCTTTCTAAATAATCAGTGGATCAAAGAAGAAATCATAAGAAATTAAAAATCTTTGAGATGAATTTAGAACACCTGCATATATGTGCACATTAAATAATACCTTTCTAAATAATCAGTGGATCAAAGAAGAAATCAAAAGAAATTAAAAATCTTTGAGATGAATGAAAATAAAAGCATAACATATTAAAACAAGGTATGCAAATAAAGCAATGCTTAGAGGAATATTTAGAGCTGGAAATGTCTATATTAAAAAAAAAGAAGATCTCAAATCAGTGACTTAGCCTTCACCTTAAGATACTGAAAAAAGATCACATTAAGCCAAAGCATGCAGAAGGTAGGAAATGATAAGCATTACACTGGAAATTAATGAAATAGGAAATAGAAAAGCAAGAGAAAAAATCACGAGACCAAAACTTGGTCTTCTGAAAAGATAAACAATGTTGGCAAACTTTTGGTTAAATGACCAGAAAAAAAAAAGAAAGAAGACTCAAATTACTAAAATCAGGAATGAAAGAGGAAACATCACTACTGACCTCAAAAAATTCCAAAAGATTATAAGGGAATACTGGGAACACATGCTAACAAATGAGATAACTTTAAAAAATTGACAAATTCTTAGAAAGACAAACTACTAAAACTGACTTTAAAAAAAATAGAAATTCTAAACAGACCTATAACATTAAAGAAGTTGCATTAATAACTTTAAAACTTTCCACAAAGAAAAACCCAGACACAGATGGCTTCACTGGTGAATTCTACTGAAGACTATTTTTTTTAATTAATACCAATTTTTCATAAATTCTATCCCCCCAGAAAAAAGAGGAGGAAACAGTTCCTAATTTTATGATGCCAGTGTCATCCTAATAACAAACCAGACAAAGACATTGCAAGAAAAGAAACCTGCAGACCAATATATTCTACTTACATAGTCTCAAAACTTCTCAACAAAATAGTATAAAACCAAATCCAGTAACATATAAAAAGGATGATACATCATGTCCAAGAGGGATTTGTCTCAGGAATGAAGGTTAGTTTAACATCCAAAAATCAATGTAATATTTCATGTCAATAAAAAAAGGACAAAACCCAAATGATCATGTCAACAGATGCAGAAAAACCATTTGACAAAATCTAACACACTTTCCATGATAAAAAACACTCAACAAACTAGGCATAGAAGGAATTTCCTCAACCTGATAAAGGGCATTTATTAAACAAACAAATAAAACACCCACAGCTAACATTATATTTAAAGATGAAAGACTGAATACCTTCCTCGTAAGATCAGAACCAAGAAAAGAATATCAACTCTTGCTGCTTCTACTCAGTGTGGTACTGGAGGTTCTAGCCAGGGCAATTAGGCAAGCAAAAGAAATAAAAGGCATGTAGATCAGAGAGGAAGAAGTGAATCAACCTCTATGTGCAGATGAGATGATCTTATATACGGAAAAATCCTAAGAAATCCATTAAAAAACTGTTCAAGAGCTTGCCTGGTGATGCAGTGGTTGGGAGTCCACCTGCCGATGCAGGGGACGCGGGTTCGTGCCCCGGTCTGGGAAGATCCCACATGCCGTGGAGCGGCTAGGCCCGTGAGCCATGGCCTCTGAGCCTGCACGTCCGGAGCCTGTGTTCCGCGACGGAAGAGGCCACAACAGTGAGAGGCCCACGTACCGCAAAAAAATAAATAAATAAATAAAAATAAAAAATAAAAAGCTGTTCAAGCTACTAAATGAGTTTATAAATGAGTTTATAATGTTATAAGGTACAAGAGCAATATATAAAAGTCAATGTGTTTCTATACAGTAGCAATGAGCAATCAAAAATAAAGTTAAGAAAATAATTCCATTTACAGTAGCAATAAATAGAAATACTTAGCTATAAATATAACAAAAGTTGTGTAAAACTTGTACTCTGAAAATTATTAAACACAGTTGAAGAAATTTAAAATATCTAAATAAATGCAAAGACATCTGTATTCATGGGTGAAAGACTTAATATCTTTGAGATGGCAATATTCCCCAATTGATGTACAGAATCAACACAATCTCTGTCAAAATCCCAGCTGAAGTTTTGCAGAATCTGATGAGTGAATCCTCAAGTTCATATGAAAATGCAAAGGACCCAGTACAGTCAAGACAAACTTGATAAAAAGAAGAACAAAATAGGAGGACTCACACATCCTGATTGCAAAACTTACTACAAACCTAACATAAACAAGACAGTGTGGTACTGGCATAAGATTAGACACACAGATCAATGGAATAAAATTAATAAAACTTAATTAAGAATAAAATTAATCACTAAAGTTAATATTTTTAGTAAAATTATTAAAAATAAATCCTCACATTTATGGCCAATTGATTTCAAAAAGAGCATAAAACAATTCAATGGGGGAAAAGTCTTTTCAAGAAATAGTGCTGGGACAACTGTATAACCACATGTAAGAGAATGAAGTTGAACCTCTTACACCATACACAAAAATAAACTCCAAATGTATATTACATGTAAATATAAGAGCTAAAACTACAAAGATCCTAGAAGACATAGGATTAAATCTAAGTGAGCTTGGGCAAGGCAAGGCTTTCTCAGATACACTGCCAAAAGTATAAGTGACTGGAAAAAAAAATTGATAAATTAGGCTTCATCAAAATTAAAACCAGTTCATGACTTCCCTGGTGGTCCACTGATTAAGACTGCACACTCCCAATGCAGAGAGCCCAGGTTTGATCCCTGGTCAGGGAACTAGATACCACATGCATGCAGCAACTAAAAGCCCATATGCTGCAACTGAAGATCCCACATGCCGCAACTAAGACCCAGCGCAGCCACATAAATAAATAAATATTTTTAAAAATTTAAACCAGTTGTGTTTTGAAGGATACCTTCAAAAAACAATCCACAGAATGGGAGAATATTTTTGCAAATCATAAATATGATAAGAGACATATCTAGAATATATAAAGAACACCTACTACTCAATAATAAAAAGAAAAATAGCCCAATTTAAAAATGGACAAAGGATTTGCATAGATATTTCTCTGAGGAAGCTGTACAAATGGTAAATATGCACATGAAAAGATGCTTGGGAATATTAGTCATTAGAAAAATGCAAATCAAAATCACAAAGACATACTACTTCATACACACTAGGATGGGTATAAATAAAAAGGACAGATAGTAACAAGTGTTGGCTTGGATGTGGAGAAATTGGAACCCTCACACATTACCAGAGGAAATGTAAAATGGTGCAGCCACTTTGGAAAACAGTTGGACAGTTCTTTAAAATGTCAGAGTTATGATATGACCCAGGAATTCTACTTGTAGGCATATACTCTAGAAAAATGAAAACAACAGTCCACATAAAATCTTTTAGATGAAAGTTCATAGCAGCATTATTTGTAATAGCCAAAAAGGTAGAAATAACTCAAACATCCATGAACGTGTCAAGGGATAAACAAAATGTAGTATATCCATACAATGTAATATTATTTGGCATTAAAAAGTCACAATATACTGATATACATGCTACAACACAGAGAAACCTTAAAAATATCATGCTAAGAAGCCAGACACAAAAAGGCCAAATATTACATTATTCTATTCATCTGAAATGTCCAGAAGAGGAAAACCCATAGAGACAAAGTAGATTAGTGGTTGCCTTAGACTGGGAGGTCAGGGAGGAAATGGGGTGTGAGTGCTGATGAGTACATGATCTTTTTTGAGGGATGATGAAAGTATCCAAAAATGGATTGTGGTGACAGTTTCATAACTCTGTGAACATACTAAAAACCAGTGAGTTGCACACTTTAAATGAGTGTATTATTTGATGTACGAATTATATCTCCATAAAGCTCTGTGTGTCTGTATGTGTATGTATGTGACAGAGAAAGAGAGAACTTAGAACTTAACAATCATTTTCATATCATGTCCTAATTGTTGTACCAGTCTTTCAAGCCCCTTCCTGCTCCACAATTAGATGTCACACTACCTCTTTCTCCTTTCAAAATTATTTCCAACTGTATGAGTTATCCCTGGCTGTGTAACAAACTACCTCCAAATTTAGCATCTTAAAACAACAAACATAATTATTTCACAGTTTCTGGGGGCCAGGAATCTGGGAGTGGCTTAGCTGCATCCTTTGGCTCAGCCTTCAACATCTGCCAAGGCTGTAGCCATCTCAAGGTTTGACTCAGAAAGGATTTACTTCCAACTCACTCACACAGTTGCAACACCTCAGATCCTCACTGGCTGTTGACATCACATCAGCTCCCTGCCACTGGGGCCTCTCTGCAGGGCAGCTCATCACATGTCAGCTGGCTTCCTTCAGAGAAAGTGATGGTGCAACAGAGTGAGCAGGACAGAAGTCAGGCTCTCGGTAACCTCATCTTGGCAATGGCGCCCCATTACTTTTGCTGTATTCTATTCCTTAGAAGCAAGTCACTGGACCCAGGCCACATACAATGCAGGGCATTACACAAGGGCATAAATACCAGAAGGGGGAGTCAATGTGGCCATCTTACCCCATTCAATCCAGGCAGCATGGTTTCTTCACCAACTCACAAGCACATTTTCACTCATTCCTGCCCCTGTGCCTTCACTCGTAACTCACTTGATTCCTTTGTCTAATTCCTTTACCAATTCAAAGTCAGACCATTATTCAGCAGGAGCTCAAATTCCATGTGTTCCATGAAACTTTCCCTGATTACCCTTTATTACTCTCAACTCCCTCGTGTTTTATAATTATGCTACATAATTTGTCCCTTAATTATCTCCTGCCTTGCCTTATTATTCAAAGTATGTCTCCTCTGACAGCATGTGCTTCACATGAGAGTCTGTAAGAAATGTAGAATGTCAGGGCTCACCCCATGCCTACTGAATCAGAATCTGCATTTTAACAAGATTCCCAGTGATTTTCATGCACATAGAAGTTTGGGAAATATCACTGAACTGTACCATTCATTGCTCTACCTGTGTAGGTCTCACATCCCTGACTAGATTGTAAGTACTTGGGAGACTAGTACCATTTCTTATCTCTTCCGCTCTTACCCACACACATACACACACATACACACACAATGAATCATATTAAATAGCTTAGTGCTGAACACATAGTAGAACATGTTAAAACTGCTGAAAAGGAAACATCACTGTGAACTGACTGAATTTTAAAAGATTAGAAAACACAGGGGTATCAAAAGACCTCAGTTTTAATCGCAGCTCTGCTACTCATCAGTTAGCGTAACTTTGCACAAGTCACTTAATTACTTTGTATTTCCACTGCTTTATCTGAAAAATGAGGCGATTAACATGGACTCTCCAATTTTCAATCCATTTCAAAATATTTATCAATCCACAATAAAATTAGAAAGAATATAATTTGGTGGGGTTTTTTTTGGCTGTGTTGGGTCTTCGTTGCTGCGTGCAGGCTTTCTCTAGTTGCGGCGAGCGGGGGCTACTCTTCATTGCGGTGCATGGGCTTCTCATTGCCGGGGCTTCTCTTGTTGTGGTTCGCGAGCTCTAGAGTGCAGGCTCAGTAGTTGTGGCGCACGGGCTTAGCTGCTCAGCGGCATGTAGGATCTTCCCGGTCCAGGGTCGAACCTATGTCCCCTGCATTGGCAGGCAGATTCTTAACCACTGCGCCACCAGGGAAGCCCGGAAGAATATAATTTGATATTGCTTAAGGAGTAAGAAAGCATTTTGGAATCTTTTAGTGTCAAAATGTCATCCACATGAACATCAGTAATACCTGCATTGCAGATGTGGGAAGAGGTTGCTTAGTCCAGGATCATTTAGGAAAAACCATGTAATTGTATGTTGTGTATTTTATTTCTCTTATAACTTACCGCCATGCCAAATGTTTACTCAATTGTAATATAAAGCAAATTGTTAAAGAAACTTAAAATAAAGTTTTGGTTGGAGAACAAGGGGCTAGCTAGGAGGACAAATGAAATCTCCCTTATTTTACACTCTGGGAATCTCCCACACTACTCAACTCCATTCTAGAAAAGAAGCTTTAAGCTCTATCTATAAAAACCAGATTAGAGACAAGGACTTTGACTTCAAAATAAAATTATGAATTTCTACCTGGGCTCTAGGATCTTCCACTATAAAAAGAGGAGCTGGATTTGTTATCCAAAGCAGCAGAACTAGACTGAGTGAATAAAAGAGTGGACACCTAAATAAATTGTTTTGCTCTTTTTTTAAGGCAGGCAATTGAATTTCTTCCCCTCCCTCTAAGTAAGGTCCAGCCCCATTTGCAGAGCTTAAAAATTGGCACTTCCTCTGAGGACCTGGACTCCAATTACATCTTATCTTTTTGATCTCTAAATCTATTCAAGTTCAAGGGCTCCACCTACTCTTCAGGAATAAAGGACTGCACTTCCCCTGTCACCACACTCCTGCCTCTTATTCCCTCTGCTTCAGCCTTCTATCCTCCCTTCTCCTGGAGAGAGTCCTAATTCCCCAATAGGACCTGTTTACTGTACACGTTTTTTTAAGATTCTTTATTGCTAGAGCAAGGCCTGGGTGTGGACAATTGGCATCACAGTGATAAAAAGACTGAACATTTGTGGGTGGGGAGCGAAGAGCTGTAGTTTGAGCTGAGAGGCTGAGTTATGGGGCCACACATGCCCCCATACTTACTTGTCTAAAATTCATCGTAGCTCTTCCTTCCTGCAGAAATGCTCCAAAAGACAGAGCCCAGTTACCTACCTTCAAATTTCTGAGAGGAATGATGGCAGTGATGACGATGATAACAGTAACAACACTAGTAACTGATGCTGTTGGCTGCCTCTGCACAGAAGCATATTTTTGGTTTCTGTCCTCAGGCTCCAAAGTGTTTCACATGATCACATGATGCAAATTGGCTAAGTGTACTCAGCATTTTGGCATTTTTACTTAATCTATCTGCCTACTCCCCCATCTTGGCACTGAGTTGCACTTTGAAATGTATTACTTGTTCCTGTGAAAACTGGATAGCGAGAACTATTACCAGACTTTGAGATTATTCAGGACATGCAGGTTCCCAGAGATCATTATCCCAGAAGCACAAAGTCAAGAATAAAAAAGGAAGCTCAAAATCTGCCTAAAGAAGATAACTCACGTACCCTTCTGGCAGGTAAGTTATGCCTGCAGCCAAATGCTGATTTGGTAACACTGTCCTGAAATAGTTCATTCTACACAGCCAACCTCAGGCACCTGGACAGAAATGGCAGAGCCATCACAGAGAAAAGGGGTGAGCAAGAATAACCCTGGACCAGGGACAGGGACCTGGGTTCTAGTCCCAATTCCACCACTAACTCTGACCTTGAGCCTGCAGTTTCTCCTCCCATGCAGTTTTCTCATCTGTGAAATGCAAGAGTTGAATACCACCATATTTCTCAACGTGTCTGTTCATAAATATCTTGTAGGACACTTGTTATACATACAGATTTCCACACTGCTTCCCTGGAGACGCCGGTTCAGTAAATCTAGCAGTAAAGTCTAGGAATCTGCATTTTAACAGACAACCCAGGAAAGCCTCCATAAAGGCAAATGTACGAGACATTGGAACACATGACAACTGAAAGCTCTCCCAGGTCTGCATCCTGCAGAAACCAGTTAATTAATGGTCACTATTAAGCTTCCACTCCCTACAAGGCCCTGCTAGATCCTCGAGATGATAAGAATAATAGCTGCCATTTATACAGTGTCAGCCACTATTCTAAATGCTCTGCATCTGTGAACTATTTTAATCTTCACAACCACCCTATGAGGCAGGTACCATTATTATCATTATTTAAAGATGCAGAAACAGAGGCATAGAGATTGAGTGACTGGCTAAAGGTGACCTGGACAACCAGGAAGTAGGGTTGAAATTCAAACTCAGGCATCCAGCTCCAGTTTCAGTCCTCCGGCAGATGTTGAACAGTTCAGAATCCCCAGCATTAGGCACTCAGAAAACAGTTAAGAAAAGCCCCGTAGCAACTAATAATAGTAATTTAACAACCATCTACTTCATCTGGATCAGTGTCTCAGGAGCCACTTAAGGGAGAAACAGGGAGGCCAAGAAGGCAATGCTCTGGGCCCCATACCTGCTTCAACCTGACTAAACTAATTTTGTCTGTTTGATACACTAAAGTCTATGTCCGATTTCATTTGGGGAAAAAACAAATTCTTATAATTAAAAATCGTTCATCTAGGCCACCTCTTTCATACACATGAGAAAAGTGACCTCAAAGGATTAAGCAACTGCTCCAGCATCACACAATAGACCACTGCTACCTTGAAAGCTTCAGGTTTCCTGACTTCTTTCTCAGAGTCAAAATGAACTTGTCAACCTGATAGACTTGAACCCATTAAAATTAATATACATTAACAAATAGCCATCAGAGAATTGAAGATCAGATGAAGAAATCAGGGCAGTAGCATTTGGAAAGGGGCATTCACAGTGACACCAAGTGGAAAGGAAGATGACCCAGATCAATGGTCCTGTTCACCCTACAGGATCTGTGAAGTCAAAATCCATGCTTGTCTCCTCTGTAGCATCGTCAAAAATTAGGGAAAAGCCCAACCAACCTGTGTTGAAGTGGAAAGATGACTAGCATTGGAGTTAGAGGACCGGCATATAAACTCTAGCTATGCCACTTCCCACCTGGGTAATAATATTAGTGAGCAGACAAGCCACTAATATGAGGCTTTCACAAGACCATACATGTCCATAAGTCTATCACTATAAAGGTGTTCAATAAATGTAATCATACAACTCACAGCTTGGTTTTACTGGCTGGAACTTGTGAAACAGAAGGAATGTGCTAATACAATTATTATACCATGATGTTGAGAGCAGGGGTGACCATGTAAAGGAGGACTGGAGACCAGAAAATTTCCCTGGGCTCCCCCTTCCCTTGACCTTCTGTGGGCATGATGATAATCATAAAAGAATAATAAGGAAATTCTGCAGTGCATAGGCATTGATGAGCTTCCAAGCAGATGCTGTGATCATTACCAGTGTGATTCTATAAATAACTCAGTTTTACCATCTAGACACCACCCAAGGTCACCAGAGGTTTAAAATTAAGGGCACCTTGGCACAGAAGTCAGTCCTGCTGATACCACACACCTTTCTTGCTCTCCTCTGCCACTGGTTAGCAGGCAAAGATGGAGGTGTATGTCAGCCTAAGAACAGATTGCAGAGAAAAGGCGCTGGAACACCAAAGTAGGGCCATCAACAAGGAAGAGGTTTCACTGTAAATCAGGCCAGTATGTGTCTCCTCTCTGTGCCAGACTAAGAGCTCTTAGAAGGAACAACTGATAAAACAAGAAAGCCTCTTCACCCATCCTGAATTTTCATCATTCACTTTGTTGACAAATGGATCAAGAGTTGACTTAGTCCACTCAAGCTGCTATAACTATCATAAACTGGGTAGCTTGTAAACAAGAGAAATTTATTTCTCACCGTTCTGGAGGCTGGAAGTCCAAGGTGAGGGTGCCAGTATGATCAAGATCTGGTGAGGGCCCTCTTTTGGGTTACAGACTGCCGACTTCTCAATGTATCCTCACATGGCAGAACGAGGGTGAAATAAAGACATTTTCAAGTAAATATAAAGCTGAGTATTGTCCTCTAACAGTTGCTGATTAAAGGATATATTTCAAGAAAGGAGAAAATGATCCAAAAAGAAAATATGAAATAGAAGAAACAGTGAGCAAAGAAATGGTAAATATAAGAAAAATTTGAACACAAGCTGTATAAAATAGTAATAGTAATGGGGGAAGGGGAGTAAAAATCAAGATTTATCACTAAAACACTGGACAATATAACATATAAACCAGGAGGCTGTGATTGACAATTGACGTTCAAATTTTCTAAAATCTCTGTATTGTTAAGAAGTAACTGAGGTTCAACTCAGTTGACAAATGTCAATAAGTGTATAGGAACGTTGCTTAGTAAAATGGCCTCTCAGATGCAGTGAGTAAATCCTACAGACAAAATAAATACCACACGCTGGATGCTCACTGAAGTAGGAAAAGAAGACAGTTGATGGGAAGGAAGTGTAAAGTGAGGGGGGAAGAAAAGAATAACTTTCATTCTCAAAGTTCACTTAATAAAAGAATGCTTAGAAAAGAACAGTTCATTTATACATACTTTAAAAGACTGCAATCTGCTAGACATGCATCGTGAACACTGGTGAAAACCTGGCAGCAGCAGAATACACGGCGTTTTATTTAATGAGAGTGGTGGCCTTGTACATCATCTGGACCAGCCTTCCATCCTCCTCACCCACCTGGCACTCATTCACTTTCCAATCTGCAGCATAGCTGTAACCCAGTCTGCAGTGAGCTGCCCTCAGAACCTTGAGACCTTGCCACTAAGCAGAGGTTCCCAAGGCCAGCCTGGCTCTCAGGGAACCAACCTGTAGAACTCAAGGTTGTGAGACAGGACTGGGAAAGCAGTCAGTTGAATTTTGCAAAACAAATGGGAGGCGAGAACAGAAATAGCCTATAATTTAAAAACAAGGTTCCAAAGTCCCGGCGGGAAATGTGGTCTTGTCCTAGACTCTAAATTCTCACTAAATACACTTGCCTTTCAGGTGGGTCACTCAGGTGACCCTGACTTGAACAGACACAGCTCTGTGACCCTGCCATTTGCAGCCCCCATCCCTTTTAGAGAGAGAGGCAGATGAACTGAAGGACAGATGAGCTCAAGATCATGCCCTGGGAAGCATGGTGCTTTAAGGATGCCTTTGTATTCCTTCCATTTTATTACAGACTGTTTTCAAGTTTATGGTTAGGAAGGGTAAAGTTGACCACATTTTTTGAGGTGGAATCCAGCCGAGGGCAAGGTGGAACATTTTCTTAGGGTAGGAATGTCTACAATCTGTCATTTCATCTAGCCTGCATCTTCAAACACAAACCCTTCAGTGGCTTTCACTTAATGAACACATCTTTGCCAATGACAGAGGCTTGTACAGGATCCCTATTTCACATATCTATTATCTGTTATGCCCATCAGAGTGTTTTGGGGGTGCGGGTTGGTTTGTTGTTGATTTTCCATTTTGTATCTGCCTTATCAAAAAGCAAGTGCCCTTCAATTCTAGGACTCCTCATATTGTACATGTTTCCTGCCAAATTGGGGGGATCATTTGTATTTTAATTTTGTAATCTATGGCTCTGTACTGTTGAAAGGCTCTCAATTCTGTGGGGTCTCCTTAGTATGTATATGACTTTTCATGTTGCAATATCACAAACATGGGATAGCCCAACTTTTGCTCTTAATAAACAATCTGAATGAGAGACAAAAACAAAAAAAAACAACAAAAAAGAAAATAACAGTTCAGGGCATCAGCAAGATGACAGAATAGAAGTTTCCCAGCTCATGTCCCCACACAGAAATAATGATTTGGCAGCCATCCATGGACAAAAGTGCCTTTGTGGGAGCTTTGGTGGGAATCCAGGCAGGAGGTTGTGAAACTTTGGCGGAGCCCATCACTGAAAGTGATGTCCTCAAAGCCCAGGACTGCTTTGAGAAGGCAGGCACATGCCCCAGTGGCAGACTTGCTGACTGTGGTCCCAACTGTGGACTCCGTCCCCCTGGGACTTGGTTCCAGCCCCGCTCTGCCATGGTCCAGGAGCAGTACTATATCCCTAGTAATAGCTGGTCATCTAAAAACCCAGCTGTGAACCCAGAAGCAGCTCCAAGCCTAAGTTAGCAGAAGGAAGGAAATAGTAAGATTAGAGCAGAAATAAATCAAATAGAGACTAGAAAAACAATATAAAAAATTTTTTTAACTAAGAGTTGGTATTTGAAAAATAAGCAACATTGACATTCCCTTAGCTAGACCAAGAAAAAAAGAAGACTCAAATAAACAAAATCAGAGATAAAAGAGGAAACATTACAACAGATGCCTCAAAAATAAAAAAGGTACTATTATAAACAATTATACTCCAACAAACTGGATAGATGAAATGGATAAATTCCTAGAAACATACAACCTATGAAATCAAGAACCTACTGAATCAAGAAGAAATAGAAAGCCTGAATAGATCAAAAACAAATAAGGAGATTGAATTAGCAATCAAAAACCTCCCAAAAAAGAAAAGATTCAGACCAGATAGCTTCATGGGTGAACTCTACAAGCATTCAAAGAAGAATTAATACTAGTCCTTCTCAAATGCTTCCAAAAAAAGAGGAAACACTTCCAAACTCATTTTATGAGGCCAGCGTCACCCTGATACCAAAGTCAGACAAAGACATCTCAAGAAAACTACAAGCCAATATCCCTAATAAACACAGATGCAAAAATTCTCAATAAAACACTAGCAAACCAAATTCAACAGCACATTAAAAGGACTATACACCATGACCAAGTTGGATTTATCCCCAAGATGCAAGGAGGGTTCAACATACACAAATCACTTGATGGGATACACCACATTAATAAAATGAAAGATAAAACCCCACGATCACCTCAAACAGATGCAGAAGAAGATTTTGACAAAATTCAACATCTAATCATGACAAAAACTCTCAAGAAAATGGGTATATAAGGAACTTACCTCAACACAATAAACAGCATATATGAAAGCCCACAGCTAACATCATAAATGATGAGGGAAAACAAAGCTTTCCTCTCACATCAAGAACAAGGCAAGGATACCCACTCTCACCACTTTATTCAACACAGTAGTGGAAGTCCTGGCCAGAGCAATTAGACAAGGAAAAGAAATAAAAAACACCCAAATTGGAAAGGAAGAATAAAATTATCTGTGTTTGCAAATGACATGATCATGTGTGTGGAAAACTCTAAATATGAAACAGAAAAATGGCTAGAGCCAATAAATTTAGTAAAGTTTCAGTATAGAAAATCGACATACAAAAATTAGTGAATGCCTCTATGACATAAATCACAGCAAGATCCTTTTTGACCCACCTCCTACAGAAATGGAAATAAAAACAAAAATAAACAAATGGGACCTAATGAAACTTAACAGCTTTTGCACAGCAAAGGAAACCACAAACAAGACGAAAAACAACCCTCAGAACAGGAGAAAATAGTTGCAAATGAAGCAATTGACAAAGGATTAATCTCCAAAATTTACAAGCAGCTCATGCAGCTCAATACCAAAAAAACAAACAACCCAATCCAAAAATGGACAGAAGACCTAAATGGACATTTCTACAAAGAAGATATACAGATTGCCAACAAACACATGAAAGGATGCTCAATGTGACTAATCATTAGAGAAATGCAAATCAAAACTACAATGAGGTATCACCTCACACCAGTCAGAATGGCCATCATCAAAAAATCTACAAACAGGGCTTCTCTGGTGGCGCAGTGGTTGAGAGTCCGCCTGCCAATGCAGGGGACACAGGTTCATGCCCCGGTCCGGGAAGATCCCACATGCCGCAGAGCGGTTAGGCCTGTGAGCCATGGCCGCTGAGCCTGTGCGTCCAGAGCCTGTGCTCCACAATGGGAGAGGCCACAACAGTGAGAGGCCCGCATACTGCAAAAAAAAAAAAAAAATTTACAAACAATAAATGCTGGATAGGGTGTGGAGAAAAGGGAACCCTCTTGCACTCTTGGTGGGAATGTAAATTGATACAGTCACTATGGAGAACAGTATGGAGGTTCCTTAAAAAACTAAAAATAGAACTACCATAGGACACAGCAATCCCACTACTGGGCATATACACTGAGAAAACCATAATTCAAAAAGAGTCATGTACCACAATGTTCATTGCAGTTCTATTTACAATAGCCAGGATGTGGAAGCAACCTAAGTATCCATTGACAGATGAATGGATAAAGAAGATGTGGCACATATATACAATGGAATATTACTCAGCCATTAAAAGAAACGAAATTGAGTTATTTGTAGTGAGGTGGATGGACCTAAAGTCTCTCATACAGAGTGAAGTAAGTCAGAAAGAGAAAGACAAATACCGTATGCTAACACATATATACGGAATTTAAAAAAAAAAAATGTCATGAAGAACCTAGGGGTAAAACGGGAATAAAGACACAGACCTACTTGAGAATGGACTTGTGGATATGGGGAGGGGGAAGGGTAAGCTGTGACAAAGCGAAAGAGAGGCATGGACATATATACACTACCAAACGTAAGGTAGATAGATAGTGGGAAGCAGCCGCAGAGCACAGGGAGATCAGCTCGGTGCTTTGTGACCGCCTGGAGGGGTGGGATGGGGAGGGTGGGAGGGAGGGAGATGCATGAGGGAAGGGATGTGGGAACAGATGTATATGTATGACTGATTCACTTTGTTATAAAGCAGAAACTAATAAAAAAAAAAATAAAATTTAAAAAAAAAAAAAGAAAGAGAAAAACAAATACCATATGCTAACACATATATATGGAATCTAAAAAAAAAAAAAAAAAAGGTTCTGAAGAACCTAGGGGCTGGACAGGAATAAAGACACAGACATAGAGAATGGACTTGAGGACATGGGGAGGGGTAAGTGTAAGCTGCTTTACATTTTACTACCAAATGTAAAACAGATAGCTAGTGGGAAGCAGCCGCATACCACAGAGAGATCAGCTCAGTGCTTTGTGACCACCTAAAGGGGTGGGATAGGGAGGGGGGGAGGGAGACGCAAGAGGGAGGGGATATGGGGATATATGTATATGTATAGCTGATTCACTTTGTTATAAAGCAGAAACTAACCCACCATTTTAAAGCAATTATACTCCAATAAAGATGCTAAAAAAATAAACATAAAACAATAACAGAATAGATAAACCCAGACACACACGGAAAAAAATTAGTGAATGCTTCTACATATAAAAATAAACTATCTGTAAAGAAAATTAAGGAAAATATCCCATTTACAATAGGAACAAAAAGAAGAAACTACATAGGAATAACCTTAAGCAAAGAGATGAAAGACTTGTACACTGAACATTATAACACATTGATGAAGGAAATTGAAAACATAGATAAATGCAAGAACATGCCATGCTCACAGACTGGAAGAATTAATATTGTTAAAATGTCTGTAATACCCAAAATGACCTGCAGATTCCATGTAATCCCTATCAAAATCACAATGGCAATCTTTACAGAAATAGAAAAAGCAATCCTAAAATTCATATGGAACCTCAAAAGACCCTAAAGAGCATGCAATCTTAAGCAAGAAGGATAAAGCTGGAGTCATCACACTTACCGATTTTAAAACATTTTACAAAGCTAAAGTGATCAAAACACTATGATACTGGCATTAAAACAGACATATAGACCCATGGAAGAGAATAGAGAGCCCAGAAATAAATGCATGCATTTACAGTCAACCAATATTCTATAGGAGTACCAAGAACACACAGTGAGGAAGGGACAGTCTGTTCAATAAACAGTATTGGGAAAACTGGATATCCACTTGCAGAAGCAGAAAACTGAACCCTTATCTCACTCTATATACAAGAATCAACTCAAAATGTATTAAAGACTTAAATGTAAGACCTGAAACTATAAAATGTCTAGAATAAAACATAGGAGAAAACTTCCTGACATCGGTCTGGGCAATAATTTTTTGGATATAACATCAAAAGAACAGGGAACAAAAGCAGAATAGACAAGTGAGACTGAATCAAACTAAAAAGCTTCTGCATAGCAAAGAAAACAAACAGAGTGAAAGGGAAACCAACAAAATGGTAGAAAATATTTGCAAATCATATGTCTGATAAGGGGTTAATATCCAAAATATATAAGGAATTTATACAACTCAATAGAAAAAAAATAATGCCATTAAAAAAGGGCTAAGGACCTGAATAAACATTTTTCAAAAGAAAACATACAAATGGCCAACAGGCATATGAAAAGATGCTCAACATCACTAATCATGAGGGACATACAAATCAAAACCACAATGAGATAGAATGGCTCACACCTGTTAGAATGGCTACTATCAAAGAGACAAAACATAACTAGTGTTGGTGAAGATGTGGAGAAAAGGGAACTCCTGCACACCATTAGTGGGAATATAAATTTATACAGCCATATGGAAAAGAGTATGGTGGTTTCTCAAAAAAGTAGAAGTAGAACTACCATATGATCCAGCAATCCCACTTCTGGGTATATATCCGAAGGAAATGAAATCAGTGTCTTGAAGAGATATCTGAAAGTAAATGTTTATTGCAGCATTATTCACAAAAGCCAAGATATGGAAACAACCTAAATATCTATTGACAGATGAATGGATAAAGAAAATGGGATATATATATGTGCGTGTATGTGTGTGTGTGTGTGTGTGTGTGTATATATATATAATTCAGCCTTAAAAAGAAGGAAATCCTGCCATTTGCAACAACATGATGAAACTGGAGGACATTATACTAAGTGAAATAAGCCAGACACAAAAAGACAAATACATGATCTCACTTAAATATAGAATCTAAAAGAGTCAAACTAATACAAGCACAGAGTACAATGTTGGTTGCCAGGCGCTGGGAGGTGGGGGAAACAGGGAGATGTTAGTTAAAGGTACAAAGTCTTGGGCCTCCCTGGTGGCGCAGTGGTTGAGAGTCCGCCTGCCGATGCAGGGGATACGGGTTCGTGCCCCGGTCTGGAAGGATCCCATATGCCGCGGAGCGGCTGGGCCCGTGGGCCATGGCCGCTGGGCCTGCGCATCCGGAGCCTGTGCTCCGCAACGGGAGAGGCCACAACAGTGAGAGGCCCGCATACCGCAAAAAAAAAAAAAAAAAAAAAAAAAAAAAAAAAGGTACAAAGTCTTAGTTATGCAAGATGAATAGGTTCTGGAGATCTAATGTACAGCATGGTGACAAGAGTAACAATAGTGTATCGTACAACTGAAATTTGCCAAGAGGGTAGACCTTAAGTGTTCTTACAGTAGAAACAAACAACATAAAAATGGTAACTGTGCAAGGTGATAGATATGTTAGCTAGCTTGATTGTGGTAATCATTTCATAATGTATATGTACATCAAAACATCAAGTTGCACACCTAAAAATATACAATTCCTATTTGTCAATTATATCCCACCCAATAAAGCTAGGAAAAAGAAGAATAAGTCACCCAACTCCTCAAAAGTGAAGTTGTAATCTCCACCCTAGCCCAGAGAACTGACACCATGAACCTTCTTGACAATTTGGATCACATCTACCCTTCCACAATTAGGCATATGCATATGGATGATGGTGGCTGTCTACATGTTTTTCATCTCCCAAATTCTCATCAAAGCTATGTGAATCTATCTGATTGAGCACTAGAAACCTCCTGTGAACTCAGGCTTCTCAAATTGGTGAGGGGGAGGTGGCAATTTCCTGCCACCTTCCCCTTGCCAAAGTGAGTTCAAACACCCAAACTGAGATACTCTGGCCCTTATCAGATGGGATAAAAATGGTTTTACCCATACAGACATATTAAAAAAAAAAACCTAACAACTATATACATCACCTGTTCTCTTAACCAGAAATAAATAATCTAAGTTAACAAAAATATCTAGTTGAAATCAGTTCAGTGTAGAGTTATATTCTGCACATTAAAATTATTCCCCTGGGATAGTCTCAAAATTCATAAAGGTGTCAACTTTGTATTGTATAGAGTATCTAGGTTAAGGCATGATCTTTGGGGTCAGACAAGGCTGGATTTGAACATCAGCTTCACTACTTACTACCTGATCCTTGGCCTCAACTTCATCATCTATGAAATGGAGGTGATAACACCTGTTACATACAGCTGTTGTGAAAATAACTGAGATATGCCCATGAATTTCAGAAAGGAGCCGGCAGCAGGGAAGCAATCAGTCGGTGTTAGCCGTGAGTATTCATATCATTAATGGAGGCAGCGTGTGACTAATCTGTACCAGGCGTTAATTTAAATGTCACTAACATTGGACTTTGGAACGCCCAGACACAAAATGTTGGAGCCTGAGGACACTTAAAGTTGACGCACTCCAGCTCTCATTTTCCAGATAAGGATTTGAGACCCAAAAGATTCAAGTTGTCGTCCAAACTCACAGAGACAGTATGGGGAACTCAAATCAGAACCTCAGCTTCTGGGAACCAGTCTGACACTATTTCTTCTAAATCAGAGCTCATGTGTTTTCCTTTATCTTCCCAGGAAATAACTTGTGAGATTAATATAATTAAAATTGGAAGACTTTTCCTGAGTACACCCCAGCATGGGGTCTGGCCGAGGCAAAACCA
Source organism: Mesoplodon bidens (assembly GCF_964165515.1). Taxonomy (NCBI): domain Eukaryota; kingdom Metazoa; phylum Chordata; class Mammalia; order Artiodactyla; family Ziphiidae; genus Mesoplodon; species Mesoplodon bidens. The sequence continues at coordinate 34,527,098 of NC_138160.1, forward strand.
ACTTCGAGGATAAATGCGTTTACCTTCCCTGGTTATAGTTCACCACATTGTGAAGCAAAAGAAACCAAAGAAGCCAACTACTGTAGGTGCATTTTGTTATCTTTTAGGCCTATTTATTCAGTGTGTATTCAATTTCATGGGCAAATCATCCTATCTTTTCAGCAACTGCATTTTCTGAACAGAAAAAAAAATCTGGAAACTTGTACTAACAATGAGATGAAATATCTAAAGTACAGACACATTATTCTTGAAAATTCAGTCACAAAATTTTACCTACCAACCATTTCTGTCATTGCACTTTTTTTTTTTAACGCCCCCTCCCATGCAATTTAGACATATTCCTGAAAAGTACATCACATTTTGGGGCTGACCTCATTCTTTTTACTTTAGCCACCATGAAGCCCCATTTTAAAAATATTCTCTAAAGTGACTGTCTTTTATGTGCCATCACCAAATACCAACTGAGTGGTCCATGATACCACTCTGATGGCCATCTGATGGAAAATCATGCTCATTATGACTGAGTCCAAACTTAGCATATCATTATTTTCAAATTGTTTCAAGGAGCTATTTTTTTGAGCTGTTATAGCGATTGTAGGTTGGCTTCCGTAAAGAATTTTTCCATCCTGTCTGTGGGAGCCCCCAGCAACTTCTCATTCACACCAAGAAGGTCCTCTTCTCACGCCAGAGCCTAAGATTGCTACATTCTGCTGAGAGACACAAAGCAGGTTCAAAAATCATAGTGCAGCCTTTCAGCTGATGGGGTGAAGGATTGGTATATCTGGAACTGAGACCTATTACATCATCCTTGCCATGGCTCCAGGTGGCAGAGGTCACTTCAGAGGTGGCCTCCTGTCCTAAACAAGCCCCTTCTAGTCATAAAACAGACAACAGCTGAAATCACCTAGTCCAACCCTCTCATGATACAGAAAGATGAACCAAGGTTCAGAAAGGTGAAATTACTCACCAAATGTAAATACAGATCTCCTGACTTCTAACTCAGGGCTTTGACGTGGCATGCCTAAGTCTGCGGCACCCCTCACAGCTCTCACTTCTGCTCTGACATCTCCACAAAGTTCCAGGGGATTCCCTGAATCTCCCTCTTCTCACCTCACGCTTCCCCAGACTCACCCTGACTTCATTTTATGTATGTCTTCATTACAATCTTTTTTTAAGGAGCCCCAAGTCCTAAGTACGTTAAAGTACTGAGGTCAGATGAAATTTTTAATATAAAACCATAACACTGTTGTCAAAGGGAGGAAAATAATAGCGACCTGACCTTCAGAGAAATGGAGAAGTGATCAAACCACACCGCTATTTTTACCTGCCTGTAATTATAAAAAGATTTGTATGAGTGTAATTGAACGCATTGTCACATGCACAGTGGTTCAGAACTCTCAGGGACAGATCACATTAAAGTAACTAAATTCAATATAGCCTGATCTCTTTTTTCTGCCACTGAGCTACATGTTCTGGGAGTATTAATAAATCAATCTGGGCCTCAATTTTCTCATCTGTAAAATAAAGTATTTGAAACGGGGGAAGGTGGTCAAAAGGTACAATTTCTAGTTATAAAATAAATAAATGCTGAGGTTGTAATGTACAGCATGCTGACTATAGTTAATAACACTGTACTGTATATTTTAAAGTTGCCAAGAAAGTAGACCTCAAAAATCCTCATAGCAAGAAAGAAATATTTGTAACTATCTGTGGTGATGGATGTTAACCAGACTTACTGCAGTTATTATTTTGCAATATATACAAATCTCAAATCATTATGTGGTACAGCTGAAACTAATATAATGTTCTATGTCGATTATATCGCGATTTAAAAGAGAAAAAAATGAAGCATTTGGACTGCATGATTTCTAATTTCCCCTCTAGGACTAAATACTATTGCATGTTTCTAAACACTCAGTATGAAGGATGATGCAGGAGGAGTTTGGAGGGCCAAGAAAAGAGTCTGAGGGTTGTAGGAACAGAGGAGACAATCTTCCTTCTTCTTTCAAACCTACGGTCTTCACCTTCATTATGAGCCGAGAGGCTTTAGTCCTGGTTCCTTCAAACCTATCCTCCTTCTTATCTCTTTCACCATTTTACCTACTGGAGTACACAAGCTCAATGGATGCTTTTACATGTAAATATTGATAAGGAGGTTAAATCTGTCAATCCTTTATACTTAATACGAATCAATTTAAGCAAGCAATTAAGATGTTCCTTCTTAAGAACTGGTGGGCCTTTTGATGAATCCAATCATGAAAACTAGATACATTTTGGATATCAGAGAACATAAATGGGGAACAGGTCTTTGCAGGGAGATACACGGGCACTGGGCCACATCAGTAGTGAGACAAGTATCTAAAATGAAGAACAAAGCAGCAGAAACAGAGTCTGGAAAATGCTGCACAAACCCTGGGCTTAACTTGGAGTTTTTCTAGGGCCTTGGTATGAGCCACTACCTTGAGCTTTGAGCATCTGTTCTGCCTATTCTGGGCTAAGTTCCTTGATGCAGTGGTGGCAAACGAGGGGATTTAGCATTGCCCCAAATTTAGCAACACCTCAGCTCCATTTTCCGCTGGGAAGCAGAGGCAGAAAAGCCCTTGTCTGAGCCCAATGCATGAGCCAGGGAGTCCCAGAGTCCAAGCAACTGACAATATCACAGCATCTGAAGAATAGGACTTTGAGGACTACAAAATTACCAACTGTAAGAAAAAGAGGAACACCACCACTCTGATGCAATCATTCATCAGCAACAGACTAACATTAATTTCACAGATTATCTGTAATAATATTCACCTTTGCCTTAAGAAGTCATTCAGCACAATCCCTAAATCATTTTTAAAAACCATATTCTAGGGGGCTTCCCTGGTGGCGTGCGCAGTGGTTGAGAGTCCGCCTGCCGATGCAGGGGACACGGGTTCGTGCCCCTGTCTGGGAAGATCCCACATGCCGCGGAGCGGCTGGGCCCATGAGCCATGGTCCCTGAGCCTGCGCGTCCAGAGCCTGTGCTCCGCAACGGGAGAGCCCACAACAGTGAGAGGCCCGCGTACCGCAAAATAAATAAATAAATAAATAAAAACCATATTCTATTAGTGCCTTTATGACTGTAGAAACAGAAACTCACTGGGCCTAGCTAATGCAACAAAAAATGGGGGAGAGGGCTATAATATGTGGGGTAGACTCAGTTCCTCACTATGCAATTACCCACTCCCTTTTTCTAGCATTAGGCAATGGATAATGATGGGCCTCAGCCAGGGCACACTCTGCCCACTTTCCCAACCTCCTTTTCTGCTGGAGGTGGCCAAGCGATCCAGTTCTAACTGATAAATGTAAAAGGGAAGCTTCTGGGAAAGTTTTCCTTTCCAGGCAAAAGGCACAGATAAAGCTGTTGCTATCCCTTCCTCCTTGAACAAGGACTAGATGTTTGGAACTACAGTATCCATCATGCAATTATGAGGGGACAAATATATGGGAAAGAGAATCACAGAGCTGCCACTCCGACATCACTAAGCCTCTGAATCTACGCCAGCAGCCAACTCCCTCCTGACTACCTATTTTGAAGGCAAAGTATTTGAATAGCCTCCTTAACTTCAAGTATTCTCTTTTTCTTTCTGCTAAAACCATTCCTAACTAGTAGGAGGAATCTCATGAAACCCAAGGCCAAAGTTGAAGCAACCTTGACCTAATCTCTTGATACCAACTGCATCCAATGACCTAACCGAAATTCCACTCCAGCCTCCCTTGACCATGCTGATTTCACTCCCATTTTGTGTATTTCATAATAAACTACTCATTTTCTATCTTGCTTCTGAAAAATAAAGACGCATTTACCATTAAGATCTTTCTGAACTGTTTTTCTGTGGGGTTTTGTTTTTTCTGAAACATTAACTTTCAATTTACTTTAATTAAATTCAATATAAGATAACATTTGTTTCTTTTTATGAAAAGTACCCAAAACTAATTGAATTGGATAATCCTGATGCATGCATTTCAAAGACTTGCAATTAGAGTTAACATTTTAAGTGCAATGGGCAAATATCACATATCATAATTGACTCATATACTTCTTCACCCATAGCATTAGTCATATACATTCATTAAGGAAGTTCATTAAAGCCATCAACCTTACCATGCTATCATTACTATGTGATCATTTTTAAAATAAAATAAGTTTATTCATGAAGAATGTCCTTGAAAGTAAAAGTTTATCCACACATCCACCTTTGGCACAGGACAGAGAATACTTACTGTACAAGGAGTCAGGAAATATGAATTCTTGAACCAATTCCTTTGAATTTGATGCATACACTTTGGTAAATCGCTGAACTCCAGACTTTCGTGTTCTAAGCAATAATAGAGTCATGAACTAAGTCTCTGAAATGTATCTGATGCAGCTCTAAAATTCTAAGAGGCTAGGATCTTGCATCACATGGAATTCCCAGAGTTGTTTGTCTTAAACTCTAGCAAAGACCAAAATTAGCTAAGAGTGGCAGTTGGAATGAGCAGACATCAGATGAGGGTACTTCCTAATTTAATATGCTCTCAAAAGAAGTAAGGGCAGAAGCCTTTCCTAGCAGGAAAAAAAAAGTGAACTTCAAACTCAATGTGCTTTCTTAGGCATTTAATCACACAAACGACCCTTCATGTACATTTTTAAATCACCCTCTTCCCTTTGTGTTCAAAACAAGACATACAAATTAAGGGAAAGGGAAAATCACCACTCTCTCTGCCTGATACTAAGAGTTAGCATTTTGGTTTTGCTGCTCTATGTTAGAGATAAAGATGAGAAGGTTTTGTGTGTGTGTGTGTGGTACGCGGGCCTCTCACTGTTGTGGCCTCTCCCGTTGCGGAGCACAGGCTCCGGACGCGCAGGCTCGGCGGCCATGGCTCACGGGCCCAGCCGCTCCGTGGCACGTGGGATCCTCCCGGACCGGGGCACAAACCCACGTCCCCTGCATTGGCAGGCGGACTCTCAACCACTGCGCCACCAGGGAAGCCCCGGACTTGTTTTTTAATGCTACATAAAGAGATCTGAAGTTACTCAAGTGAGTGTGTATTCAATCTGAAAGCAGTCAAGCTGTTTCAGCTATACTGGAATGTCCCTTAAAATTGTTATCTCCATTTCTAATTGAGAAATTCCTGCGGGACAGAAGGAAAAGAAATAAGGTCACTTTATGCGCTACTTAGGAATCCCTAAAGGAAATTAAGAGAAAAGGCCCTAATACGTTAGTATTTTGTTGGTAACTGGGAGGGATTTCAGAGATGATTAAAGGGAAGTGTGGAAAATACAATCTCTCTTAAATTTATTTCAATTTTTAGAATGTTTAAAGTCATAGATTTGCTCCATATTGTAATCTTGAATAAATATATTAAATTTTATATAGCGTGTCCTGATTCTTAATAATTACCATTTAAAAGATGAGTATTAAAAAAAAAACACCTCAATACACACACTCTTTATTTATTTTCATTTACATCACCAAACTGTAGTTCATAAGAGTCTCTTCATGTACTAAAACCAAATTAGGTTTTTTGAGTGTACTGAATGTCTTTGCAACCCTTTTATCTCAGAATGGGCAATATGAATTATGTGGCACAAATGAATCTTTGAAGCCACTGCCTCATAAAGCTGCTTAGGTTTAAATTTATAATCTGAATTGTGCAGTCAGTTTTGAGCTAAGCAAAATATGATTCCTCAATCCACTATCTCTTGGAATTTTAGAGCCCAAAGACCCTAGTGGTCATCAGATGCAACCACTAAGCTGATGCTGAAATGCCCCTAAGCTGATGCTCTGTATTCCCCTTGCTGTAACTTGTTCCAGCAAACAAGCTGCTCAGTACTGCCGATCACACCAGACAAACTGTACTATGGTAAAACAGCTCCAATCACTAGCCATGCCTTTGGATGACTAAGCCCAGATCTGTTTCCAGAGGCTTCCATCCTCTGCCCTGCTTCTGCCCCCACAGATACCAAGATGTTATCTTCCTTTCATACATCTGCCCTGTGGCTATAAAAACCACATTCTTGTTCCTGCCTTGGATTTCTATTTTTCACATTAAAACATCACCTTCCCCTTCAACTCATGTGACTTGATTTTAAGCCTCCTTTCATCCTGGCTGCCCTCCTCTAACTCGCTAGGTTCCCAGTCATTTTTTACTACTGTATACATAGAGCAGAACACAATGACCCCAGTATAATCAGTTGGCCCACAGTCCCTATGTAGAAATGAATAATATACTTTTACTGTTGTGTTATTGATGATGTTATTATTATTTACCATGACAGGGACAAATGCCTTAATGTAATCTTTTTTCAAAAAGGATATTCCCGCATCTGTAAAATGAAGAGGTTGCATGAGACCAACAAAGGAGCTGTTTCATCAATTGCAACTTCATGCAAAGACCAATATGATAAAAAAAAAAAAAAAAAAAAAAAAAAAAAAAGGCCAGGCAGGGAGTTTCCTGGTTAAAAGCAACAGTATGGAAAGCAATCTACAAATGCAATGCAATCCCTATTAAAATTCCAATGGCATTTCCACAGAAATAGAACAAATAAATCTAAAATTGGCAGGGAACCACAGAAGACCTCAACAGCCAAAAGAATCTTGGGAAAGAACAAAGCAAGAAGCATCACAGATAGATTTCAAACTATATTACAAAGCTATAGTAATCAAAAGAGTATGTACTGGTATAAACACAGACACATAGATCAATGGAACAGAATAGAGAGCCCAGAAATTAACCCACATTTACATGGTCAATTACTCTAAGACAAAGGAGGCAAGAATATACAATGGGGAAACAACCATCTCTTCTATAAATGGTATTGAGAAAACAGGACAGCTACATGCAAAAGAATTAAACTGGATTACTTTCTTATACAAAAATCAACTCAAAATGGATTAAAGACTTAAATGTAAGGCCCCAAACCATAAAACTCCTAGAAGAAAACATAGGCAGTACGCTCTTTGACACTGATCTCAGCAATACTTTTTTGGATATGTCTCCTCAGACAACGGAAACAAAAGCAAAAATAACAAATGAGACTACATCAAACTAAAAAGCTTCTGCACAGCAAAGAAAACCATCAACAAAATAAAAGGGCAAACTACTGAATGGGAGAAATATTTGCAAATCATATATCTGATAAGGTGTTAATATCCACAATATATAAATAACTCATACAATTCAGTAACCAAAACAAACAAACACACAATCCAAATAAAATATGAGCAAAGGATCTAAGTCAACATTTTTCCAGATAAGACATACAGATGGCCAACAGATACATGAAAAGATGCTCAACATTACTAGTCATCAGGGAAATGCAAATCAAAGCCACAATGAGATATCACCTGACACCTGTCAGAATGTCTATTAACAAAAAGACCACAAGTAACAGAAATAACAATTGTTTATGAGGATGCTGAGAAAAGGTAGTACTTGTGCACTGTTCATGGGAATGTAAATTGGTGCAGTCACTATGGAAAATAGGATAGAGGTCCCTCAAAAAATTAAAAACAGAACTACCATAACATCCAGCAATTCCACTTCTGAGTACTGATCTGAAGAAAACAAAAACACTAACTTAAAAAGATATATGCATCCCCATAATCATCGCAGCATTCTCTACAATAGCCAAGATATAGAAGCAAACTAAGTGGAGATATATATTTGTGACAACATGGATGGACTTGAGGGTATTGTGCTAAGTGAAATAAGTCAGAGAAAGACAAATACCATATGATCTCACTATACGTAGAATCTAAAAAAAGAACAAAAACAAGAAACAAAACAAAACTGAGCTCACAGATACAGAAACAGATTGGTGGTTGCCAGAGGCAAGGGGTGGGGGGGGCAAAATGGTTGAAGAGGGTCAAAAGGTACAAACTTCCAGTTATCAAATAAATGTCATGGAAATGTAATGTACAGCATAATGACTATAGTTAATAACACTATATTGTATATTTAGAAGTTGCTAAGAAAGTAAATCTTAAAAGTTCTCATCACAAGAAAAAAATAATTTTAACTATATGTGGCAATGGATGTTAACCAGACATTGTGGTGATCATTTTGCAATATATACAAATATCAAATCATTATATTGTACACCTGAAACTAATATAATGTTACATCTCAATAAACTTTTTTAAACTTTTAAATTTAAAGTTTTTCTACAAAGTAAGAGTATGGACAGGATAGGGGAAGCTGGATGTCTGCCTACTTGAACACCTCCTCACCACAATCCCCACTTCCAGCTTTCTCAAATGTTCTATGAAGACTTAGACCCTTGTTCTGAAAACCCAACCCCAAACCCATGGTCCTCTGGAAAATGAAGAAAAACTTTCTCAGAGTGTTACTTGCCTCTGAAAACCTTCAAGTGGTGAGACAATTTACATTCCCCAGTCCTGGGTATTACACCAACACCATATTGTTCACTTATACCTTTTTTTAACAGTAAATTCAAGAAGCTTTTTTTGTTGCTAATTTTTGGGCTTTGATAGCTTTGTTTGGTTTTGGCTTTGCAAATCACCTTCATGCAGGAAAACTGTAAACGAGGGGCCTTATACATGAAAATCAATTTAACTCCATATTTATTTAATTCTTAATTCTTTTCATTAAGAATTAAGAAGGATTAAAAAAAACAAAAGCAAAGAAATTTTAATAAGTAAGATAAGGAGCCCAAAAATAAACCCACACACTTATGGTCAATTAATCTATAACAAAAGAGGCAAGAATATACAATGAAGAAAAGACAATCTCTTCAATAAGTGGTGCTGGGAAAACTGAACAGCTATATGTTAAAAAAAAAAAAAATGAGATCAAAACATTTCCTAACACCATATACAAAAATAAACTAAAAATGATTTAACCTAGATGTAAGACCTGAAACCATAAAACTCCTAGAAAAGAACATAAGCAGAACACTTTTTGACATAAATCATAGCAATGTTTTTGGATCTGTCTCCTAAAGCAAAAGAAATAAGAGCAAAAATAAATAAATGGGGCCTAATTACACTGTAAAGCTTTGGCACAGCAAAGGAAACCATCAACAAAACAAAAAGACAACTTACCAAATGGGAGAAAATATTTGCAAATGGATATTTGCAAATATTTGCAAATGACAAACAAGGGTTTAGTATCCAAAATATATAAATACCTCATCCAACTTAATATCAAAAAAAAAGATTAAAAAATGGGCAAAAGATCTGAATAGACATTTTTCCAAAGAAGACATATAGATGGCTAACAGGTACATGAAAAGATGCTCAACATCACTAATCGTCAGAGAAATGAAAATCAAAACCACAATGAGAGGGAATTCCCTGGTGGTCCGGTGGTTAGGACTCCGCACTCTCACTGTCGAGGGCTCAGGTTCAATCCCTGGTCAGGGAACTAAAAGCCCACAAGCTGCGGGACGTGGCCAAAAAAAAACCACAATGAGATATTACCTCACACCTATCAGAATGGCTATCATCAAAAAGACCACAAGTAACAAATGTTGGTGAGGATGCAGAGAAAAGGGAGCCCTCCTACACTATTGATGGGAATATAAATTGGTGCAGCCACTATGGGAAACAGGATGGAGGTCTCTCAAAAAATTAAAATAGAATTACCATATGACCCAGCAATTCCACTCCTGGGTATATATGTATACAAAGAAAACAAAAACACTAATTTGAAAAGATACATGCTCCCCAATGTTCATAGTAGTATTATTTACAACAGCCAAGATACTGAGGCAACCTAAGTGTCCATCAAGAGATGGACAGATAAAAAAAAATGTGGTATGTATATATATATATATACATACATACACACATATATATACATATATATGTATATATACGCAATGGAATATTACTCAGCCATGAAAAGAATGAAGTTCTGCCATTTGTAACAATGTGGATGGTCCTAGATAGTATTATACTTAGTGAGGTCAGAGAAAGACACTATGTTATCACTTACATGTGGAATCTAAAAAATAAAACAAATTTATATTATAAAACAGAAACAGACTCACAGATGTAAAGAACAAACTAGTGGTTACCAGTGGGGAGAGGGACTAGGGGAGGGGCAAAATAGGGGTTTGGGATTAAGAGACACAAACGACTATGTATAAAATAAATAAGATACAAGGATATATTGTACAGCACAGAGAAATCCAGCCATTATTTGATAATAACTTTAGTGTATAATCTCTAAAAATAGTGAATCACTATCTTGTACACCTGAAACTAACATTATAAATCAACTATACTTCAATAAAAAAATAATAATAAGCTAAAAAAGTAAAATATATTATAAGACATATATGTCTAAAGAATAAGAGAAAAACAAAAAGAGGAAAACAGGGGAAAGGGATGAAATGGAGAAAGAAGGAAAGGTAATCAGAGATACAAAACCTCTTCCACAGAAGCAAGAGAGGGAGAGAAGGAAAGGGATAACACAAAGGATGGCAGTACATTGGAAGGAGATGGCGAGTCCAGTAGTGAAGCACACATGGGATGTCATCTTGTTTCTCTCCACACCCATCCAAGAGCAGAACCCCGACGTCCTGGGCACCACCTCCCAGAGGTTCATGGTAGTGAGAACCAGCCCTTCTAGATGAGATCACTGCCCTTTCCATACCTGTAGGAAAGAAGTGTCCATCCCAACACCCAATCTTCTTCTCATCAGCTCACCCCCAGTACTAAGAATGCTGACAAAGTCTAGTTTATACTTTTCGGATTCCTGGGTTTTGTGGGATTTTCACTTTTCTACATAATTTACACAAAAAAGCCTCAAAGTTTTTAAAAGATAATAATTGCAGCCATTAAAGATGAAAAGCACATCTAGGGTCACATCTCCAATCTCTCATTTTGCAAATGGAGAAACTATGGCTCGACACTGAGATGACTTTCCCAGGGTCTCATAGCCTGGCAAGGAGGTAGCCATGAACTAGATCAGGGAGGGAGCAGAGAATCGGTGCTATCAACATGAAGGCAGATCATTTTCTGAAAAATGACACCACGAAAACAGCCTGAGTCTTTGTCACCTCAAGTTTTCTCCACCATACATCTGCAGACTTGGCTCTGTCATGTTACCACTTCCTGATGTGGGGATTGTTTTCCTTTCAAGAATAATTAAACAGTACAAGCCAATAAACTCTAGAATGATAAATGCCCTCTTATCTCAACATTTTCTTCCCAGAAGATGGAATATTACAAACAAGAAAAATTCTTTTCACCAAAATAATAAACATTTATTGTAAGACACAAACAGGACAGTAAAGAAAGCCTGGGGTGATTTTACTTTCTGTCAGTGCAACATTTTCTCCAAGTCCTTGGTGCTGTCAGCCCAGGGTGGACACACAGAGAGTGAGGCTGGTGAACTGATCCTGAATTCCAGTTTGGCCACACTCTGAGTCCAATCGCCCACTGAGATATGGCGCTGTGGCATCAGTTCCACTTAAGCAAATTCCAAGCAATTAACTTGTCTGCCTCAAACCCACCCACCTAGAGGCAAATGCAGTGCCCACATCAACCAAAAGTCCCAAGACCCACTCATTACTACATCTCCAAAGAGATTGGTCCCAATGCCCAGAGGGCCGTAATGGAGAAAGTCTCCCTGCTCTACGATACAGGTTATTTCTGTGAGGTAATACAAGCCGCTCAACAACACGCAGCGACAGCCTGGGATCTCATTCTACTCCCCAAGGAGATGATGGACCTTATATCATCTTTAGCCTTAAGTCCTCTCCAACTCTTACAGATACACTGAAAGCTCCCATGATCCTGACCTCACAACTGAAAGAATCCAAGTCAAAAGACTCTTATTTCACTGATACACTGAATTGAAGTGAACAGGTTATGAGCACTTATTGAGCACGTACTGTGTACAGGGCACCATACCAGTGGTTGCACAGTTGTGCCTGGGGAGAGTGAAAGGCAAGTACATCCTAACATAAAACTGTTCTCATTCCAATTTTGTAGAAGTTGTTAATGCAGATTACTAGTGGCCTTTTTCTTGTTCCCACTCCTGTCCTCCTCTGCACACTGTTCTTACTAACACCTCTCTAAGAAAGTAATATGGAAAATTTTAGGTTAAGCAAGACAATTCAAAAGAATTCTTTGCTAATCTGAAACTCAGAGATGATACCTGAATATCACTAACCCTTGCTATTGGAATCCCTTATTACTCCTCTTGGTTTGGTTTTGTGGAGATGGGGGAGGGAACATGGTCACAGATCATCCCTGACAGTACAACAGCATTTCCCAAGCAGAGAATATTCCTGCTGCAGCTTCTAATCCACACTTTGCGTCACAGTTTTTCTACTTAAAGCACAGGTGCTGAAGTCCCTTCCTCCCAATGATCCTGTCACTGTTCATGATGACCCTGTCTGCCAACCACGTCAAAGTCTCCAGATGTTAGTTGGAAGACCTGGTGCCTCTTCTCGCCTTAAACAATCCTCTACAATAAACAGCCAATGCACAGAGAAATGACCTTTGTAATCTAGGACGCAGAGATGAGGGCACATGTGTGCAGGTGGGATGCTCCCCAGTGTAGGTGCATGTACCACTGGTGCCCTTGGAAATTCAACGGCAATAGACTAAGATGTGATCTTGCCAAAGGCAAGGAACATATTATGTGGCATTTGATGAATTCCTCTAGCCTTATAAATCTGATTCTTTACTCTGTGCCCCTAAGAGATCTGAAATTAAAGAGATCAGCATTATTGAATTTTGTAGAAAACACAGCTATAGGACTGATGCACTTAACTTCCTTTACTGAGCATTCTATTACAAAGAAAATGGATAACTTTGATTCAAGAAGCTGGAGGAAATAGGAGGGAAAAAATATAGCCAACATCTTCTACTAGAGGGTAATATGAGAAATAATTTATGCTGACCCTTTCCTTGAAGTGCTAATAGTTTACAGGTAAAATTTCCCAAGATTTTTTCACATACTAATATATATTAAGCCCCATTCATGTGCATCACAAGGTGCCAAGTATAGCAAGTCAAGAACGAAGGACAACAGAAAGCAATTGGTCACTGACTTAAAATGTTTACATTTTGCAAGTGATAAGCTTAGTACCAATTGCTTAGTATTTCTCAAAGAGTCACCTGTTGGTGCTCGGCATCAGAACCACCATGACAGCCTTACAGAAATGCAGAGGCCTGGGTCTCAGCTAATGTCAATGGTTTAGAATCTCTGAGCAAAAGGACTTTTTTCCAGGTTCCCTAGAGATTATGAAGTACACTAAAGTTTGAGACTGCTGCCATAGGAGTGTGATCTCAAGTCTGTATTATTCAGGAGGTTCCACTACAGGCCTCAATGAGGGAATGACTCAATTACATGGGCCTGAGGTTTACTGAGTCTCATCCTCCCATTTCCGTCTTATACTCAAACTCACATTCCAACGGAATTCCTCTGACTTTTAAGGTTGAGAGGAAATTGTTGATGTTCCTGAATTGCCCTTAATAATAGCTTAGCCACACTTGAAGAGCTGAACACAGTAATGCTTGATTAATTTGGACCTGTTAAAGGAGAGACTGCACTAATCTGGGAAAGGTCAAAATCTACTCCTTTTTACTAGAGAGTTTTTCCCCTCTGTGGAATAATAATAATGTATTCTAACTCACAAGCTAAAGCCAAATTTTAGATCTGGGCTTTTGGCCTTTATGTGGTTTGAGATATACTTAAAAATTTCTCAACCACGTCACCTATCCCCTGGTCCATCATTACCAACTGCTGTGAATTTTTTTCCTCCGGTTTAATAGGCATTCTGGTTCTGAATCCAAACAACTAATGGCAAAGAGAAAGAAATATTCATTATTAAAACACACAGGGACTTCCCTGGTGGTCCCGTGGTAAAGAATCCACCTTCCAATGCAGGGGAGGCAGACTTGATCCCTGGTCAGGGAACTAAGATCCCACACGCTGCAGGGCAAATAAGCCTGTGCACCACAACTACTGAGCTTGTGTGCCTCAAGTAGAGAGCCCACATGCCGCAAACTACAGAGCCCACACACTGTGGACCCCGCACACCACAACTACAGAGCCCACGCACCCTGGAGCCCATGCGCCACAACTAAAGAGAAGCCCACGCACCACAACAAAGAGCCCGCATGCCACAATGAAGACCCCACATGCCACAACTAAGACCCAGTGCAGCCAAAAAATAATAATAATAATAAAGAAAAAAATAAATAAAACACACACACACATAATATGACAGGCACTGATTTCCTCAGTTCTTTCTCATATAATTTATTCATCATCATCATAATCCTGGGGTAGATATTATTAGCCCTATTTTACAGTTGAGGATAGGGAATCACATGGCTACTAAATGATAAAACCAGATATGATGCCAGGTCTCAGCCCTCCACATCAGGGAGCTGCCTTTATTATACCAGTCAGCATCTTCCTTTACTGCAAATACACTTGAAGGAAGCTGCATATTTGTTACTCTAGGGAATAAATAGTGCCGTGAAGAAAAGGGGACTTTAAAGTCCCTCAGACTCAGTTTGAATCAAGAATGTGTTCCTCCAACAAGATGTACAACCTCGAGTAAAGTCACTTAATCTCTCTGTGGCTCAGTTTATAAAAGATAAACATCATCTATTAAAACAGGGTACTATGTATTCCCTTCTGATGAAAAGTACTTGAAATTAGGAAGTAACAATGTGAAAGCCTCTAATATCATAGGTAACAGTTAAAAAAACTGTAGCTCATGTTCTTCCTTTTCATTTTTTAAATATCAATTAAATAAAGGTATTTTTCTAAAATATCACTGAGGCAGCTCATGAAGGGAATGGAGAATCAAAAAGAGTAAATCAGGCAAGTAAAGAGTATATGCAGATGGAATAAGAGTACCTGTATAGAAGGAAACAATAGATGGACACCCAAACCAAACTTCTTCTATTTGACAAATTTGTGAAGATCATGCTGATAGAGGTCCCATCATGTCTTGATGAACATAGAAAGCTCACTTAGCAGCATCATATCATAAAGAACAGCTTAAGTAATTCTATGTTCTCATATCCAGTAAAAGTTTCTCCCTTTAAGAATAAGCATGCCCCCTTGAAATCTGAGTTTTGCTATTGCTGAAACATGTTAAGAATCTTTCTTCATAATGCCATACATCATACTGGACTCTATAGCTGACAAAATACTTGTAGCTTCACAAAGTCACCTGAGTAATAAGTACCACATCACCACACCATCAGATGATAAAGACACGTCTCCGTTTCTCCTGTCTTGGCCATCACAACACAATCCCTGAAAGGAGAAGTATTCCCAGCCTCATGTTCCAAGTGAGACAGGCCCTCCTAAGTCCACCACACCACCTCAGAACTAGAAAAGGAAATTCTCAGAGTTCGTCTTGTTCTTGAGACCAGCACACTGAGGGCTATTTCTCTCCTCCCTTGGCCACCATCCTGCTGAGAGCTGCAGCAGAGAACACGTGTCCAGTGGCCCCACATTGTCCTGCTTGGCCATCAGTTCTCATACATCACATCCTTCTTACCTGTTAACCAGAAACCTGAGCTCCCACATCATCCATCATCCCAAGCCTTCTGTACATTTATGACTCTGAACAACTTTCCCAACCATCCTCTACCTCTAAACCCCTTCCCCTTATCTGTCATCAGCAAACACTCTTGTTATGGCTTGAACTGTGCACCCACCCACCCAAATTCCTATGTGTAACTCCTAATCCTCAGTACCTCAGAGTGTGACCTAATTTAAAAGTAGGGTCATTACACACTGATGAAAGAAATTGAAGATGACACAAACAAATGGAAAGATATACTGTGCTCATGGATTGGAAGAATTAATAGTGTCAAAACGACTATACTATCCAAGGCAATCTACAGATTCAGTGCAATCCCTATCAAAATTCCAATGGCATTCTTCACAGAACTACAACATATAACTCTAAAATTTGTATGGAAACACAATAGACCCTGAATAACCAAAACAATCTTGAGAAAGAAGAACCAAGCTGAAAGCATCATGCGCCCTGATTTTAAACTATACTAAAAAGCTACAGTCATCAAAACAGTATGGCATTGGCACAAAAACAGACCCATAAATCAATGGAACATAAGAGAGAGCCCAGAAATGAATCCATACTTATATGGACAATTAATATGAAAAAAGGGGCAAGAATATACAATAGGGAAAGGACAAACTCTTCAGTTAATGATGTTGAGAAAACTAGACAGCTACACGCAAAAGAATCAAACTGGACTACTTTCTTACACCATAAACAAAAATAAATTCAAAATGAATTAAAGACTTAAGTGTAAGACCTGAAACCATAAAACTCCTAGAAGAAAACATAGGCAGTAGGCTCTTTGATATTGGTCTCAGCAATATTTTTTTTTGTATATTTCTCCTCAGGCAAGGGAAACAAAAGCAAAAACAAAAAAATGCAACCTAATTAAACTCAAAATCTTCTGCACAGGAAAGGAAACTATCAACATATGAAAAGACTGCCTACTGAATGGCAGAAGATATTTGCAAATGATATGTCTGACAAGGGGTTAATATGTAAAATACACAAAAACTCATACAACTTAACTTTTAAAAAAATCCAATTTAAAAATGGGCAGAGAACTTGAATAGACGTTATTCCAAAGAAGACATACAGATGACAAATAAGCACATGAAAACATCCTCAACATCACTAATCATCAGGGAAATGTAAATCAAAACCACAATGATATATCACCTCACATTTGTCAGAATGGCTATTATCAAAAACACAGCAAATAACAAGTACTGGCAAGGATGTGGAGAAAAGGGAAGACTTGTGCCCTGTTGGTGGGAATATAAATTGGTACAGCCACTAGGAAAAGAGTATGGAGGTCCCTCAAAAAATTAAAAATAGAACCACCATACAATCCAGCAATTCCACTTCTGGATATTTTTCCAAGGAAAACAAAACTCTAATTTGAAAAGGTATATGCACCCCTATGTTCATTGTAGCATTATTCACAAGAGTAAGATATGGAAGCAACCTAAGTGCCCATCGATATATGAGTGGATAAAGAAGATATGGTGTGTATGCATGTGTGTGTGTGTGTATATATATATATATATATATACACACACACATATATATGTGTGTATATATATATATACATATACACACACACACACATATATGTGTATATATATACACATATATGTGTGTGTGTGTGTATATATATATATGTATATAGTATATGCTCAGAATATTACTCAGCCATAAAAAAAGAATATTACTCAGCCACGAAAGAGAATGAAACCTTGCCTTTGCAACAATGTGGATGAACCTAGAGAGTATTATACTAAGTGAAGTAAGTCAGAGAAAAACAAATACTATATAATTTCACTTACATGTGGAATCTAAGAAAACAAAACAAATGAACAAACACAATAAAACAGAGACAGAGCCACAGATACAGAGAACAAATAGGTGGTTGCTGGGGGTGGGGTGGAAGATGAGAGGAATAGATGAGGGAGATTAAGAGGTACAAACTTTCAGTTACAAAACAAATGAGTCATGGTTATGAAATGTACAGTGTGGGGAACATAGTCAATAATTACATAAAACCTTTGTATGGTGACAGATGGTAACTAGACTTATTGTGGTGATCACTTTGAAACGTATAGAAATATCGAATCACTATGTTCTGCACCAGGAGCTAACATGGTGTTGCTGATCAATACTTCAAAAACAAACAAACAAACTCATAGAAAAAGAGATCTGATTTGTGGTGACCAGAGGCAGGGGTTGGGGGAAGGGTAATTGGGTGAAGGTAGTCAAAAGGTACAAACTTCCAGTTATAAGGTAAATAAGTACCAGGAATGTAATGTACAACATAAATATAATTAACTCTGCCATACGTTATATGTGAATATTGTTAAGAGTAAATCCTAAGGCTTCTCATCAAAAGGAAAAATATATATTTTTTCTGTTTATTTAATCATGTATCTATATGAGATGATGGATTTTCACTAGTCTTATTATGGTAATCATTTCCTGATGTATGTAAATCAAAGTATTATGCTGTACACCTTAAACTTATATAGTGCTGTATGTCAATTATATCTCAATAAAACTGGAAGAAACAAAATTAAAATTTAAAAATAAAATGTAAAAAAACAGGGTCATCACAAACATAAATTAGTTAAGTTAAATTAAGTCATACTGGAGTAGGGTGGACTTTTAACCTAATATGTCTAATATGACTGGTATCCTCATAAAAAGGAGAAATTTGGAAACAGGCACATACTCAGGGAGAACGTCATGTTGGATTTATGTTGCCACAGGCAAGGAACTACCAGAGGCTAGGAGACAGACATGGAACAGATTTTTCCCTGATGGCTTCAACAGGAACATGGCCCTGTCAATGCCTTGATTTCAGACTTCTGGCCTTCAAAACTATGAGACAATAAATTTCTGTTATCCTAAGCCACCCAGTTGGCGGTACTTTCTTATTCAGCTCCAGCCAGCTCATTCCATTCTTCTCTGAACACCTCCTTCTCCTGGCTGTGTTGTGGTGACACGAGTCTCCTCTACAGCCCTCCTGAGAGGAAGATTTATTCCTCTCGCACCCTCTTGTTCCTCAAAGTCTGGAAATGGAGCAGTTATCCACCTTGCGCCCATTGCTCCCTCTAAACCAGTTCTCTCTCTCTGCTCAAAAGCTCAGATCTCTTAAAGTTCAAGTCTAACACTCCGCCTACTTGTTACTGTCATCTACAAATCCCGGTCACTCTGCATCACTTATTGATTAATTTTTGTTTGTTTGTTTGTTTGCTTTTTTTGGTACGCGGGCCTCTCACTGTTGTGGCCTCTCCCGTTGCGGAGCACAGGCTCTGGACGCGCAGGCTCAGCGGCCATGGCCCATGGGCCCAGCCGCTCCGTGGCATGTGGGACCTTCCCGGACCAGGGCACGAACCCGTGTCCCCTGCATCGGCAGGCGGACTCTCAACCACTGAGACACCAGGGAAGCCCTATTGATTAATTTTTATCAGCTGTTACACAAGCTTCTTTCTGCCCCTACTCCTGTCAGAAAATAATTACAGTAATGGCATCAACACTCTGGTGTCTCAGTTCCTCCACCTCCTCAAGTCCAAAGGTCGCTTCCACCAAGCCCAGTCACCCATTCTATCTTGTCATCACCATTAACTGTATCACCTTCAAAACAGCCTCAAACTTCCCACTCTTTGAACACCATGTTCTAAACTTTCAGCTCGGTCACTCTGTACACATTCTGCAGCAATTCTTCGCTTCCATTTACCGAGCCTTCCAACCCACTATCATCCTACTTTCCCTCTTGATCACTCTTCTCATGTCTTCCCTCTCTTCCTGCCCAGTTTGAATTCCATTAGTCCTTAACTAGAGTGACTGCCTTGGAAACACCTTTCACTTTCTCCCTTTTTGTTTTAGCACAACTATATGGCAAAAGCTCCAACTCTGATAAAACCCATCAATCTGCCTACTGTAGATCTCTGTCTGACAAACTGAATTTGCCAGAGTAAAATACATATGTAACTATGCTGTTTGATCTCTCTTTAAAGTTATGACTATAAAAATAGATTTCACAGCTGCCATCCCTCCCTATCAATTATCTACCATCCTCCTAGTCATAACCTCTCATTCCTTGAAAAGTTGCACCCCTGGATTGTGTCTTCCATCACATTTCCTGTGAGTTACTGGTGATCATAATATTCAAATAACTGACCCATTTCATACTATGGAATACTATGACATGTCAGGTTCTTGACCTATTCCTGACAATTGACCTTGCCCTCAACCTTACCTCAAGCACACACTTCAGTGTTTATACCCTAGATTTTGTCATTACTGAGATCCATAATCTCAACTTCCAGCATATCAATCTCTAATGTCTAACTTCTATCTTTCCAGCTCACTCTTTCTTTCATACTCACTCCAAAACCCCCTTGGCTCTGTTGAGACACCCAATCCATTGGTCCTACCACCTACCCTTCTCAAGTCCCTCCTTCACTGTTTACCAAATTTAGATCCAAGATCCATCATTTTAATCACTCCCTGCATACATCCTCACCTAGTTGGCTTCCTTCATACTTATCTGACAAAGCTCAACACTGCTAAAATCTGGACTTCCCTGGTGGCCCAGTGGTTAAGACTCTGCGCTTCCACTGCAGGGGGCACGGGTTCAATCCCTGGTCAGGGAAGTTCCATATGCCACATGGTATGGCAGAAAAAAAAAAAATCTGCTAAAACCTAACTCAATACTTACTGCACATCTGCAACTGAGCAGCTGAATGTGCCTAGAGAAAAACACAGAACTATGCTGACTAATCTTTCAAATATGACCTCAAATCTCAAAAATACTGCCCAGCAACCTTCTACATTCCTCTGACTTTAGCAGTCCACAAACATCTCTTTTCATATCTCTCTCTCTCCCCAAATTTCCATACTAGCTCCATCCTTACTCTTAGCTGAAATTCTTGCCTCTTATTTTCCTAATAAAATAGAATCATTTAGGAAATAATTTCCATACCCTTCCTATACCAAGTTTACCAGCCTATCTCCATCTGTACCCATACCCTCTCCCTTCCCTCCTGTCACATGGATGAACTGTTCCTAATCCTATCTAAAGCTAACCCCTTTTTTAAAATTAATTAATTAATTTGGGGCTGCGTTGGGTCTTCACTGCTGTGCGCAGGCTTTCTCTACTTGCGGTGAGCAGGGGCTACTCTTCGTTGCAGCGCGTGGGCTTCTCATTGCGGTGGCTTCTCTTGTTGTGGAGAACGGGCTCTAGGAGTGTGGGCTTCAGTAGTTGTGGTACGTGGGCTTCAGTAGTTGTGGCTTGCGGGCTCTAGAGTACAGGCTCAGTAGTTGTGGCGCATGGGCTTAGTTGCTCTGCGGCATGTGGGATCTTCCCGGACCAGGGTTTGAACCTCTGTCCCCTGTGTTGGCAGGCGGATTCTTAACTGCTGCACCACCAGGGAAGCCCCTAACCCCTTCTTTAATTATCTTGATTCCATTTCCTTACCCCTGCTCAAAGACTTTGCTTCTACAATTATTCTCTCTTCTGATTGCAACACCAGTTTTCTCTTTACTATACAACTATGCTGTAATATGTCCATCTTAAAAATACCCTCTTTGACCCCACAATCTCCCTCCAGCAGCTGGTCCATTTTTCTATTCTTATTTATAGAAAAACTCCTAAAAAGAGATGCCTGTGATAGCTGTCTTCAGGTTCTCAATCCCTCTAATCAGATGTTAACTCAGCATTCCACCAAGCTCACTCACATCGCCAAGCCCAATCATCAATGCATGGTCCCCATCTCCTAACTCTCAGCAGCATCAAGCACAGTTAATCATGTCCCTCATGAAACACTTTCTTTTCTTGGATTCCAGGACAAGACACTTTAAGACTTTACCTCCTGCTTCACAGGCTGCTCCTTTTCCATCTACTTCATAGACTCCTCCTTCTCTGCTAAAGAGAATGTGGTGGGGTGACCATATCTCAGGTCTAGACCTTCTTACCTAAGACTACACCTACTCCCCAGGTGCTTAATCTAGTCCAATAGCTTTATATTCTGCCTATATGATGATGACTCCCAAGTCACCATCCCTGATCATTCACACTCTAAATGTGCATATCCAGTCACCTACAGGACACTTCTTAGCATCGCCAAAACCCAACTCGGGAATCCTACTCTATGCCTCTAAAATATCTCCTTCTTCAGTCTCCCAGGAAATGAGAGACTATCCCATTACTACTCCATTTATCCAGCCAAAAACCTAAGGTTACCCTTTGATTTTTCCCTTTCTCAGACTCTCCATATTCAATCCATCGGCAAGGCTGGTTCACAGTACGATCTCAATACATCCGTATGGAATGAATGGATGGATGTATAAATGAGCAAATGTGAGCAACTGTATTGTACCAGGAATAGAAATTATGAAAAACTACTCTTTACAGTCCAAAGATACAACCAACAGCATGCATTCTTAACATGCCTTTTTAAGAACGTATGAGGAAATGAAACCTGCAGTAAAGATGCTGAGATTTATAGCAAGTCCTCACTTCTCAAATTTGGTCACTTCCCCTTAAATTACTGGTATGGTCTGCCCAGTGCTACTATTTTGGGAGATCTAATTTCCCTTCTGTTAGCTAATTTAAATAAATTCTGACATGCTGCATTTTCATATCCTTGCTCTCCAAATATAACAAATCCCCCAACTTCTATAATCTATTGATTTCCAGACACTGACTTTGTAACTGCTCAGGTGAAAACTTGGAGAACAAAACTAATTAGATGAAAGGAGCAATAGCTTTGGTGCACCAGAGCAGAAAGACAATGAGCCCTATCAAATTATCTCTGGGAATAATCTCTAAGAGTGGAATAAATACAGTATTTTCTTCAACTTCATATTTTAATGCAATATTTTTGATTCGCTTTTCAACCCAAATTCAATTAAAAATGTAAACAATTAATATTTTTAGGAATGAGAAACATTAATTCCCTTTTCTTCTATTAGTGTCTCTAAAAATGTCTTGGGTCATTGCTTTTTCCATAAAGGAGCAAAAATATTGAGCCAGGGTTGATTCAAGTAGCCATTAGCATCTTAGTTTGCTGACTGTCATCCATACTCCTTTTAAGTTCTTTTGAATTCAGAAAGGAACTACCAGATGATAAGTGTACAAACCATACACTTTAACAAAATTTTGTCTAAAGCCCAGGTTGTAAACTTATTTCTCACACTGACAAAGTCAGTCACAAGACAGTTCCTCTTGACCTGGCCTCCCACAGAGGTACCCAGAGGCCACAAGGGTACAGCCTAGCCATCGCCCCTGGAAAATCATTGCATAACACATACATTCTTGACAGGAAGTCTATGGTATTATTTTGAAAATACTCTCACCTAGGTAACGAACCCAGTCATTTATTTCTTTTTTTCCATCCCTGTTATGACAAAGCTAATGTAAATGGAAAGATAAAGAAATTATGCTGAAAAAGAGTGAAGAAGCAAATGATTTGAAGAGGAGCAGAAACTTTCAATACGAGAAGATGGAAACTGTAGACCATCTCTATGTGCACCGAAGGCATGACTGAAAGTGTTGCATGAAGCGTGCTTTTCAACCTTCCGAAACAAATTCCTGAGAATAAAGAGACACTGAAGAAAGCTATTAAGTAAAGCTGTGGTGACTTTTTTGCTACAGTGGGACTTACTGGCTTAAAACTTGGGTTCTTGTAGTCATTTATGAAAAAAATAAACAAAAAAGTCTATGCAGCTGCTTCCTACATAAATCATGAAAAACTACCAGTTAAAGTCAAGGCCCTGTGCTCTATGACTAATAATGTGACCTTGAATAAGTCACTTACTTAACTTCTCTACCTTCAGTTTTCTCCCTAGGAAAATGAACAACAATAGCACCTATCCTGTGAGGCTGATTTGAAGGTTGATAATAATAATAGCCAACAGTTGCTAAGTGCTACTATATACCAGGCACTATTAAAGTACTTTGGTAGTATAAATTCACTTAATCCCTACAGCAACTGTATGAGGTAGATAAATACTATTATTATCCTTATTTTGTAGAAAAGGATACTGAGGCACAGAAATATGCTCCAAGGACCAGAAGCATCAGCATCGTTTGGGAGCTTGTTAGAAACGCCAAATTTCAAGCCCCACCTCAGGTTACTGATTCAAAATCTACCTTTCAATAAGATTGACAGATGATTCCTATGCATGTTCAAGTTTCAAAAGCACCTAACTAAAACCACCTGGCTAGAAGTGGTGGAGGGAAGAGCTTGAACTTTACAGACTTCACTCCATAACCATTATACTACATGCCTCTTTGCATTAGAGAATGCTTGTACAGTGCCTAGCAAACACTAAGTAATAAATATTTGTTATCATTATAATATTTCAAAAGTGTTTTGTAAAAGAATATATATCTGTATATATATATATATATATATATATATATGAGTTTGGACTTAAAGGGCTGAAATTATTATCACCTAACACAGCACTGACAGGAATCTGACTCACAGAATTCTAGAACTTCAACATTGAAATGGAACATAAAGAGCTAAGAATTCAAATCTCTTGTTTTATTTCTATGGACATTGATACTAAGAGATGGGGTAATTTGACCAAGGTCAACCAGTAAATTAGGGGCACAGCAAAGATCTGAGCCTGAGCTTCATAGTTCCTCAATCATGCAGTCCTTACCAGCTTCTCTTCATTCCCTGCTACTGCACAGGTCAAAAAAAAAAGACAATTGAATAAGTAAGCAATTAGTAGATGCAAGTGGTTTCACATTACTGTTTAAAGTGTTCTGCCAACCACAGAGGCAAATTCTAATGTCTATGAATATAAAATATCTTCAAAATGTGTTTCTTCAGAAGCCAATTGTTTACTGGCTCCACAGTAGATTTAGTAGATTTTCTTTAGGGTGTTCTCCTGGCATTTGGCCAAAGCATTGATGCAAAACTGGTGTTGCGTAATACTGTAAATTTGGGGCAATAATGTAGCTAACCTTCCCTAACAAGCACTCTTTCTATCCAGCATTAATCTTTATCTTTCTATCCATCTTCAGAGGAAAATTTTTTCAAGAATGACAATGTTTTGATCTTTTCTAAATTGCATCATATTCTCCCCCACAAACACAGGATTCCCACCTCATAAATACTAGTCTTCCAATTAGTCCAGCTGAATTTTATTTTCTGCTTGCCATCTCCACACTAATATTCCTTTTGCCTCTAAAAAAATAGACACCTACACTTGACTGTGCATTTCTCCTCATATCTCTACATTCTTCCAAGATTCTCAATCATGCAAAATATATTCAGATTATTCTTTGAGCAAGTTATTTTATTCTTTCTTCAAACTGCTCAAAATTCATTTCTTTCAAAAAGGCTTATCTTTACTAACATGAATTGTTGAGGAGACTAGGATTTCTTGAATATTAGGCATTTTATTAATCTTTACTATGTAATCAACAGTAAAGACATAACATGCATAATCCCTGGCTTCACCTCCTATACAATATTATCTATACAGATACCAGCTGTCCTTAGTCTTATTAGTGAGTTTTAATTTGGATGGTTTGTGTGCATGTTCACTGTTCCTTGACGCCCCTCCCATCTTGTGTTCACTGCTCTCTGTGTTGATTCAGGATTTGCTGCAGACATCTGGTGAGAAGAAATAGTTTTGCCTTCCTATTGAAAGTGGGTGAATTATTTAGATCCACCCTTCCTAGATTGTATTTTTACTTCAAGTGAATTTCCTTAAGGGTTTAAAGAAGTAGAAAGCTTTATGTATGCTCAACTGTATTAAAAATTAACAGAAAAAACAGGAAACTATTCACCAAAATATTAATACTTTGGTGATCTAAGGATGTTTGAATTATGGATGATATTAATCTATTTATTTTTGCCTTTCTGTATGTTTTGAGATTAATAAAATAGAAGATAAACAATAATTTTAAGAAGGTCAAAGTTGTTAGAAACAGAAGTTTGGGTTCATATTGGCCTCTAGATAGTAATTCCTAACACACTGGACAAACACACCAAAATTCAAACAATTTTTTTAAAAAATAATAAAAATGATTTAAAAAAGAAAACAAACAGTCAACCTGGTAACTTAAGAGTAACAGGTGATCACAAAACAGAGAAAATTAGATTAAGATAAACCTACACAGAATTCTACTCACAGCACATTCCAACTTGACATCATGGAACAGAAATCACCAAAAACAAGAAGGTAGGAAGACCTTTGTTATTTCTCCCCATATATTCCCAGACTCAAAGATCCAAGGAGTTACAACTAAGGAACAAGGCAGATGTTACTTTCTACCTTCTCTATTCTACTCTGTGAAAAAAGGAGTAACTATGCCCTTTTACCCTCCCCACCACCAGATATTCTACTCAGCTGCAAAAAAGAAAAACAAAAACAAAAACAATAAACTTATTTAATTCAAAAGATAAGAATTATATAAGTTAAATTTTCTCACCACAAAGTAGTTGGTAATATTTTTTTTTTATTTAAGTACCATTTGGAAATTAGAAGAGGAAAATTACTCTTAAATACCCTTTGGATAGAAAAAGAAACCAAAATTACAACTACAGACCATTTGGAAAATAACAAAAATAAGAACACTACATATAAAAACTTGGACAATACTGCTGTATAGTCAAAGTTACTTCAAAGATTTTATAATTAATTTCTAAAAAATAAAATAAATGGGCAAAGTACTTAACTCGAGTTAGAAAAACAGAACAAACTTCAAGAAAACCAGCAGAAATGAGGAATAAAATACAAATCAAAAAACTAAGAAATAGTGAAATAGAGGTAAATTGGAATTCATAAATAAATTTGAAAGCTATCTTAAAAGAACAATAAAATAAACCAACTAGGACAAATACAGTTTAAAAACAGAGAGATGAGAGGAAAAAAACACAGATACATTTTATGAAATTAGAGAAAAGGGCAAGCTACAAAAAATGACAAAATTGTTTTCATTCAGAAAAAGTAAAAGATTGATAACCATGGAATAAATTGGGAAAAGTCGTCAAAGACATTCCTTCAAAAAGTAATGCATGGCCTACACAGTTGATGGGAAAATGTTTCTCTTCTTTGAAGTAACAGATAATTCCTTTGATAAGCTGTTAAAAAGTATAGAAAAAAATGAAACACATTGTAATTAATTTTACAATTTAAATAATCTTTATGGCAAATCTGACAAAGCAGATAAAAGAAACTACAAATACATCTAGCTTATAAAGATTAGTATAAAATTTATAAATAAAATATTAGCAAATACAAAACTTTAATGTAATGTAAACATTAAAAAAAAGACACCATGGTCATGGCCAGTTAGGAAACGTTCCAAGAACAACAGAATGGTTCTTTAATACAGAAAAGAAAAAATCTTTAATGTAACTGATCACATCAATAACCAAGGGAATTAAAGCAACTATCTCAATAGATGCTGAACTAGCATTTGGAAAAAATTAAACATTCATTCTGGATAATTTTTAAATATATTAATAAAATAGAAAAAAATGTTCTTGATTCAACAACCAATGGTCAATGTCATACCTACTGTCAAAACACAAGAGGAATTTCCATTGACAAGTGTTCCTGAAGGCACAATTATTTATCACTGCTTTAGAAGTCTGACCAAAACTAATAAAATAAATTATACATTTAAAAGAAGCAGAGACGGAATCATCATTATTATTTGCATGTAGTGTGATTCTTTACCTGTAAAACCCAAGAGAATCAATTTTAAAAATTTTGATGGGCAAATTATCTATTTATAAAGATCCATAGGTTAAAACATGTTTTTAGCTACTGGCTGCCCAGAAGAGTTCTCTAAAATTGTACATTCTACTTCCTAAGGTTAAGGTTTTCTATACCAGAGCAGTAAACGGAACATATGACCTACTACTTTTCTCTACTCATGTAATGAACTGGCACTTGGTGAGACTGTAGCTCTAATCTTTCTTTTTTTGTTTAATTTTCTTCACTTTCATACTCAATGAAGGAATTCAGAATCCACTGTCAAAGTTCTCCTGAGTCTTCTGATAAAATCCCATCTTAAATGGCATCATATATTCAGTAGTCGCCATGTATTTGCTTATTTATACCCCCAACAGAATACGTTCTCAGTCCTAGAGCAAGGTGATATACACTAAAGATACACAGATGAAGTTGTTCTCACCCATCTTGTTATACTGCAGCAGAAAAAGACGTGCATGAAAATTCAAGGGATACAAAAACATGTTCTGTGAGACCATAAAAAAGGCAATTTTTATTCTTAGGTCCCTTAGAAATACACATTCAAGGATCTTTGCACATAACCATAGACCCACTGCTATGGACTAAGAATAATTTTGAAAATGACTGAGTTAATATTCCGTAAAATGTTATGGAAAAACCCAAACAAACTTTTTGGCCAAACCAATATATCAGCTACTCCAGGAAAAACAAGTGATGCCTTAGTGTTCAAAGTTATCACCATGTTAGAGTACACGGACAGCTACTCGCTAAAAAAACAAACAAAAACTGCCTGTCTGTTAGACAACCCCTTAAAAGACATTTGGGCACTGATTTGATTTGTTATTTTGTTGTTAACCGTCAAGTGGATTGAAGCTCCTGCCCAATCAGCAAGCATACTGCAGTGGCATAATACTAACACGAAACTCCTTGGGTTCCAACAGCATTACCTACCAGCCCACTTAACCTTCACTGTAAATCCTGAAACACAGTCGAGCTGCTGAGGCCACCTTGAGCACCCTGAGCCACCATGTTAGATTTGTGGCAGGATGCTGGAGCAGCGGCCACCTGGCAGGTAGGGGAGGGGCAACTACACGAAGGGCAAGTCAAAGAATTGCTTTCAAACTCTATGGAGGCCCACTGAACAAAAACAGAGCTATGAACTGAGACCCAGTAACCAATCAACAGGATTCAGAGATCAAGAATTCAGCTGACCTTATTTAAACATAGCCTCTGGCCTGAGCACAGGTCTAGGAGAAGGGTCACAACTTCGGTGAGTTTTGCAAACAGTGGCTTCAGGTACAAATTACAGATTAAAATTACAGTACAGCCTTCACGTTTGTTCAGTGAGGAAGTAAAAATATTTGATTTGACATTAATCATTTCAGCCTCAAATACAGATATGGTAATCAATGAAATATTTATTGAGCATCTAATACTCTATATTATCATCTATGTTAGGAGCTACAGAGAAACCCAAAAGAACTATAGGAAGTGGTCCCTGACTTCAAGGAAATTACAACTTAGTTGACAACTCATACACTTACGTAGTGCCTTAAAGTTATTCTTCAAAATTCTTAAAACAATTATAAATAATTAGGCTTTTTTAAAATATCTATTGCCCTATGATGCTCTAAACTCCATGAGCTCAAAGATAATTACCACCTGATCCACAACTTTATTTCCAATGCAAAGTACATAGCATTTGCACAATAAATATATTTTGAATAGATGAATAAATGGATATATGATTGACATGTTAGAAACCTTTTAAATGAGTGTTATCTGAATTGTGCCTAGCATAAATAAGCACAAAGAATGGAGAGAGCTCCAAGGACTTTAAATGAGAAAAAGGTAATTATTATCTTTAACATCATCTATAAAGATTAAGACAAAACCAAATACACCCACATATAGGAGCTTAAAATGTCTACTTGATTTGTTAATTAAAAGATAACACTGCAGCTTCAGAGCCCCACCAGTCAGGCCCTGCTACCCTCCAGCTGTCTCCTCTGGGCTGCTATGCTTTCTTTATGCCGATTGGCTGAAAGTGGGAATACAGTCCCATTCTTGATTCCCCTACGATATAGAAAACCAGGATGTAAAGTATAATAAATCTTTAGTGAATCTGGAGACAGCATGAGTATGACCCAAACAAACCTACACTGTTAGTAGGGGTGGCCACTCACAGTCACTTTGAAAGCGTGCTGAGGCCTGCAGCATCCTTTCTGGTGATGCCTGTGAGTCTGTAGGTGCCTGCGCAGGCTGCCTTGCCCCACGCTTTGATATTGTCCAGATGCTACCAGGCCTGAAATCTATTGAGAAAGAGGTCATCGAAACACTGCCACCAAGCTTAGGCTTTAAATTGCCCAAAACCTGCATGTCTTCTCCTGAATCATAATCTGATCATTGACTTGCAGTGGTGACAGGAATCCTCTAGCCACATGCTTAAAAGGTCAGTTTTCTTTTCTGTTTTTTTTTTTTTTTTTTTCATTCAGTAAATACGTTTTCATCATCCCTTTTTCTGATATTGCTGGTAGGATACAATCAATACTTCTCACATTTGTTTTATTTGCCCATTCTTCTTTCAGAATCATTCCTACACTGTATTCAGACATGAACTTTCTTATTTTCTCACGTTTGAAAAAAATTAGCTCTACCTTGATTTCTACTTTTATTTCCAGTGTAAATGCACATCCCTGCTTATGAATACACTCTATTATTCTCCTGGCTTTTGTTCTATTGGATCAGGATGGAATTCATAATGTTCATAAAACATGGCAAATAACTAGGGGTCTTTGAATGGGGGTGCAAGTACCCCGAGTCATACAAAAATGTTCCAAGGCTAAGCAAGCACGGGTAACTTTAAAGCAATGATTTTCCCGATCCTCAGCTTCGTTCTGAGAATACCACCAAAGTAGAGAGATCTTGGTGGACCTTCCCTTTCACAACTATATACGTGAAAATCCATATTCATTTTTCACTTGGGCACCAAGATTTCTGACAGCTATCCTCCGTCGATCGCTTCTGTGTTTGCTTATATATTCTTATTACATATCTGGTAGATTCAGATTAATGAGAATAAGCTATCATTAATATACCTTTTGTATACCTAGTATTTTCCACTTTTTGGCTGCTGTTTTATTCCATTGAACCCCGTCTCATTTCCATAAGCAGTAATATTCAGATGCAGATGATAAGCTAAGGTATTTTATCATGAACCTTCTTCGGGGGTTCCAGTTTAAGATGACATCGTTAACAGGTTCCTGAACTCACCTCCTTCCACAAACACAAACACACCAAACCTACAGCTACGTATGGAACAACTGCCTCTGCAAACAAAAACCTAAACACTGTCTAAGCAACTCCTACCTGCCTGACAAACAAGAGAAGGTCCACATCAAACCCGGTAGGAGAGGCTGGGACACCATAAACCCCACCCGCTCCCAGCACAGCGCCCCACCGTCAGGAGGGAACACAAAATGGGAGCTTCTTCCCGAGGAGACAAGGGCCTGAACCCCACATGGGACATCTTCAACCTTTAAGACCTGCACCTGAGAGACAAGGCCCTGAAATACCTAGCTTAGAAAACGCACACGACTCCAGCTCGGACTCACCCGCCTCACGGTTCCCGCCGACGACCAGGCTGCTCCGGGACTGTGTGTGGGACAGGCTCAGCTTGCCTGGGAGCTTCGCCCAAGGGGCAAGCGTCTGAGTTGACACTCATTTGGCGGCCTGCTGGGGAGCGCTCCAGAAACACAGGCCGGAGGGCGCCGCCATGTTCGCGCTCTCCCTCTCCGCGCTCGGAGCGCCCGCATCTCCGGAAATGCCCTATCAAGCGCACCTGCGGTCCGGGTTCTGTGCCTGGTGCCGTGGTTTTTGAAACTGCCTCCCAGGGGTCTCATCTAGATCGCCTGGCACTGGTGGCCAGCGGGGCTTACTCTTGCAGTCCCATAGACCTGTATATGAATGCGTGAGCCTTTCTCATATCAAGTTTACTTCTATGTTTATAGATATAATTATATAACTATAAAAATTTGCAAAGCATGTTGCTGTGTGTCATAACAACAGTAATAAAGTTAGATCTATTAGAGGCTTATAGAAAACATGTTAATTTCAGATTTCAATTCATATACTTAATTTTTACAAAATGTATGTAATCAATATAAGACATCCAAGCATAAAAAAATTCCATTAGATTAAAAATTTGTGGAGAGAGTTGAATGGAAGGGAAATTCAAGAAGAAAAGGAATGTTATATATAAATTTTCTGATTATTAAAATAATCTTGTTCCCATATTTAAATGAGGTATTGTGGCTATTGAATTGCTATTGTTTCAAGATTCCACTGGAAATTTTTTTTAATTATTTGACAGTTTGTTATAGGGCTAATACTTATAATTGGCCAGAAATTACATTATTTTCAACTACTTAAACTTAGAGTAAACTACTTTAGCTGTTAACCTAATGTGGAAGAAATAAAAAGATTTTTCAGTATTATTTTAACTGATGTGCAAACAAAAAGTTCAAGGTCCCTTATGGTAGTCCATGGAAGACTAATGTGTATGTACTCCACCACGCATATTGGTACAAGCTTAGATGACATGCTTTTGCTCTGAAACTTTGGTTCATCCTTAAGTTCCTCAGTTGGGGCGCTTCTCTGGCTGACATTAGATTTCTCAGAAATCTAGTCCAGGTAGCTCTGCACCAAGCCCAGGCTGATTCCTTTGCACATTCATTTGCCTAACAAGTGGAGAAAATGTCAGACCTTCAGATCCCTCGTGACAGGTTTCCAACTTTAAGATCTCCTAAAAACAATATTCATCAAAAATTGCACACACAGACACACACAGAGCCAGATGAGTCTAATTTGCTATTTCTCTAGCTCTATAATGATATGGTTTTACTAACGGTATACTCAGTTTACATTACTAAGCACAATACCTAACATTTGTTTTCAACTTATGAATTTGGATTTAAGTGGGTTTATAGTTTTTTCCTAAAAACGGTGAGTGGCTACATGTAGCACCTTAGTACTAAGGGGACAGGTTACACTCTATTTCAGATCTCTTCAGCTTCACTGTCTCTCAGTCCAGCCACAGCCCTGACAACCAGTACTGCATGGGTTCACCTACTTTTGCAGGTGCAGCCTGACGGTGCTTTTCATCAGTCCTGTGCCAGGCACACCTTTCCTTCCACCCTGGGATGTCTCTGTTGACACCACAGAGTGAGACACCAGAGGAACCTGTTCCATGCCAAGCCATATACAACCCAGAAGTGCAGGTGATTTGTCCCAGGAGGTGAACCTTTGACAAATGGGGAGTGGGAGCCTATGGATAATTGTTTCTCCTTTTCTTCCCCAGGAAAGATGATCCTAAGTTGCATTTCATAGGGTGGATCACTTATGAATCAGATGGCATTAAGGACCCCATTACTTATAGTAAATGGCATGCAGTAGCATCACAATTAGTAGGTATTGTTGTTTTTAACTGTGGTTTATTCAGATAAGATATAGTTGGATGTGAGGTATTGGGTTATGCTGCAGCTATAGCACTTGAATGGCACAGAGGCAATGATACTTATAGGATTGTAGAGCAGGTTGGCTTTTGTTAACTTACCCATGGTAGTAGCCAACTTGATAATACTTCCTTGTATTGGTTCTCCTTGAAAAAATTAAATGATAAGCTTGGGGTATTAATCTGTCGACATACATAAGCTGTGAAAGCCAGAGAGCCAAATAGAAGCTCTGAAGGAGCCTTGTCTCTTGCAGCTGCAGGACAAATTGTGTTGAATATCAGGCACAGAATCCAACAGTAACACTAGCAAGATTGCAAAGGAAACTAAATGTATAGACTTAAGAGTCACCCATGCCAAACCATATCTCTCTTATAAGAAAAAGGGAGAATTCTGAGACCTGGGATGGGAATATTTCCTGGATGAGCCTGAGAATCTTCAACTCTCATATTCCCCTAAACTTTCCATGAAGGCAAAAGAAGAGGAGATCAGGCTGGACACTATGAAAGGCCTTCACTTGATGCAGGTGCCTTACAAGTTGACACCTCCTCAAGACATGTCCTCCCCAAGAGCCAACCCCACATCCTTCACTATCCCCAGGCCAGTAGCTGGGTCAAATCTTAGCACAGCTGATATAGGCATAAAGAGGTCATACTCTGGGAGGAAATACCTTACACTTGAAGGAACCACAGAACCTGGCTAATCTGTACCATAGGAACTGGGAGAACATATGTAGGAGTGGATCTTGAGGGTGTTGGTCCAAGGGAAGAAATATAAAACCAAACAAAGGAGAATTTATGGAAAAGGGGAACCAGTCCCAATACATTGCTGGGATGCTTTCTTAGTGTTTAAACATGATGGGTCCGTAATAAATGAGGTAGACATGACTGAACTTCCTTAGCATAGTACTAAGAAAGAGGCCAGAAGATTCAGGGAGGTTGGAATATTCAAGTGGATTTATTAGGTAAGAACCCAATCCATGTCTATGTTTCCTGGGAGGGCCCAGAGGATACCTTCACTAGAGCAACAGAATGCATGGATGGGGCATGAGGGGGATCTTTAAGAAATATCTTTAAGAAATTCAGTGAGAGATATCCTCTGAAGCAGAGTATTTATAGTAGAAGATGGTACCATACAGCTCTGCTCTCTAGTGCCAAAAGGTATGATTCCAGAACAGCAGAAATCAGGTGTTACTTTTAATTGCTGAAAGCAAGGCGGATGTAGTTACCAAGTCATAAGATCAGAAGTGCATAGCAGTGATGTTTTAATTTACTGATAGAATGATAGGAATAAATAATACATTCAGGATCAGATCTAGAAGGCACCAGTAAATAATATGAAAAGGCAGCCCAGACTGCCGCATTACATACCCTTGTTATATTAACACCAATCCCTCAGCTTATTTATAAGGTCTCGTGGGGAAGGGAGAGCTGGTCCCTTCCAACCACCTGACCAAGGAAGAATAACAGTCCTGGTGCACAGATGAGTCAGTGCAATGTTGGTGCTGGTAAAAACGGACTTCGGTTGTGTCACAGTCCCACTCAGCATTGGTCCTCAAGGGCGGTGATGAAAGGAAATCTTTCCATTAGGCACAACAGCAAACAATCCAAATAGATTGTTTGTGTGTGTGTGGAAAGAGAAGTGGTCCAAAGTACAGATACACATGGATTCCCGTGCAGGTGAATGGCTTAGATGGTTGTTCGAGGTCTGAAAGGAATTATACTGAAAGATTGGGGCCAAAAAAAAAACTGGTGAAGAGGTATGTGGATGACCCCTGGGGGATGGCCAAGACATGCATATCTTTTTGTTTCGTGATAATACCCACCACTGCCCATTGCCTTCACTGTCACCAGAGTAAGCTATCTCAATGGTAAATCTGACCTTGTCACTCCCCTGCTCATAATTTTCAACTGCTATTTTCAATAATGAAAGTAAATTTCAAAAAGAAAAATCATATTCAATATGACATTAATTTTGTTCAAAATACCACATATGTATACATAAAAGATTAGAAAATATATATGAAAATATTTTAAATGATTATGTAGAATAAAATTTTTCTTTATATTTTTATATATTTCCTAAATTTTCTTCAGTTTATGCATTACTTTAGCAAGTAGAAAAGAAACAATATATGCTAATAAGTAATACCAATAGAAGTTAAAACCAAGCTAAAATCATCCCTCTCAAAAACAAAAATTTTGTACCACAGATTGTCCCTTTAAAATTTTTGTCAAGGGTTTCCATATTTTAAGAATCAAATTGTATGTCTTCTACCTGAGTCTGGCCTAGAACAGTGAATATTTTCATGTGTGGTAGATATTTATAGGTGGAATATTAAATTTTATTATTTTCAGGAGGGTTGAGCCAAACCAAAAGTTGGCTCTCTCAGTAAGAGCTTTGAAAAAAATTATGTTCAAAGAAAAAGAGTTCAAAAATAATTCTGTCTATCTGAAATAATGCTATAAAGGACTATGATTTCAGAGAAGGGAAAAAATATCTGGAAGTGGAAGCTAAACATGAGAATACTACCAGCCAGATTGCTTAACACAGACCCATGTGGCAGGAAAATTAAGAGAGTAAATCCTGAGTTCTCATCACAAGGGAAAAAATATTTTTCTATTTATTTACTTTGTATTTATATGAGATGATGGACGTTCGTTCACTAAAATTATTGTGTAATCATTTCATGATATATGTAAATCAAGTCATTATGCTATACACCTTAAACTTATACAGTGCTGTGTGTCAATTATATCTCAATAAAACTGGAAGAAAAAATATAAATAAATAAATAGAATGACACTAAGTTTCCTTATCCTGGTACACAAGGCCCTCCTGGATCCAACCCTTGCTCATCTTTCTAATCTCATTGTCTTCCACTTCTTGGCAGTTCTTGCCTAACTGCTTACCATCTCTCACCTCCTATATTGGCATTGCAGTCCTCCTGGCTAGAATGACCTCTTCCCCATTTTACATTGCCCCTCACCCTGCCCATCTACCTGAATAAATGATACTCACCCATTACACTTCAGATTGTTGCTGTCCCACTGCAGGAAGCCTCATCTAGCTTCCTCTTCCCAAATTGTACCCTATACTACCCTAGGCTTATCTCCCTGTTGAACTAACTACTTGACATTTCAAGTATCAGTTCATCCACCTCTTTGCTTCTAAAGGCAGGAATCATGTCATCTGTATCCCTTTATCCGAAGTGCACGGTTTGTTACCTGAGTCACAATATGCAATTAATAAATTTTGGAGTGAATATATTAAAGGAGAAAAGAAGGTATGACACTTTACTCAATAAATGTGTTCCTAAAAATTTGAACAGCTTTGGAAAAAACCAAGTTCCACATATTTGAATTTCTGTGTTAGGGTAGACAGATCACCCCTGTAATCACGTCTGACTTCTCACCCTTGTGTTACTCAGACATCTGCTATTGAGTGATTAAACTGCTCTGACGCAAGCATCGTCCTGGCCTGAGGCCTGACACTCAAAGGTGCCCTGGTTACCCACAGCTTTCCAAGTCACTGTCCAGCTGTTTTCACTGATGGCCCATGGTACCACAAGTCCCAACCTACTGGGTCCTAGTTTTCCATGTTGCTAGTATTCAGTTTTAGTTACTGCTTACTTTTTCATGTCTCTGCATGTTCTTCTAGTTCCTCTAAAGTCTGTGTCTTCCATCGTTTATCTTCTGGAAACTAAGTCTCTGATCCCTGCTGGCTGCCTTCCAACTGTACCTGGGTTAACTGTATGACCTTTGAATCTCTATGAGTCACCTGTCTCAGATCTTGGGCTTGGTTTGGACCAAAGGTACATGTACGCTATCTGTTTTTCCTGCCTGCTGGATTGGCATCCAGTTCGGGACCTTCCTTCAGATTCATTTCATGGTGTATTGCCTGGATTTACAATCCTGACCTTCTCTGGCCATTCTCACCCTCCCTCTCAGTAATCAGATGCAACACCGCCAAATTATTAAGCTTTTGTGTAAATCCATACTTTATTATACTGAGCTTGCTTAAAGTGAATTATAGTTGTGATACAGGGCAGAGCAACGTTTAGGAATGAATTCAGAGGTAATGACTCTCTCTGAGCAGATACAACAATTTAGAACTTTGCATGAGATGATTTAGAGGAGGAGTTGCCAAATAAGTCTTGGGAAAGGCACTTCTTAGAGACCACTGAGTGTGAGCAAGCTTTCTACATCAAGAACCTGACAGTGTGGCTCGGGAAAGCCAGCAAACAAGCTCCTATGACATCATCAGAAAGTGTGCATTAACATGACAACCACCTGTTAGTTTATCAGCCTCCCTCTAGCTACCTGCCTTAAATTATTTCATTACCAGTATTGACTTAGCTTATCCGAATGCCCTAACGTGGAAACCATTTTTGTTTCCCCCAAAATCTATGGAATAATATTGATAGGAAAAGGAATTTGAAACTTTGTCCCAGATAAAACTTGAGCATTATGTATTCACTTAGGTAACTAATGTTTCCATCATATTTGTGATCAATTTGTTGGTGTTTCCCTGACTTATCTGCATCCTTCCTTCAAGTAATAAAAATGACTTCCCAGTTTAACAAGTCTTCTTTATTGTGCAGGATGATATTAGGTACGTTGTAGATGGCTGTCCTCTGCTTTTATGGATGCCTTGGAATTTGGCTATCTGCTCCAAGATCTCCTTCCTTGCTTTTCTTTTTTTTTAATTCCCTGCAAAACTAAGCTTGGGGTTAATATGGATGTCCATACTATTTTCTCATCAGTTATTTATAAACCACAACAGGACAATGGTCATCTTTAGATCTTTGGCTATCTTTTTAAAGAAACATTTATCCCCTTCATTTCCTTGTTATTATTTAGTTGTTTTAAAGTCTACCTAGTCACTGAACTGTTTGATCTGCAACTTTTCATGGAAGAGAATTGTGTTACGCTGAGTCAAGTGCAGCATGCTGCATTCTCTATGCTGAAAATGTG
Source organism: Mesoplodon bidens (assembly GCF_964165515.1). NCBI lineage: Eukaryota > Metazoa > Chordata > Mammalia > Artiodactyla > Ziphiidae > Mesoplodon > Mesoplodon bidens. The sequence goes on from NC_138160.1 coordinate 34,564,861, forward strand.
GTATTGATTTTTTTAATGATATTTGGTCTAGGGGGGTATATATTACTGTTGAATTATTATGTCTTTTTGAATTGAACACTTCACAAATGGATTCGAGATGGTTCTTTATGGATTAAAATACTTCTGAACAGTACATTATCTGTAACAACAAAATAAATCACCAGTATGTGAATAAAGTATTGATTATATCTTCCTCTCCCCATTAATTTGGACTTTACATCTAGTATTTCATTTTTTATGTAATGAGATGGCATTATATCCACATTGATTACAGCCTAGAAACATTTTCAATTAAAATTTCAACAGAATAAGTATTCTTTGTTTCAGGTAGAGCTGAAAACAAATATTAAAATGGCATTTTCAAAATAATTTGTTTGATGTCAATAGCTTATCAGTGACTTTTTTCATGAACTCAGAACAATCTCATTAGAAAATTATCTATCTCATGAGCTGCCACAAATAGCTGAGAAAATAGATTTTAGGCTGGCTCTAGGCATTAGCTCTTGATTCAACCAAAAAGAAGAATTTGAAAATATCCATAACACATATCTCAGCTGATGGAAAATGGTGCTTGTTTAACTCATGTTCTCCCACTTAGACCATACAAATAGATTCCTTTCCATATTGTGACTGCAGTCAGGGGTAGTGGAAACAATGTCACAGTTATCCTCAGCACAATCATCACCATCACCACCTATGGGCATAACAAGATTGAAACCAGGGATTTTCAAAGGGTTAGAAGAGGGTATAAATGTCAAATATAGTTCCAAAATGAACAGGAAAGACCTGGAAGTGTATCAAGGATGAGGTTAGTTATCAGGCATCTAATATAAAGAACAAAGTAAGGGAAGCACAGCTGACACAAGATCCCATTTCATGATTTTTGAACCAGTGCTTTTTCATGGCCATTATCAACAACAGCAGGATATAAAGTGCTGCTGTGGAAATACATTCACACTTTAGGAGAACAAAAGAAAATACACTAATGGTTACAAAAATGTTACCAGGGGGACTTCCTTGGTGGCACAGTGGTTAAGAACCTGCCTGCCAATGGAGGGGACACAGGTTCGAGCCCTGGTCCGGGAAGATCCCATATGCCACGGAGCAACTAAGCCTGTGCGCCACAACTACTGAGCCTGCGCTCTAGAGCCCGGGAGCCATGACTACTGAACCAACGTGCCACAACTACTGAAGCCCGCGTGCCTAGAGCTTGTGCTCCACAACAAGAGAAGCCACTGCAAGGAAAAGCCCATGCACCGCAACAAAGAGTAGTCCCTGCTCGCCACAACTAGAGAAAGCCTGCGCGCAGCAACGAAGACCCAACACAGCCAAAAATAAATAAATAAATTTATTTATTTAAAAAAAAAAATGTTACCAGGGAAGAAAAATGAGAGAGACACTCATGAAGAAGGGTTGTACTTGGGATTAAACTTCTATCAGATCCTATAAAGTGCTAGACAAGTTAGGTTAAGTTATGTACTCTTCAAAACAAGCTTTTGTGGTGCTGACACTATCCATCCTGTATCACAGAGGAGGAATTGGGCTCAGCAAGTTTAAGCAATATGCCCAAGATCACTCGGCTGAGAGAAATGAGGCAGAATTGAATACCATGCTCAATTAATGCAAAGATCGTTTGTTCTAGTACAGATGTCAGTGGTTCTCAAACTTCGCCTCGTGTTCCTATCACCTAGGGATCTCTGAAAACATATCTCTACCTGGGCACTGCTCAGGGTCAATTGAATATGAATCTCTAAAGGAGCTAAACATCAGCACTTTTCAAAAGCTCCCCATGTAATTATACACGTGTAGCTAAGATTGAAAACACTGTGCTAGTAGAAGGCCACCTAAAGGCTGAGAATTAATAGGCAGTGAAAAGGCCACCTGTCCAGGAACAAAGTAACCAATATTTATAAAGACCTTATTGACAGACTTCCTGTAAGTGGCCAAAACAAATATTTTTGGCCAGAAGCATCAGCAGATGATTCCTTTCAGCATGTTTACAGCTAATTTGTAGCCCAAAAAGGAAGTTGGAAAACAATGATAAGTGGATATAACTTCCTGATAAAAACTTAGAATTGCATACATATATCCTGTAGGATATTCTAAGTTAATTGAAGTCATAAGAATCCACTTGAAAGGCCACTGTAAGAAAATAAACAGAGCTCAAAACTTGTCCTTTCCCTTTTCAATAAGTTCCCTTTACTTTTCAGAATAATTCAGTATCTAAAGCTTTAAGAAATGTGGGGAATAAGATCAAGAGAGAGGTCAAGATGGAAGCCTAGAGAAAACATAGAGAGCTTACTTAAAGATTGGGAATGGAAGACATCACTTCGAGAGAGAGGATAGCAATGAAGAAGAAAGGTACCTAGGACTGAACCTCAAGGACCTCCAGACACTCATGAAGGAGTGGCAGGAGGTAGAAGAAACACAGGAGAATGTAGGGACTGGAAGCTAATAGAGGTGAAGGTTTCCAGAAGTGAGGAGTGTGCATCTGATCAATCACTGCTGAGAAATCAGGGAAGCTTAAGACAGAGGAGTGTCCATTGCATTTGGCAAATATAGATGTCACCAGTGACCAGTGTTATTTTTTGTTGTCCACTTTATTCCAGGTGTACAGTTATATCTCATTTGTGCTCTGCCAAGAAATTAAAACTCCTCTTGTGTCTGACAGCCAAACAAGTTGGAAATACTGCCCGAGATCAATTTTACATCCTGCAATTTTAAAGTTCTTTTAGCAACAGCTAAACCTTAGTTCTTTAGTGGAAGGGAAACAAGAGTTAGAAAAGCTGAGATAGAAAACAATACATATTTAACCTTAAATTTTTTTCTTCACGTTTTACTGAGATATAATTGATACGCAGCACTGTATAAATTTAAGGTGTAAAACAAAATGATTTTACTTATGTACATCATGTAATGATGATCACTGTAAGCTTAGAGAATATCCATCATCTCCTGTAGGTACAAAACTAAAGAAATGGAAAAAAAACGTTTTTTTCTTGTGATGAGAACTCAGGATTTACTCTCTTAACAACTTTCATATATAACACACAGCAGTGTGAATTATATTTATCATGTTGTACATTACAGCCCTAGTACTTATTTATCTTATTACTGGAAGTTGTACCTTTTGAATGCCTTCCTCCAATTCCCCCTCCCTCCACACCCCACCTCTGGCCACCACAAATCTGATCTCTTATTCTGTGAGTTTGTTTTATTTAACCTTAAAATTCATCTTACCGATTTTGAAGACTAAATCAGCACTGTACTTCGAGTTACTTCTCTTGACTCATAAAAGTTTACAAGAAAGTATGCTTCAAATTTTTTAATTTCTTTACATCAAATGTCTGTGAATGATAAGATACTCTTCAGAAAATTGTGGTTGGAGGTATATTTAGAAAAGTGTGGGTTTTAGATCTTTATTTACTAATCTCTTTAAAAGTAGAGAGAGTCATACTATATGATTTCTATTATAGGACATTCTGGATAGCGAACAGTAAAAAGATCACTAGGTCACCAAGGTTTTCAGAGGGAGACGGGGAGGACTGAATAGGTGATGCAAATGGGATTTGTCAGGCAGTGAAACGATTTTGTATGATACTGTACTAGCAGATACGTGATATTATGCATTTGTCAAAATCCATAGAACTTTATAGAACAAAGAGTACACCTTAATGTATAAAATTTTTTTTAATCTTTTATAAGGTCTGAGGATCTCTAGAAGGAATGAAACTATGATAAGAGAATATAACTGTATTACAAATACTGTATATGAAACAACTTCACTGAAGCGGAGTCGAGGGGGGAAATGTGCTGACCCAAATAAATTTAGAAATGAGTGGAGACTACAAGACTAAAGGCAAAAGGAAGTGCTTATAAGCACTGTACTAAAATTAATAAAGTTATTCCCCATAGGAGTACAGAGTACAGTAATAAAGTTATTTCCCATAGGATGATACTGCTATCCATGCGTACCATAACTGAACAGTAAATAAATGGAGAGCAGATGGTGGGAGCCTGGTTTCTCAATGTTGCTGTGGCAGGTTATAGAAGAACGAGGGGAAGAGGCTGGGATGACCCATTTAGTGACTGATTATAATGGGAGATATCAATAAGACCTCAAGTTTAGCTTAATATATAGATGTATACGATTACATATAGAAATATTTAAAGATGTTATAAATATATATACACATATATTTCCTTACTCCATCAGCAGAGAAGACCTAGAAGTGACAATACCCCAGTAATGATAAGCACACTTAGCATCCAAATCTTGGTTTCTGATACCATTCACTCAGAAAAGAAACCAAGGCTCCTTGGAGAAATGGCTGGTTCTAGGACTGGGGCAAGAAATATATAAAATAAGTCTGGAGAATCTTATAGTGCCAGAGAGTACAGAAGTACTAAAAAACAAAACATTGATGGGACTATGTCAAAAGGAAAACAGGAGTCAAGGGAAAGAGCTCCCAATGGCCAAATGCTAGGACAATTTGAGCAACAAATTAAACAAAATAGCGTTAATTTAGAACACAACGTGTAAAATAGATATCCGTGAGTCCATGCTGATTTAAATAAACAATTGAATTAAATAAATAAGTGGAGGAGGCTGCTCTCCCCGCCCCCACCACCGCTTACACTTCAGACACGAGCCCAGGTTGTCACCTGTGCTTCTGACTTACTGGCTATAAACCACAGTTTCCCAAGACTCCCTCCTCGGGTTTGATTAAATTGCTAGAGTGGCTCACAGAACACAGAGAAATATTTTACTTACTACATACTGTTTTTTTATAAAAAGATACAGTTGAGAAACAGCCAGACAGAAGAGATGCACTGGGAGAGGTATGGAGAAAGGGCTCAGAGCCTCCAATCCCTCTCCAGGAGAGTCACTCTCCCCAAAACTCCATGAGTTCACCAACCTGGAAACTCTCCAAACCCTGTCCTCTTAGGTTTTTATGGAGGCTTCATTACATAGGCACAATTGATTAAATCATTAGCTTTTTTCTTTTTTCTTTTTTTGTGGTACGCGGGCCTCTCACTGTTGTGGCCTCTCCCGTTGCGGAGCACAGGTTCTGGACGCGCAGGCTCAGCAGCCATGGCTCACGGGCCCAGCGCTCCACGGCATGTGGGATCTTCCCGGACCCGGGCACGAACCCGTATCCCCTGCATCGGCAGGCGGACTCTCAACCACTGCGCCACCAGGGAAGCCCCTAAATCATTAGCTTTGATGAGAGATTCAAACTTCAGGCCCTCTCCCCTTCCCAGAGGTTGGAGGGGTGGAGGATTGAGGGGGCGCTGAAAGTTCCAACCCTGACTGGTTCTCCTGGCAACCAGCCCCCATCCTTAGATGCTTTCCAAAAGTCATCTCCTTAACATAACAAAAGACACCTTTTATCATCCTTAGCACTTAGGAAATTCCTAGGGTTTGGGGAGCTATGAGCCAGGAATATAGCTCATAGCTAAATATAGATGAGAAATATATATTTGCGTGACCAAATATATATTTCTTATAAATCACAGATATCACAGTGTGTCACCCCAAAATTCATATGTCAAATCCTAACCTTTCAGGTGATAGTATTAGGAGATGAGACCTTTGGGAGGTGATCAGTGCCTTATGAGAGAGCTTCCAGAAAGCTCCGAAGCCCCTTCCACCGTATAAGGATATAGTCTGTGACCTGGAAGAGAGCCCTCACCCTACCTTGCTTGGCACGCTCACCTCAGATTTCCAGCTTCCAGAATCCTGAGAAATAACTGTGTGTTGTTTATAAGCTACCCAGTCTATGGTATTTTGTTATAGCAGCCCAAATGGACTGCTGTATTTCAAAATTATTCACTTATTTGATGATCATCACACATCTGAGAAGAATGGAAAAGAGAAAAAAACATTCCAGGTTTCTATTTATTGGAAAATATAGGAGATAATAAAATGCACAATGTATCTTTTTAGTCAAAATGCACATGAAATGAATAAAGCAAAGGCCATGAAAAATACACCATGTGACTCAGTAGATATATTTCTTGACAATTGTGATGCAACTTGGATGACTTTCTCCCTGGTGAAATGTGCCTCTTTATGGAGCATCCTCATTACCTAGCCTTTCCCAGGCCTATAAATTTCTATGCAGCCACCCACAAGTAACAGTAATACACTAGATCGTACTTCTTAAGTGACCATGAATATAGCTTGCCAAATCTGAAAACAGAAATCCAAACAAGTTTCATTAAATTGAATATTTGTGCCTTATACACTGGGCTACATGTTATATTTTTTAAAGTTAAGATTTTAAATTGTGAAATTCAAGTAAGTTTTAGTGCATTCTTATATCTGACAATTAGTGATTAGATATCTGGAAGATTTACTAATAAAAGTTCCAAAATCCAAGGACTCCTTGACAAATGAAGAAGCTGAAATTCAAGAGAGTTCTCACTGCGGAAATATCATGTGAAATTTCTTCTCAACTTATTTTAGATATGTCAGCAAAGCACCTGAAATTGGTCACTGTGTCCAGGACCTGCTTTGTTTCTGACTCTCAGATTGAGGCAGTGGATCAGTTCATGAGCAGATGGGGGTTTGGTGCTCTACAGCAGGGGTCTCCCGCCACAGGTCCAAGGCCTGTTAGGAATCAGGCCGCACAGCAGGAGGTGAGCGGCGGGAGAGCGGAGTGAAGCTTCATCTGTCGCTCCCCAATACTCGCCTTACCTCCTGGACCACCACCATACCCCGCCACCGCCCACCACACCCCACACTCCTCCATGGAAAAATTGTCTTCCACAAAACCTGTCCCTGGTGCCAAAAACTTGGGGACTGCTGCTCTACAGCACGGCTCCTGCAGGGCTCCTCTGCAGGTCACCCTCCCTCAGTTCTGCATGCAAGGAGATGAGGACTCAACTAAAATCTCAATTTTACCATAAGACAGAAAGGCCTGCATTCCAAATCCTAAAATCTTACCTTATTTCACTGGAATTTTAATTACGTTTTGACAACTTCATGAGAACTTGTCTGAATTTTACAGACCTGAAAATTTTTAATACAGCATGATGCTATAAATTTTAAATTTTGAAACACACAAAACCATGGAATATTTTATGATGTGTACATAATTTTTTTCCTTTTTTTATTGAAGTATAGTTGATTTACAGCATTGTGTTAGTTTCAGATGTGCAGCAAAGTAATTCAGTTACACACATTTTTTTTCAGGTTCTTTTCCATTATAGGTTATTACAAAATATTGAGTATAGTTCCCTGTGCTATACAGTAGGTCCTTGCTGGTTACCTATGCTATATATAGAAGTGTGTATATGTTAACTCCAAACTCCTAATTTATCTCTTCCCCCACCTTTCCCCTTTGGTAACCATAAGTTTGTTTTCTATGTCTGTGGGTCTATTTGTTTCATATAATTTCATTTGTATCAGTTTTTTTAGATTCCACATATAAGCGAAATCATACGATATTTGTCTTTGTCTGGCTTACTTAACTTAGTGTGATAATCTCTAGGTCCATCCATGTTCCTGCAATTGGCATTATTTCATTCTTTTTTATGGCCGAGTAGTATTCCATTGTATAAATATACCACATCTACTTTATCCATTCTTTTGATGGAAATTTAGGTTGTTTCCATGTACAGACTTGAAATTTTAGACAGTGAGATTTATGGTTTGGTTTGAATATGCATAACATGGAATACATTTTCTAATGTATTTTCCTTCTCAAATTATTTTGAAACTAAAAGACTATACCCTGTTCTGCGTAGCAAATTACATAGAACTAGCATCTTAGAGAAAGACTGAACTTTATAAGTTATCGTACTTACTTCCCTTTCTCATTTTGACTGTTGGGGAAAAAACTTCATCTCCATTAGAAATCTCAAATATTTTCATGTCAGAGTATAGTTGTTGCAAATACCTTGAAATATTATTTGTGCTCATCACTACTAGAAGTTATGTAGTCATTAACTCTGTGTACTAGATCATGATTTAACGCATTATTTAAACATGTATCACAAATTTTCAAAAATTTGAAAAATGTCCTTCAACAGTGTCAGTTTTCTTTGAAATTGTAAGTGTTTTATTCTATGCATTAAAAATATTATTCTGTAGCCAAAGCAGTCTTGAGGGAAAAAAATGGAGCTGGAGGAAACAGACTCCCTGACTTCAGACTCTACTACAAACTACAGTAATCAAGACAATATGGTACTGGCACAAAAACAGAAACATAGATCAATGGAACAAGATAGAAAGCCCAGAGATAAACCCATGCACCTATGGTCAACTAATCTATGACAAAGGAGGCAAGGATATACAGTGGAGAAAAGACAGTCTCTTCAATAAGTGGTGCTGGGAAAACTGGACAGCTACATGTAAAAGAATGAAATTAGAACACTCCCTAACACCATACACAAAAATAAACTCAAAATGGATTCAAGACCTAAATGTAAGTCCGGACACTATAAAACTCTTAGAGGAAAACATAGGAAGAACACTCTTGGACATAAATCACAGCAAGATCTTTTTTGATCCACCTCCTAGAGTAATGGATATAAAAACAAAAATAAACAAGTGGGACCTAATGAAACTTAAAAGCTTTTGCACAGCAAAGGAAACCATAAACAAGATGAAAAGACAACCCTCAGCATGGGAGAAAATATTTGCAAAGGAATCAATGGACAAAGGATTACTCTCCAAAATATATAAACAGCTCATGCAGCTCAATATTAAAGAAACAAAGAACCCAATCCAAAAATGGGCAGAAGACCTAAATAGACATTTCTCCAAAGAAGACATACAGATGGCCAAGAAGCACATGAAAAGCTGCTCAACATCACTAACTATTAGAGAAAGGCAAATCAAAACTACAATGAGGTATCACCTCACACCAGTTAGAATGGGCATCATCAGAAAATCTACAAACAACAAATGCTGGAGAGCATGTGGAGAAAAGGAACCCTCTTGCACTGTTGGTGGGAATGTAAATTGATACAGCCACTATGGAGAACAGTATGGAGGTTCCTTAAAAAACTAAAAATAGAATTACCACATGATCCAGCAATCCCACTACTGGGCATATACCCAGAGAAAACCATAATTCAAAAAGACATATGCACCCCAATGTTCATTGCAGCACTGTTTACAATAGCCAGGTCATGGAAGCAACCTAAATGCCCATTGACAGATGAATGGATAAAGAAGATGTAATACATATATACAATGGAATATTACTCAGCCATAAAAAGGAATGAAATTGAGTCATTTGTTGAGACGTGGATGGATCTAGAGACTGTCGTACAGAGTGAAGTAAGTCAGAAAGAGAAAAACAAATATCGTATGTTAATACATATATGTGGAACATAGAAAAATGGTACAGATGAACCAGTTTGCAGGGCAGAAATTGAGACACAAATATAGAGAACAAACATATGGACACCAAGGGGGGAAAGCCACAGGGGGTGTGGGGATGGTGGTGTGCTGTATTGGGTGATTGGGATTGGCATGTATACACTGATGTGTATAAAATTGATGACTAATAAGAACCTGCTGTATAAAAAAATAAATAAAATTAAATTTAAAAATTAAAAATAAATTATTCTGCAAAGGAACCCATAGATTTCACAAGACTGCCTAAAAGTTCATGGCACTAATAAGATTAAGAACCCATACATAAGGCCATATAATTAGAAATATTTTAATATGTGATGATATACAAGTTGGTTTTGTTTATTGCATTTTGACTGAGCTAAGACATAAATTCTACTAATCTATATTGCCCAAACTGGGCATTACACAGTTCTCAAGTAATTTCTCATAATATATACTCCATGAAAGGACTTCTTTCAGTTAAATTAGTAAATCAGCCTTTCACACTTGCATCATCAGAAGAACCTCAGTTGTTCTCTGCCACTTCACCTGTTCTTAGATACTTCACCTTACACAGAGCAGATCTGCACTGGGCTTTTAGGGACACTGGGGGAGATATAATTCCCATCTTCCTTCCTCTCCTACCAGACTCATGTGAATTACTGATGCCTATTAATTCCTTTAGGAACTTAGGGTTCAGGATAGTCCCTTCAAATGTTTTCCATATCAAAATTAGGGATAAGAATTAATAGCCATGTGCTGTCTAGTGGGAGGACAGTTATTAACATTCAACAGAGGTATAAATGTCTAACAACAGGCCTTTTCCCAAGAGGAAGATTTTAACAGGAGAACTGCACAATCCAAAAGAAGCATCAAGCAGGGAGGAAGAAGAACACAACAAGAGAACAGGACCCCAAAGTCTCTCACACTTTTGCCCAGAGTCAGCCCTAAACTTTGATGATTCATTTAATTCTAATTATTCATCCTTCAAAACCAAGTTGAACCATGCCTGCCACTATGACACTGCCATCCCGAAAAGTCATTTTTCCTCTGTGTTGCCACATTTAGCTCTTATCTCCATCATAACATTGATATCTTTATGTGACTCCCCCTTCGAAGATTAATGGTTATTTCTCAAGAATTTAGAATGGTTCCTGACAAATACATCACTGAAGAACTAATCGGGAAATTAATTTTAATTTATTAAATTCTTAATAAAGAATTATTCTCCGATAAGGTTGTTTTTCAGCAAAGCGTTGATTTAATGCTGTCATACCAGCAGTACTATGAGACATCTGGACGACCTAAGCTTGTCATTTTAAGCCATCACTGCAGCTGAGAGATGAAGCTAAAGAAAAGATTAAAAGGTTAGGTGCAAATTTGCAACTTGAAGAAGCCTCTGAGTTCTCAAAACACAAAAGATGGAGCCACCAATTTGCCCAGTGACTTGACTTAACCATGGCCACACACTCTGTCTAGAAGGCATAGCAAGGTCACTCTGAGCCTGATTCAGTTTCACAAGAGCAGCACACAGCAACTCCCCACATCACTTCTAACCCGCACCAACCACTACACAGAAGCAAGAGAGAAGCTCAAATCTTAACCGGTCCCTGAGGAACATTACCTAACACTCCAAACACCCAAGCCTGCACTCGACCACTAACTGGTGGAATCCTGAGTGTTCACATGTGGAAAGGATCTGGCAATCACCTGTTCTGACTTACGCACAAAGTAGGAATTGTCTCTACAATGTCTGGGGCAGATGGTCACCTACCTCTGCTTGAAAACATCTCTGGACAGAAGCCCCTTACCCTGTGAGGTGCCTACAAACCTCTGTTGGGCAACTGTTGAGATCAATGAGCAAACATATACAAAGCACATATCACTGGCACATAGTAGTTGCTCAATAAATGTTAATGACTTTATTATCATTATCATCTCCCCAATCCTTTTTATTTTGTTGACAATTTCTTCTTTAAGATATAAAACAATGTACAAGAGGGCAAAACAGTATTTCTAGTACGCCTCAGTTTGTATAAAAGATAAAGAATAGACGTAAGAATGTGATGGTGTGCGTGAGCATGTACGTGTGATCATGTTTACAAAGCTTCCTGAAGGAATCCCCAGCTACCACTGCAGATGATGCCCTTTGTGAGAACCCGAATGTTTGTACCAAAGATGTATCCAATCCTCTAATGCCAGAAAGCTGCTGGGCTCTGAGCCAAAGGGGGGTGAAAAGCCCTTCCCCCAGTCTTATGCTATATATCGTCACCTGGACCTTGAAGCAATATTGCTGTATCCCAGAGTGCCATGAAATCCATCACTCCTCTAAGCCATTCTGAGACAAGGGGCAGGGAGTCATCTTCCCGTCTCTAACCTTTCCAAAGGTCAGCTGTGGACCACCTAAGCTACTTCACCTCATCATCACCTATTATCACTGAACCTTACTTGGGAAAAATGAACACACACAAAATATTTCCACTAGTGTAAGTAACTGTTTCTGTATCTGTAGTAACAAATTCTCATGTGGGAAAATAAATTATCTAAAAGGCACAATGTCTACAGAGATGCAGCTCTGGCTAGAATATAAACACCTTTCAACATTGTCACAGAGAGCAGTTCAGTTACTGAGAACTACAGCTCTTCAAACATACACTTTTCTAATTATGGGCTAAGCTCTGCAATTATAAAACCAACAACCCCATTCCTGTGGTTTCCTCAACAAGAGAACTGTTTCTGCCAAAAGTATATTCAAGTCTCCAGCTCATGAGATACACTTTGAATTGACAGGTTGGTTTTGCCCTCACCTTCTACCATTCCCATGCAGGTTTAAAAGGCCTAGAGGAGTGGGATAGGGAGGGTGGGAGGGAGGCTCAAGAGGGAGGGGATATGGGGATATATGTATGCATATGGCTGATTCACTTTGTTGTACAACAGAAACTAACACAACATTGTAAAGCAATTATACTCCAATAAAGATATTTAAAAAATAAAATAAAAGGCCTAAACTCTATGATCTAAGAGCCAAGTTTCAGTCAGAACTCAGATCCGACATATTTATCTTCTCCTCCTCAGAAGTTTCTGCGAGAAGCTCACAACCAAGGAATTGGATCTTAGCTTGGTTATTCAGCCACTTAAAATTTATTCATTAGTTCAATAAATAAACATTTTGAGTACCTTTTTTTGAGTGAACCATATATCCTTCCTAATTGTTTTTCCCTGGATATATTCTAATTTATGGAGTTCCTATATGAAATGTGAAGAATCATGCATAGTTCCCACCAATTCCATTAACATTCTGTTTTGCTTATTTTTCATTACCGTGAAAACTTTTCTGAATTTAAATAGAAATCAATGCAAAGGTGCCATGTGTCTAGGATGTTCCTGTTGTGCAAGAGAAAAAGACTATACATCAGCACATGCTCATATAGACATGAAATGCCTCTGGAAGGGTACACAGTTATTAGTTTCAGTGATGCCTCTGAAGACGGAAACTAGAGAGCTAAGTGACAGGTTAAAATCCTAGGTGGTCAGGCAAAAACAAAAGTTAAATACTGTTTCTGGTCTTGGAGTCTCAAGAAGCAAATGAAAAGCAAATACATGATTTTCATTGTATGCTCTTTTACTTTTTCATCCTTGAATTATGTTCATATATTGAGCATTCAAAAAATTATAAAGAAACATGGCACAACACTGGCATACTCTCAATAAATTTAGAATTAACTTTTGAATAAAACAATTCTGGGGCAGCTCCTCCTTGACATAGAGACTCTTCTCATACTTTCTATCAGTGTCAAAGCCCTCAAGCCCTCAAGCTGGGAGATAGGTCTCCCAGCCCACTTGAGAAATTGTCAGCTCCTCACTTACGGCAAATAAGTGAGTGTACTAGTTTCCTGTTGCCGCTGTAACAAATTACCACACACTTAACGGCTTAAAACAACACAAACGTATTATCTTACTACATAATATTGTATGTAAGAAGTCTGGCACAGATCTCACTGAGCTAAAATTAAAATGTGGCAGGGGTGCATTCCTTTCCAGAGGCTCTAGGGGAATAATCAAATTTTTTTGTCTTTTCCAGCTTCTAGAACGTGCCCATAATCCTAGGCACGTGGGCCCCTCCATCCATCCAAAGCCTACAATGGCTGGTCAAGTCTTTTTCAAATTTCATGTTTCTAACACTGACTGGTCTTCTGACTCCCAGTTCCTCTTTTAAGAACCCTGTGACTGCCTTGGGCACACCTGAACAATTGAGGATAATCTCCCAATTTTATAGTCAGCTGATTAATTCTGCTTTTCTGTGTAACGTAACAAGTCCACAAGCTCCAGAGATTCGGACGTACACATCTTTGGGTAGCCATTATTCTGCCTTCCATAGTAAACAGATATATACATACCTACAGTTTCTGAAGGGACAGAACCTCCTCCATGGGACAGCTTTTTGTGTTATAAAACACAGTATTCAAAATCCTTATCTGAAATAGATACTTCTGGATTCCTTTGGCACTGTCAGGAGCCACTCCAAGATATATGGCAGGGTATTTAAGACAGTCTGTTAATATAAACTCCACAGCCTGACTTCCAATTCGAAATCCCAGATCCATCACTCATCATGTGTGACTTATGTCTCAGTCTCCTCATTTGTAGAATGAAGATAGTATTAGTACCTGTATCATAGGGTTGTTGTGAGGCTTAAATAAGTTACTACCATTTAGAACAGTGCCAGCGCATAATGAGTACTCAATGCATACTGCCTGATTTGACTTGATCCCCTCTTGTATGACAGAGAGTGCTCACAAAGGCATCGCTCCCAGGACACAGAAATGGTCAGCCCCAAGGCAACATCATGCTTCTGACCTAAGAGCCTTGAGAAAAAAATATTGACAATTTTTAAAAACCTACATTGGTATATTTACTTTTTCCTTTTGATTTGATCAGACTGAAAGTTAAAACACCAGCCTGTCCAATTCAATCCTAAGAACCTAGTAATCCTACTGGTTTTCTGCTGTAGGTCATAAGGATTAAGCCAGGCAGTCTTCGCCCTCAAGGAAATTGCCACATAATGGGTAGATAGTACAAACAGAGAGGAAACATTAAGTAAACAAATTGAACAAAAAGATTAATTTCTAGAGCCCCAGACAGCTTGGATCTAACAAAGCAAAGGGAGCAACTCTGCATTATAGCCTATTTGCCTCCAGTGTCCTGAGTCTAGAAGTTCTGCATAGCAACTCTCATTGCTGACACAAAGGAAACTGGATGAAAAAGTGTCATTAAAAGCACCTATTCTAGCACTGTAGTTACACAATTGGATCAAGGCACATTTCATTAATCTTTTGGTAAATCTTTCCACTAGTTTCTAGGGATTGTTTCTAGGAAAGAGCTAAAAAGAAAAGCTAATTTATCTCCCTAGATTTATTATGCTAAAGGATTTTCCAATACACAAACTCAGAGACAATCACAGGAGCACATGGTATCTTAGTTCAACAACTAAGCATTATTCAAAACATAAAGATTGCACTGGAAATCCTTTGGATTTTCACTATTGGAACTTGGTAATAGGCTATCCACATTCCTATGAAATTACTGCCAAATTAGAATCACTAAATCTACCTCTATTTAGTTTCCTTTCAAGTATTTTGGCAGCCACTCTATCATATAACTTAAAGCACTTAGGAAACTAACAATACCTGAATGTCAGCACCAGGGCATAGGAGTGAAAACTTTATGTTCTATACTTTATCATGACTGTCAATTTTATATTATACAGTAATTTCTCTCAGTGTAGTAAGCTGTGTAGTTAATGCGCTAAGGAGAAATTAAATACTGTCTGCCAAGTATTGCATCACAATCTGATTAAATCCAGTCTCCAGTAATTCCATAATTTTCATTACACCTGTGAAAACGTTGTGGGTTAGCAGTCTCCTATTTTGTTTTCTCTTAGCAGATGAAATTTCCTTTAATGTGAATAATATAGCCACACTATGAAACAAAAGATTTAATAATATTTGTCTATAGCTCCCATTTAGAAATATCAAACTTATAAAGCATATTAATTGGCAAAGTCATATTTATTAGAATTTATGTTATATCAGATTATAAGCGCATTTAAGTGAAAAACATATTTTTCCTCTTTGCTCAGAAATTGTCCAACACTCTTGGTCCAGTGAAGAGAAAAGCAAAGATTTATTTTTTTAAAAATTAGCCGTAAGATTTAGATTCAGAGATCTGAGAGTGTCTTAGAGATCATGTGTTTCACCCTTCATTAAACTAAGCCCTGAATAAATTAAAAAAAAAAAAAAACAGAGAGAGAGAGAGAGAGAAGCAAAGATTTATCAAAGAAACCGAGTCTAAACCAAATAAGATACTGTCTACAGCGAAAGTCCTCATTTTGACTAGCTTTTATTTGGATCACTTTATTTGGTCAAAGTGATTTTTTTATGAGGTTTTTAAAAACACCTGAATTTATTCTTTCATTCAAGAAATATTAAACATCAAGCACTAAGTATCAGGCACTGTTCTAGGAACTCTGGATACACAACTAAGGGCCATGGCCCAAGAAATGCATCACCAGGATTCCAAATATTAGGCAACAAATAAAGTGAGTACTTGAGAGTAGCTGAAATGACTGTTGGAAAAGAAGTGCCATATTTCAGGAGTAGGGTCCAACCAACTAACTTTTTAAAAGACAGTGAGGGCTTGAAGATCCGGTATTAAAAATAACTGGACATGGGGCTTCCCTGGTGGCGCAGTGGTTGAGAGTCCGCCTGCCGATGCAGGGGACACGGGTTCATGCCCCGGTCCGGGAAGATCTCACATGCCGCGGAGCAGCTGGGCCCATGAGCCATGGCTGCTGAGCCTGCGTGTCCGGAGCCTGTGCTCCGCAATGGGAGAAGCCACAACAGTGAGAGGCCCGTGTACCACAAAAAAATAATAATAATAATTTTAAAAAATAAAAAATAACTGGACATGAATAAAAATTTGGAATATAAGACAAAGATACAAAAAACATAAGACAGGCCCAAGAAGAAAACTGAGAGAAAGTAGTCAGCAAATACAAAAAATAAAAACAGAATGATTGGGTAAAAAGATACTCGTACTAGAAATATCTAGTGTGACCAAGAATCTTCGAAGAAGTAAATCGATGACTTTGAGTGTGTCAGTCTCGTCTGACTGTGTTTATAAAAAAGAAAAGAATGATGAATTTGGGATTGTTTCCCCTCATATTCCAATCAATAGAAACTTCCTTTTCACAACGAGACTTTAAACAATTAGGGAAACCTTTTGGTTTCCAGCTAATGGGTTTAATAGTGATTGCCATTTCAGGAAAAGCACTTCATCCAATTGTAGGCATGCCAAAGGTGGAAGAGAGGGGAGCAGAAGAAGCATAAACTGTACTAAAGGCCCTCACAGCTGGCTTTGAGTCACTGAGAAAATAATATCTTTCCTCTAACAATCCCTTAAAGACTTGGGTTTGCTTTCATTCGGGATGAGAATGTGCTGGATCAAGGACAACTGTTGTTTTAGCACTTGAGCACTGATGTTCTATTTACTGTGCCGATGCCAGGCATTCCTGAGTAATACGTAAGCATCCTTGAGAAAATATACATAGAGTAGAGGTTCAAATATTTAGACACCAGTTTTCTGGTTAATGGCATATCCAAACCTCCCACAATTTTTCTTCTAGCTCATCATCCTTGGGCCTCTGAATATTTTCCTATTCCCTTGCTCTTCACCAGACAGCAAAGTTGCGCAGAGAAAGGGCAAATACCCTGGGTCACCAACCCTCTGGCCACAGATATCTTCAGCACCATGAATAATCTTTTAGTTTGGGGTCTGATTTTCCAAAATTCACCCTCACATTTGCCTCCACCAGTGATATATTATTTTAAATATATTGAAACATGTTCTTGCTTTACGTCGTCATCAATCTTTCAACTGACCCACAAATGTCAATATATCAAAATTTGCTACAAATACACATGCTAATATGATATAGGAGGATGATAATTAAGCTTGGATAACTTTATCAGTGAAAGATAATTGACATTGAACTAATAAGGCACATTTATGTGTTAGGTATTTGCTAAATTAATTTCTTGTTTAGTTTCTTAATACAATATTCAAGTGTCTTCTGTACTGATTTTTTAATTAGGTTATGCCATTTTCTGTGTGAATGGATTGTCCTTTTAGTTATAGTGTAAGAGCTTCTTTAGTGTAAAATCAAAAATCCTGAAAAGCAAACTGTAATACACAAATCCCTTTTAGGATATTCTGTCAATTAAGAATAGTTTTAGCCACAAGTAACAGAAAACCTGACTAGCAGGCTTAAGCCACAGGAACATTACTTAACAAAAAGACCAGAGAGAAGCCATCCCAAGATTGAATCAATGGCTTAATAATATCATCAAGGATGCAAGCTCCTTCAAATTTTCTGCTCAGCCATCCTCAGTATGTACTTAATGTTTTCCCTTCAGGTCAAAGATAATTATCAAAGCTCCAAACACCCTGTCCTCACACAATAGTAGGACTTTTCCAGCATATTACATACTCTTATTTTCCAAAACAGGATCACATGCCCATCCAGACAAGTCACTGACAAGAAGCAATAAGATTGTCATAATTGTTTTACACAAAATGTAACTTTCACCCAGGGGCTGTGTACCTTGGCATGGAAGGTAAGCAACCAACAGAGCTGGCCACATGTGTGGCCTCTCTGAAGCCAGGCATGTAATGGACGGCCTACTATGTAACTAAATGGTGACATTGTAAGTCTTGAAAACAAGAATCAAAGCTGAAGAGAAAAGATTATTAACAGCTTTGGCATTTGAGTGTCCCCATGGATTTAACTCCAAGTCAACAGGTCCTCTCCTGCATGAAGAAACCCCACCTCTGACGTCAATAATAAGAAACAAATACCACTGTCCACTATGCCCTTCTGAGATTTGGCAAGGATAAGAGGGGAGGCAAGAAGACAAAAATAGGAGAACAATTTCATTTTTGCCCTTGGGAACTGCAAAAATCTATGTCTTAGGTCTAAGAATTTCATAGAGAACCCCAGATAATGTTTTCTTCTATCAGCTGCCAGTCAGCCTTATTCAGCTCTCACTTGCAGCATACTCGATGGCCAAAGAGTTTCTGCCCTGTACTCTATATCCCACAGTGACTGTCCTGGGAAGTCTTCAAGAGCCCTGAAGCAAAGGCTACAAGAGCTCAGAACACTACTTCAACTCCAAGATCAAAGAGCTTAGGCACAACATCCTCCATACCCTCACCACCATCAAGTCATCTTTGTGACATAATGTCTCTTTTTAAATAGGGAGCAAGGAGTCAAATGTCTGGGTTAAACAATGGTTCTTACTAACTACACACACATTGCAAACTAATTCAAAATCTGCTTTAGAGCATAAATCTGGCAATTTGGCCTATCAAGAAAGAGCTTTCCAGATTTACAGTCAGAAATGTACTAAAGAGAAGGAAAACAAAATATGAAATTGAAACTATAATCAGCTTAAGTGGAAACAATACTATCTGTTTGTGATTGCTATTCCCATCATCAGTTGAATTAGCAAAAATCCTGGACTGCATGACACCAAGCTAAAGGCTTTCAAATGCCCATGGACTGATGTTCAACAATGTTGCATAGTCATTCACAGAGCTGGCCAGCGGTGACCCTTTAGGAAAGTTGCTTAAATGTTATGAGTCTCAGTTTCTTTATTTACAAAATTATGAAAGCAAAGTCTGTGCTGCAGGGTTGGAATGGGACCCAGTCAACTAAAATAAAAGGTGCTTATTTATTACCATATTGATAAATCAGGTTAAGTTCTTAGGAACACCTTAATTATGCAGGGCACTAAATAAAACAAATGTATCGGGAATGAAAAGCCAAGGGAAAGGTCTTCATATAATATATTTTTGCACCAATGCAGTGGTTTTTATCCAGATTGTCATAGTATCCCATAAGATATGCTAACTAGAAATTCTGGACATTTCATATATTTGGAGAAACTGAAGATGAAATGACATGAAATCCCAATGCAAGTCTATAAGCCAAACGTGGTTAGAAAATTTTTGACATTAATACTGATATTCAAAATAAATCTCTGAAATTGAAGTAAATGCTTAGACGAAACAGAAGTTTAAATATTAAACCAATTGGCATTTCATACTCTTGTCCTTTTCATGGTATGTCAACCAGGGACATCATTGGTACACTGTGGAGAAAACTATGAATAAATACCTCTTCCCATATTTTAGGTCTTTCTTTCTAACTTTCTGTCTTTATCTCAGTTTCTGTCTCTGTAACACACACACATACACACATGCACACACACACACAGGTCTGGGCTAGTGAGCCAGGCATTGATTTAGAGAGGTGGCATTGATTTAGAGAGGTGGAGCCTAGAGGCTAGATCATGATGAAAGAGGTATGTTCCAAAGCAATCCATTGACAGTTGTCTCTCCACGTTAAAGCCCCTTCTGTGTATGTGTATGTGTGTAAGCCATTTGCTCTCAATTTCACACTTCTTTTCTCCTTAAGTGCTACCCTTGGTGTTTATTTTAATCTGTAAGAGACAGGCAGGTGGGGAGGGAAGATAATTTCCAATGTAATCATGCTAGTTCCTTGTACCTATAGGTTCTACTGTCAGTGTCACCACTGCTGAACACATTATCTGGTTTATTTCTCTGGTTGGTAATTTACATACCATTTTCTTCCTGTCACTCTTCTCAAAACTGGCAGATTTTCTCCAAGCAACTATTTCATTTTTTATTATCTGCAAAGGTGGAACTTAACCGATACTTCAGAATCAAACTTTTATTTTCTTTCATGTTTAATGGTAAGCCACCTATGCTTCTATTCGGGGAACATTTTTTCAATTCTCTGCTTTGTTCCTGATTAAAGGCATTATTTCTTTAATGAAAGTCATTTTGTAATCTTAATTCTTAAACACTATGTGTCCATGTGGGAAACCTCTTCCTCCCTTAGACTCCAAATTCATTTTTTTATAGGCATGCACCCTTTCACAATGTAGGGTAGTTGGGTGCCAAAATCGACAGTGCAGAGATGAAAAATAATTGGAGAGAAAGTTATCTACATTTTCTTAGGCTCCTAGAACTTTACATTGAGAAGGGGCGCTACAGTTTAACTGTTTTGTAAAACACTTCCCCTTTCCGTTCTTCCTGTCACACCAGCCAAATCTATAACATGTTATGGTAAATGAAGAAATTCAATAGATACATTCACAGAGTAGTTAAGGTAATGTAAATCATCTACAAAGGACAACTGACCTTTTCCATGTTAGATCCTGAATTATAGAAGGTTCTGCTGTTCTAAATAGTCACATGCTTCAAGTGGTATATTTCCAATGGGATGAAATATGAAAAGGAGAAAAGGGAATTTTTTTCCTTCTTTTTTTTTTCATTTGGAGAAAATAGGGAAGTGGAGGAGTTGTCAATAGACTGTATTTCTTTAGGCACATCTTTTTAAAGATAGTGGGATTGGGGCTTCCCTGGTGGCGCAGTGGTTGAGAGTCCGCCTGCCGATGCAGGGGACACGGGTTCGTGCCCCGGTCCAGGAAGATCCCACATACTGCAGAGCAGCTGGGCCCGTGAGCCATGGCTGCTGAGCTTGCGCGTCCGGAGCCTGTGCTCCGCAATGGGAGAGGCCACAACAGTGAGAGGCCCGCGCACGGCAAAAAAAAAAAAGATAGAACCTTGGTCTCAGACCCACTTTCTCAAGTCCCTGTCTTTAGTTCTATGAGGAGACTTTTCAATTCTTTCCACAAACCTGCATCAAGCACCTATTCTGTGTGAGGCACTGAGCTGGGGATTTGGTAAGAGTAAAACATAGTCATGTCTCTAACAAGCTCCCAGTTTGGAAGGAGAACAAACACATGGACTAATAATAAAAATACAAGGTGCTGAGAAGCATAATAGAGATCAGTAAAATGTTTGGGGCTCATAGAAGGGATAAGACCAGTTATTCCAGTTGAAGGTCAGGGAAGGCATCCCAGAGGCAGCGGCATGTTACAGAGGATAAAGACCTCTGCAAAATCTGTGCAGGCAAGTCTAGTTCTCCCTCCTAGTTTCCCCAGATTAATTCCAAAGACAGCAGCCCAACAGCATACAGTATCTCTTTAGGATGAATCATGAGAGTGCTTGGCAACTGCCAGCCCTAAGAGCATCTCTAAGGAAAACTATTAGCTAGCAATTTTTCTTTATTATTTCACTCATCTACATAATTAAATATTCTTAACATACTTATTTCATAGTATTTCATGAAGAATGATAACACTGTGTTATTGTATACTAATGATAATATAATTATCCACCAGTTGCACATGCTTTGATGTGTTCTTTCAAAAAAATTATTCTAAAATACAAGTTTAATGTGAGGTTAAGACTGCACTAAGCCATTTCCTCTAAGACGCTACTGCTTGCCTTTATTTCACAGTGGGGAAATGACGTGAAAGGCTTGCCTTAGATTCTTCTGGTTTTTGAGGAAGCTATAAGTGTTTATATGAATTTATTAAAAATCTCCCTGACCCTTCAAAAATCACTCCTCTAGTAGGTCTGTGTCTTTATTCCTGTCCTACCCCTAGGTTCTTCACGACATTTTTTTTTCTTAAATTCCATATATATGTGTTAGCATACGGTATTTGTCTTTCTCTTTCTGACTTACTTCACTCTGTATGACAGACTCTAAGTCCATCCACCTCACTACAAATAACTCAGTTTCGTTTCTCTTGCATAGCACAGGGAGATCAGCTCGGTGCTTTGTGACCACCTAGAGGGGTGGGATAGGGAGGGTGGGAGGGACACGCAAGAGGGAGGGGATATGGGGATATATGTATACGTATAGCTGATTCACTTTGTTATCCAGCTGAAACTAACACACCACTGTAAAGCAATTATACTCCAACAAAGATGTAAAAAAAAAAAAAAAATCACTCCTAAGGGATTTTTGTCAGTTTTCCTATTTTGCTGTAAAATATATGATTATTGTCATTGTGCTATCTTCTTTACACTATATAAATATGCACACACATAAAGTACATATATACATGCATACATATGTATAAATCTTTTGTATGTATTAATATTTTATATGTATAAACACATATACATATATAATTCTAGGTATGATGTATATACCTGTATATTCAATAAAGAGCTCTTTAACCTTGCCTCAAATCTCGTCTCTATGTTACAAATACCAAAAGTTATTTTTCCCCAATCCCTTTCATAAAGTCTTTATGTGCCAAGATAAAAATGTTCAGTTCTATGAGATAATGCCATTTGCAGCAACATGGATGGACCTGGAGATTATCATACTAACTGAAGTAAGTCAGACAGAGAAAGACATTTATATGATGTCACTTATATGTGGAATCTAAAAGAGGATGATACAAATGAACTTGTTTACAAAACAGAAAAAGACACATATTTAGAGAATGAATTTATGGTTACCCAGGGGGGAGGGGGGGAAGGATAGATTGGGAGTTTGGGATTGACATGTACGAACTGTTATGTTTAAAACAGATAACCAACAAGGACTTACTCTATAGCACAGGGAATGCTGCTCAATATTCTTTAATAACCTAAATGGGAAAAAGAATTTGAAAAAGAATAAATACATGTCTACATATAACTGAATCACTTTGCTGTACACCTGAAATTAACGCAACATTGTTAATCAACTATGTTCCAATAAAAAATAAAATTTTTTTAAAAAATGTTCAATTCTAGATACGGTTTCCTCAGAGTAACATGTTATGAGGCAGCATCCTGACTCTACTACAGCACCTCATGAATGTGATTTTAAACTCACTTTCCTAAAAGTAAGCAGGAGTCCATTCATTTCACTTACTTTCACTGTCATTTTATGCAATTTTGGGCTGCGTTGGAATCTAGTTCAGAGTGGCTGAGCAAGACTCACAACAAAACAAACTGCCCCCAGCTGATAATTATTCACACAGCTTGGCCCCTTCTAACATCTCATATGAGCGCTTCCTTTGAAAGTTACAGCCTACTGAGGTGGATTAAAACCAGTTCTAGGTGTACTCAGTGTTTCAAGAGATGACTTAATATTTCACATAATAGTATCTCCCTTGTTTGGGATGGACATGTACACACTGCTATATTTAAAATAAAATGCTTCTCCATGAAAAAAAAGTATCTCCCTTAAATATAGCATTCTTATTTTCAATGCATGTTTATAACTAACATCTTATTTATGCCCACAAATTTTACATGATAAGTGGTGGAGGAATTTAGGATAAATTAAAGGACCCCTTAAAAGTTGGGAGATGGAGAATTCCCTGGTGGTCCAATGGTTAGGACGCCACACTTTCACTGTCGAGGGCGCAGTTTCGATCCCTGGCCGGGGGACTAAGATCCCTGGCCGGGGAACAAAGTCAAGTGGCGCAGCCAAAAAAAAAAAAAAAAAAGTCAGGAGATGAGCTTTAGTAGCTGTATTAAAAGCTGCATTATAATAATTATTGAACCGTAAGTTGGTTACATTAGAAGGGAAGCAAAGCCAAGGATTTGCCTTAGGTGACAGTCCTCCGTGGAACTGAGACCACAGCCTCTGTGATTCCTTGCTCAAGATATACTGCCAGTGTCCTTTTCAAATATATACCTGGTACACAAAATTACAATTCCAGGTGCTGAGCCAAACGTATGTGGTAACTTCTAGTTCACAAATACAATACTATAAGACAGTTAACTTCACACTTCTCTTAAGCTGGCTTTGGGCTCAAGCAAGCTGGCCAAGATTGTGCCAAGAACTTTCTACTGGGATTCTTTTTTCTTTTTCTTTTCTTTTCTTTTTTTAAAATAAATTTATTTATTTATTTATTTTTGGCTGCATTGGGTCTTTGTTGCTGCACACTGGCTTCCTCTAGTTGTGGCGAGCAGGGACTACTCTTCGCTGCAGTGCACAGGCTTCCCATTGCGGTGGCTTCTCTTGTTGTGGAGCACGGGCTCTAGGTGTACAGGCTCAGTAGTTGTGGCTCACGGGCTGTAGAGCACAGGCTCAGTAGCTGTGGCGCACGGACTTAGTTGCTCTGCGACATGTGGGATCTTCCCCGACCAGGGCTCTAACCCATGTTGCCTGCATTGGCAGGCGGATTCTTAACCACTGCGCTGCCAGGGAAGTACGGGATTTTGTTTTCTTTTGTTTTGTACACAATTTTTTTTGTACTTTTTTTTTTTTTTTTGGCCATGCCACACAGCTTGCGGGATCTTAGTTCCCCCACCAGGGATGGAACCTGTGCCCTTGGCAGTGAAAGCGAGGAGTCCTAAGCACTGGACCACCAGGGAAGTCCCTGTACACAATTATTATTAAGGCCAATGCAGAACTATTTATCCAAAGAACTCATTTATCTGTGCAGTGGATTAACAAAAATTAGGCTGTATCATTCTTTAAATACCTCATTACTCAGTGTTGCTGATACTCCTACGTCATTAACCATAAACCACCTGAGATTTTCCAGCTCTGCTGTATATCTCTGGTTGCCTCACTAGAAGTGCATAACATAATCAAGGACCTATCTATTAATATCATGCAGGAGTGTAGAGTGTACACTTTACAGAACATTTTGTCTTAAGAGAGGAGGTTGGTTTTTCCAAAAGCCTAATTCACATGCTTCCATGATTCTGAACAGTAGCAATGCAGCATGAATACTGAGAGATAAGACACATGTGATTTCTAAGAATGCGTTCTCTAGCTGTTCCTGCCTATGAATACACACGTACTTTTTATTTTTATTTTATTTATTTATTTATTTATTATTTTGCGGTGTGTGGGCCTCTCACTGTTGTGGCCTCTCCCGTTGCGAAGCACAGGCTCCGGACGCATAGGCTCAGTGGCCATGGCTCACGGGCCCAGCCGCTCCACGGCATGTGGGATCTTCCCGGACCAGGGCACGAACCCGTGTCCCCTGCATCGGCAGGCGGACTCTCAACCACTGCGCCACCAGGGAAGCCCCACATGTACTTTTAAAAGAAAGAAATGTTAAAAGGAAGATTACCAAACATGAAAGATCTACCACCAATTTCAAATCAGAATGGAAGCTATGGTTTCTCTGAAAAGGATTACCACATAACAGAAAGCTATTAATATTTTATCCCTTCTCTGCCCCTCATCATCCACCGTCAGTCATTTGTCAACTCCTTCACAATATCCCTTATTTGCTTCCTTATTGCTTCCTTTCTATTCAAGCCCTCATGGCCAAAAGAAAAAAGAAACAGTAGAATAAACAGTTCTCAAGACTCCCTCTTGTAGGACACTGAGGTTTCAAGAGATGGCCTAAGATTTCTATTTAGATCAAATCTTAGTGGGTTTTTTTAAAAGATTTTCAGGAGGTAGGACAATTAATGGATTGTTTTTTCTCAGTGAAATGTGTTTGTCCCACACATTTTTCTCAAAAATTTAACACATCTGCAGCTTGTATGTGATGGTAGAAGATGGTATTTATAGCACAAAATTATACTCCTAGTTGTTTTAAGCTTAATATAACAATGGCTCATAATGATGTACAAAGATGATTATGACTTTCCAGAGTTCTGGCACATGAACCAGTTTGGGCCTCTAAATCTTCTTTCTGCTTCTGATTTCTCCCAGAATCATCTTCCTAAAGCACCTCTGATCTCACTCCTCGATGAAAAAATTGCATTGGCTCCCCATTGCCTATGGCACAAGATCCAAACATCTGAGCCGAGCACTCAGGGGTCCCCTGAGCTACACCAGAATGCATTGCTTTTGCAATAATAAACTTTCCCTACTGCACACATAAGGCTTGATACACATGTGTGTGTGTCTGTGTGTGTATAGAGTCATATTATACAACACACTCAGAGAGAGACACCATTTTCACTCATAATATAGTCCTGAAATCTATGATTTATTTCCCCAAAGAAGCCATATTTAACGACATACTGTATTCTTAACCAAGAAACTTGTACAAAATCAATTACAGATATGCTCACAGTAATAGGTGAGAAAATAAAGCTGAAGATATATATCCTAGGACTCCTAGATATAATAAAATTATCTTTCAAATCAAAAAGTAAATATGATCAAATATTGTATATCACTAAAGGACTGGTGCATTTATAGCAAACAAGACTACTCTAGCCCGTAACATTTTACTAAAATTAATATGCAGGCTATAATAAATACTAAATTGCTCATTAATAATGATAATGTCTATATCCTGAGAATTTATAAATATTTAGTTGTGTAATTTGGACTCCTCAGATCTCTCTAAGAAAGCTGTCCAAAGAAAATTGGATGGATGTGTTTTCTCAAAATAAATTTCCTTGCTGTGAGGAAGTATTCAAACCCATTCTAGTTTCTTTAGCGATATTTTCAGGCTGGTATGTCAATATGTTTTCATAGATGTTATGTTGTTTCTCCCACTGAAAAGCATTTTTTCTTCAAGTAAGAACTGTTCCAACATTCCACCATTTCACTTTCTCTTTCTTAGTTTAGTGGAAAGCCGGTAGCAAATTGAATAAAGACCACCAAGAAAAAAAGGGTTTTACTTAACATTTTGTTGACACTACTTAGAGAGAAGTCATCCTTTCTAGAGACTCATTTTTTTAAAGTTTTCATTAGTAAAGACCATGTAAAAATTATTTTAAACAGCTTCATATCTTATAAGAAAGTTCATAGCAACATCATTTAAGTGTCACCTTTAGTTGAACAAGAGAGACCTAGGAATTAAGGATTTCATTAAATAAGAGTTAGGAAAAGATCAGAGCCGTGGGATGAAAAGTGCATTCATCCGGGTTTTACCCTTTGTCACAATCTGGTTTTAATATCAGGGTCTTTTGTTGAACCATCCTTTCCCCTTTGAACCTTTTTTATACCAATAAAAAGAACCCTAGGATGAGATAGTAAATTGTACAACAACTTTAGAAAACTGTTTGGTAGTATGTACTAAAGCTGAACTTATGCATATCCTGTGACCTAGCAATTCCACACCTAAGTATACATCCAATTCAAGCACATCCATCTAGTCACCAAAGACATGTCCTAGCACGTTCCTAGCCAAACTATTCATAATGGCCAGAAAAACGGAAATACCCAAATTCCATCAACAGTAAAATTGATAAGTAAATAATATACATTTACACATTATTCACAAATGAGAATGAACAGCAACTGTTTGCAACATGATGAATCCCATCAACATAATGTTGAATGAAAGCCAGATACAAAAGAGCACATAGTGAATAATGTCTTTAATATGACCAAAATATGACTGAAAGCATAAGAACAGGCAAAAGTAGCCTATGTTGTTAGAAATCAACACCATGGTTACTGTAGGTGGTAAGAGAAGTTTAGGACTAGAGCAGAGCATGAAGGGGCTTGTGTGGTGCTGATAGTGCTTTGCTTTTTGATCTAAGAGCTGGCTAGATAGGTGTGTTCAATAGCTGAAAATTTAATGTATTTTATACTGATGCTGTGTGTACTTTTCTGATATATGTATATTTTACTTCGATCAAGTTTTTTTAAAAGGAACCCAGGGGGCTTCCCTGGTGGCGCAGTGGTTGAGAGTCCGCCTGCTGATGCAGGGGGACGTGGGTTCGTGCCCCGGTCCGGGAAGAGCCCACATGCCGCGGAGCGGCTGGGCCCGTGAGCCATGGCCGCTGGGCCTGCGCTTCCGGAGCCTGTGCTCCGCAACAGGAAGGGCCGCAACGGTGAGAGGCCCACATACCGCAAAAAAAAAAAAAAAAAAGGAACGCAGGAAGTCAAAAGCACTTTCCTGTTGCCAAAGAGGAAGTATGACCCTCTAAAGATTTTAAGGCCTTCTTAGAATCCCAGTAAGTACCAAATAGAAATATTATTCAAAGGAGGCACAAATCAGCCAACATTCAATCCAATTGACTTAGGTTTTTTTGGTTGTCTTTTTTTTCTTTTTTTTAGGTAAAGATTATCAGAAAACTGAAAATGGAAGTGTGAATGTCTTACTCCATCTTAAATACACCAAATAGTTTAAGGATCACCTTAAACACAGTTCCCATGAAAAAAAGTGTCTATAGCATACTACCCCAATTTTTAAAATCAGACATAATTCCTAAGAATTAGAACAAATGATGGAGGATTAAACTTCATGGAGAACCTTAAAAGGTCAAGAAAGTGACAACTTGCCTTCCTCTGGAAATTTGCTGTGGCTTCATAACCATGAAAATATTTTTCTCCACCCTCGCCATCACTTCCCCAAAACTGCTTTTCTTTAAAAGTCAAATATGCAGATAAAACATTGTTACCAACTATTCTGCCATTGTGACCCTGCTGTAAACTATACTTCCCAAGACTGAGACATGAACATTTGTAATGATAACAGCTGGACACTTGGAAGATGTTAGCAAGTGACCATGCTGATACTTTAAATCTGGACTTTCTTCGGGTGCCAAAAAGCATATTTATGAGATCACATTATTTTCTTCAGGAGTCAAACATACAATCTCTTAGCTCAGAAAGTCATAGGGACAAGATAAAGAACAAACCATAAATATTCAGATAAGAGAATGTATTGATGGGTCTGATTCTTACTCATTGAAAAATTAAATACTTAGACCTGGGCAAAAACTCTAACTTCCTTCCTTATGGGAATAAATGCAAAAGATCCCTTCTGACTGGCTCCTTCTTTTAAATACTTTTTTCCATCCACTCCTAGAGGATCCAGAATCACAGGGCAGTCTGCTGCTACACAACATTATATATAGTCCTTTGGAATGTCTTTATTTCAGCAAATGATCTCTTTAATTCCTAAAAGGACACATGAGCCAAACCTGAGTATGAAACTAAACATAATAAACATACGCCTAAAGCATATCACACTCAACAACATACTCCTTTCAACCTCACAGATGCTGAGAGTGTTAAGATTTGGAAAGAATATTCAGATCATTTGTATTAAAGATTTGTTTTTTTGGCTGTGCCATGAGGCATGTGGGATGTTGGTTCCCCAACCAGGGATCGAACCTGCACCCCCTGCAGTGGAAGCACGGAGTCCCAACCACTGAACTGCCAGGGAAGTCCCTGTATTAAAGCTTTCATTGTACAACCAATTTAAGAGACTTGGCTAAGAGCATGCAAATAATTAAAGCTTAAGTTAAGACTAGAACCCTGTGTTAACTTGTTAATTTCTAGTCTAATATTTAATGTGCTATATCTAGATGCCTTTGAGTCAAAATAAATTACATGAATGGATGACAATCTAGTTTTGTGGGTTATGCATTGTTACTCAAGCAAAACCAAGAGTTGTGAGCCACAAAGGGTAAAATAAAACTTTCTATGAACTGGACATTCTTCAAGGAGGTACATGATCTAGAGGAGAGGCCCAAATCCACCGACTCACACAGTTGTTGTATCACACAATGAACACCAAAAATGAAATATAAAAAAAAAGAAAACAAAGCACACACATGCACGTGCATAGACACACATGCTCTCCCTTACCCTGCCTTGTTCCATCCTCACAGCCACTTACATTCGGACAATAAAGGTCAAGAAAGAGATAAGCAACAGCCTCCCATTGGAGCGATCAAGTAAATGCTTTGCACTTTACCTGGAGTCAGGTGTCTTGCATGGTGACCAACATAGATGAAACATCAGAAAGCACAGGAGGGTCTTAACGAAACAAACTACAGAATATACTGATGGGACCACAGGGACTACGCCATTAAATGTCTCAGACTACGTGGTACCTGATGTTCAGGGTCCACCTCTTTCCTTGCATCCCCTCTACAGAAAAGCTTTTCTGTTTCAGCTTGTCTATAGTTTGCCACACGTCCACCTTTCACCCCAACTCTATTAGACCTTAGAGTTCCAGGATCCAGTATGTTTAGCTATACTCTCTAAGTGTCTTGACATCATGCCTCTTGTCAAATTCTCAAGAGAAAGAATTTGATAGTCCCAATATGGTTCAATAGTTCACTTAGTTGTGGCCTCGGGTATTAATAAGGAAGACAGGGCAAAACAGAGGGCTGAGTGCTCAGAAAATCTAATACAGTAGAAATGACCCTTTTGTCTCCAGAGAGTGCCATCTAACTTCAGGACTCTCTGAAGCAACCATGTATCCTTAATTCTTATGAATCACCAACAAATGGTAGACAATCTATAGAAAAAAATTTAATTCTTGCAAGAGTTTTTAAAGAGATAATTTGATTACATATCAGAAGCCTTAATTTTATACATACTCTTCACCTCAGAAATTTAAATTCTAGGTTTTTTTTTTAATTGGGGTATAGTTGCTTTACAATGTTGTGTTAGTTTCTGCTGTACAACGAAGTGAATCAGCTATATGTATACATATATCCCCTCTTTTTTGGATTTCCTTCGCATTTAGGTAACCACAGAGCATTGAGTAGAGTTCCCTGTGCTACACAGCAGGTTCTCATTAGTTACATACTTTATACACAGTAGTGTATATATGTCAATCCCCATCTCCCAATTCATTCCACCCCCCTTTACCCCTCCTTGGTGTCCCTACATTTGTTTTCTACATCTGTGTCTCTATTTCTACCTTGCAAACAGGTTCATCTGTACCATTTTTCTAGATTCCATATATATGCATTAATATACAATATTTGTTTTTCCCTTTCTGACTTACTTCCCTCTGTATGACAGTCTCTAGGTGCATCCACGTCTCTACAAATGACCCAGTTTTGTTCCTTTTTATGGCTGAATAATATTCCATTGTATATATGTACCACATTCTAGCCTTTCATTCTGAGGAAAAAATTAAGGTGTGTCCAGTAAGAAATAAGCCAAAAAAAAAATCCTTGTCACAGCATTGTTTTTCATAGAAAAATTATAAAAGGTAACTACCTAAATATCTAGAAAAAGAGATTTTTTTATTAATGAAAGTCATTTTTACTATTTTTGTTTCTACAAAAAAAAATCCATCATGATCCATCCTTGGTGAACATTTTCTTCTTCATGAAAGAAAAAATCAGTAAGCCCTAACATTGCTTTAATACTGGCACAAGGAAATTGCAAGTGGATTGCCTCCCACGCTATATTTTTCTTGTCTGGATTACAGTCACCATGATGATCAAGCTGCAGCTGTTAACTGATCTCTTCCAGCTGCAGATTTGATCTGCTCCTACCAGTTCCAAATTGAATTTAGCTGCTTCCCCTCTGCCCTCCACTTTGGCTGAGGCGTCCCAATCTTAAAGTCCAAGTCTGCCTCCTTGCCTCCATCCTCCAGTCCAGCAGCAGAAAAGTCCATGTCTTGGGCTCTAAAGCTTAACTAGTATGAATTTTAGACATTCTCATTAATAATTTAATATCATTTTCAACATCCTGGCTAAACAGCTATAGCCTTTGACTTGATGTAAAATACTTGAGTTTCCATGTCCTCTAATTAGCTTAATGGATAAGAGCTATATGAGCTGGAATGCTACAAGCACAGAGGGAGATGTATCTTTTCTTTATTATAGTGTCCAAGAAAGGCTACAGAATTATAGTGTTACAGCACAAACAGCTGGAATTAATAGAGTAATTTCCCCAACCCAGAATCTCCTCCTCTATCAGAGTGTTTATTAAGAGAACACGGAATTGGGGTTGCATGATAATTCTTAGTCTACTGCTGAGAATGTAACCTTGAAATTTTTTGACTATAAATTCAGGACTTCAGCTGGAGATATAGGTAACAAACCCAAAGGCATCTGTTAAGACCTGGTAACGATGCTGATAAAGGTCAAAGCAATTTACATCATATTCAATGACTGCAATTTCTTAATAACCCCAAAGTCACCACATCTACCATTAGTCAATGCCTATAACATGGCCATCTGAGTGCAATACAGCTGACTTGGCTGAGGATCTCAGACTTCCAGTGAAAGCTAAACTCACTCCTAAGAAGGGTATGAAGAGCATGAAGAATACTCTGCAGCTCACTGGTATGGCAAATGGAAGGATCCTATTTTTGAGCCTTCTTAACCCACCATGTTGTCAACCTCAGACACCCACCATCCCTAAGTTTCTTCATTTGTAAAAGGAGGAAACTTCAAAAGGTCAATAAATAAAAGTTTAGAGCTGCTCTGGTTGAAGTGGGAGGGACAGAAACAGAATTCTATTACTCAGTCTCCCCTTTGGTTCCCTCCATTTCTTCCCTGTACCCAAAGATGGCCGTAGATAAAACTTGGCCGAACCTAAAGGTTCTGCAGAACCCAGAGTGACAATCAATAGCCTATATGATTTCTAAGGCCCCTTCCCTAGTAAAACATTCACTTTTATGTGGCTGTGATTTGTTTGTAAAAACAGATATTGATTACCTAGCTTAATACACTGGCACCCAGCATATAGCACGTGCTCCATGAATGTTGAGTGAATTGAACTTGAAATTGTATCTGTTTATCCAATAATCCAGTGAAACTTTGGAAAAGCAGAGAGTCCAAGACTTGGCTTACTCATTTTTTAGCCAATAAGAATAGAACCAAATTATAAGCCAATTTTATTAATTAGGGCACCTCTTTTTTTTTTTTTTTTTTTTTTGCAGTAAGCGGGCCTCTCACTGCTGTGGCCTCTTGTGTTGCGGAGCACAGGCTCCGGACGCGCAGGCGCAGCGGCCATGGCTCACGGGCGCAGCTGCTCCACGGCACGTGGGATCTTCCCGGACCGGGGCACGAACCCACGTCCCCTGCTTCGGCAGGCGGACTCCCAACCACTGCGCCACCAGGGAAGCCCATAATTAGGGCACCTCTTAATTAATTACATTATTTTTGGTTCCTGTTGTTATTATCCACTTAGACTTCCTTATATTTTATTATTCACTTAACTCACAGAATTTATCTTGTTTTCACCATATGCTAAATAGAATGGGTGGTAGAGTGTAAAGTGGCCTTTCTTTTTGGAGTCACTATGAGCTCGGTTCTAGTCCCAGTTCTAACATTTACTACCTGTGGGACTTCGAGCAAATTTTAGCCTATATACTTTCCTCATCTAAAAAACAGGTATAGGGAAATAGGGAATATGGAAAAGTTTTGACAATTACATGAAATAATACAATAACTGGCAACTAATAAGTGCTCCATAAATGCCAATAGTGGTTATAGTTATTTTTTAAATTAATCAGAAAGGAACAGATTACACAGCACATCCTAGAAGACTATTCCTCTCTCTATTAAAATGTCATGAGGGAGAGATATTCAAGAGGTAGAGGAGAGACAGCTGCTTTACATCAGGACAGGGAGCTAAGAAACAGGGGCATCATGATGACCATGACTGGTTAATGACCTGGGGAGAGTTTAACTCAAGCATCCCGCCTCCCAAATAATCATCCGTTTTCTTACCAGGCCAAGTCTCTCCTATAATCCTTTTCTTCGGGGTCTTATTCTACCTTTGAAGGGGAAATAAAATACTGATCTTAGAAACTTACAGTGAAAAAGCAACTCACAAATTATCTACTTCACCCATGGAAAGTTCTCCATTAAGACATTAACACATAGCTTTTTTTAGCTGTGTTATCTCTCCAAAGGGTTATGTCTTGGACATCTATTGTTTTGCCCTCCCAGTATTCTTCTGCTTCTGAGAATAATACAGAATGTCCAAAACTTCCCTTTACCCAGAACACAGTGATATGGTTACCAAGTAAGCTGCCATCTTCTTCCACAACTTTACCCATGACCACAGCTGATTGATGTAGGGTGTGCTTCTCAGCCCAGCTCATCAATTTGAGGATTTCAAGACGTGAAGCACCAGAAAGAGGAACAGAAATAGTTTTACCTCCAATATTGCCAGGTAGTTTGGGATTTTTTTAACGTCGATAAAAGGGTGGTAAACAAAGGTACACAAACTGAAACTTGTAAATATTTTCTCTTAACACGGTCATTAGGAAGACAACGTTCTTTTATGTTAAACAGGCAAAATTACCAGAAAGAAGGAGAGGAAAGTACAGAAGACACAAGTGTACCATTATTCAGTGATGGATGCTAAGAAACAAAATGTTATAGTCTCCTAGGGTGATAAAAATAACTATTTATCAGTAATATTATGTTATATTTCATCAGACTCCTTCCCTTCCTCCCAGGTAGCCACCCATTCCACACATTGTCACATTAAGTCCTGTGTCATTTCAAAACATGAGGGCAAGGTGTAGTTATTAATAATAAATAAAAACACCCAGGATTTCTACATCAATTTTCCTCCCAAGAACACCAAGTAATCTCTATTATCTCACAACATTCCTTGGAGGAAAATACAGATGGGTATCATTACTGCCATTATATGGTTAGAGGAATTACACAAGGAAAGCTGAATAAACTATCTTATAACATGGTGGCTAAACTGGGATGATAACACTTGTCTTTCTTAGTAAAGGGAAAAGGAAGGATGATGTAGGAAATATCACTGGCAAAATGGGTAATTTAAATTGCTTTTTTGTATGTTATAGAATGGCTCATGGCACTCGTTTAACACAGAGAAATGTGGTAAGTCCCAATTTGAACTTTGTAAATTTAACTTATGCATATGGATGCGTGTTGCAAAAATCATATCATACTATACATATTATTTTATAGCCTGTTCTTTGTGTGTAACAGCATATTGTAAACAACTGACATACATCTATATCAACAATTACAATGGCTGCAAAGTACTCCACTTATAAATGTATCCTAATTTACTTATTTGGGGGAAGTTTTTTTTCCCGAAAACCAGGCATGAACATGCCTCTTTGAAAAACACAGAAGGAAACTCCTCACAAAAATTAATACAGGTTGATCCCATCAACAAATGATTACCAGACACACTCTTGGGAATCTCCATGAAGACAACGTCATCACACTCACACACCAAAAATTTAAAGAGCAGGCTGAGTAAAAGCCAGCAATTAACAATAGTATGTGGGGTTTGCCTGGTGGCGCAGTGGTTGAGAGTCCTCCTGCCGATGCAGGGGACACGGGATCGTGCCCTCGTCCGGGAAGGTCCCACATGCCGTGGAGCGGCTGGGCCCGTGAGCCACGGCCGCTGAGCCTGCGCGTCCAGAGCCTGTGCTTCACAATGGGAGAGGCCACAACAGTGAGAGGCCCGCGTACCGCAAAAAAAAAAAAAAACAAAAAAAAAAAAAACAAAACAAACAATAGTATGTGGTCAGCCACTCTTATAAACTAAGGTAACATTTTCTAGAATTTAATTTGCTTAGATATATCAAAAGTCGTGAAAATGTAAATACCCTTTGCCCCAGCAACTTCCCTTCTAGAAAGTTATCCTTAGTCTGTAATAGAACAAGTTACAAAGATATTTGTACAGGGATATTTATTTATTTATTTATTTTTGCGGTACGCGGGCCTCTCACCGCTGTGGCCCCTCCCGCCGCGGAGCACAGGCTCCAGACACGCAGGCTCAGCGGCCATGGCTCACGGGCCCAGCCGCTCTGCAGCATGTGGGATCCTCCCGGACCATGGCACGAACCCGCGTCCCCTGCATCGGCAGGCGGACTCTCAACCACTGCGCCACCAGGGAAGCCCTGTACAGGGATATTTATGACAGTATGTTAATTAACAGGAGGAAGGATGAGCAATCTAACTACCCATAAAAACAGATTTAAATAAACAGTTTAAATAAATTAAGATACATCCAAAGTGAATACAGGGAAGCCTTAAAAATGATAATGCGAATTATGAAACAATACTCAAGACATATTTATGACTGATTATGTTTTTTAAAAACAGGTTACATCAACATGTGTGTTTGTATGAGTATTAGAAAGATAAAACCCAATATACTGGTGATGATCCTTTCTGGGTTATGAGTTTACTGGAAACTATTTTTCATGTTCACTGGATTTTCTAATTTATATATAATGAGCACAGAATACTTACCCAAAGTAGAAATTAACATGATGTGGTACATGCTATTATAAAGATAAATACAGGGTGCTCTAGGAGCCCCTAACTCAGCCTGGAGCTTAGAGGAAGGTTGGGTATGGCCTCAGAAGATAGTTTCACACACTGAATCTTCAAGAATACATAGCAGTTGGCCAGTTAAAGAAAAGGGAAGGAGCATTCTAGGATGAGGAAAAGCCTTAGAGGAATGTGACAGCATGACCCAATCAAACCAGTATGAGTAGTTCACAGGCTGCAGAAAGGGTAATTAAAATAAGCACTCAAAGTATCTGCTCGATTTTGAAATAGGAGCACTCAATTTTGAGCTAAGTTTGTGTAGTTTCAGTGAAAAGATGAAGGCAGAAGCCAGATGGTCACAAGCTAAGGAAGGAACGGGAGGTGAGGAAGCGTGGGTGAAGGTGTACACTAGCTCAAGGAGTGCTGATACAACCATGAAAAGAGGGAGAGGGGAATGGGAGTGGGATATCCAGTTGTAAAAAGGTTTTATTTTCTTAGATGGGAGATTTGAAGGATGTTAATGGGAGAAAGAGCCAATATAAAGAGAGAGGATGATTTAAAAAAAAAAAGGAATGGGAAGGTGTGGATGATAGTTTGATATTTCTAGTCGGGGATGGTGGAAGGCTGAGGACTCCAGCAGTCAGGTCAGGTGACATCACAGGAAATCATCTCTTAGTTTCAAACTGCAGAGACAGTTCATAGAAAGAATCATAACTTCATTTTCATAGAAAATAGGACGAGTGAGTAGCTGTGGCCAGAAAATCCAGAAAATACTTAGTATAATCAGAAAAAGTGTTGGAAACAATACAGGGCATTATTATCTCACTTCTGTATGACAAAAAGAAACATTCCGTGAAATTTCTATAACCACAGCTAAAGAAAGACGTAACAGTATTGGGAAAAGTACAGAAAACAGGAACTACCAAGTGCTAAAGCAGATGGGAAGCACATTATAGGAGTGCCGAAAAACAAGATTTGGACTTTTCACCAAGAAGAAACAGAGCCTATCAAGGAACGTGTTTCATTTCAGTGGCTTCTAGTCTGGGTATCAAAAATCTTTCTTAATATCAAAAATATTTGAGAACACACATGGTAGTGTTTAAACATTTAATAATTTCTGATTGGGAAAATACATTATGACAAGAAGCATTCACAAACTGAATCATTTTTTAAATTAACTTGCACTTTAATAATCTCAGCAACATCTACATATTTTGGGTATATGTGTATCTGTTATGTCTGACGTTATATATTTATCCTATTATAAACAGTGTTTGGGCACACATATGAAACTGCAATTCCCTTGCAATAATTCTGAACTACCACCCACCATCCCATACCTGTCCAGAAATTCTCAGACCACATTTGGGAACCACTGTCTTAATTTATAAAATCCTGAATTTGGCGAATATGTATCTTGTCACCTAATACCCAAAAGCTAATATTTAATTTCATTTTTTAAAAATGAAACTTGAAAGAGCTATATTTAGAACACAGTAGTCTTTTGGAAGATTTGTAAACATTACCTCAGAAACAGCATCAAATGAAAACTAGAAATTTTCCAAAATGTTTATATAAGTCACCAGATGATATCTGTGTAATAAGTTTTAAAGAAAATCATTTTTTCAGAGGCCACAACCTTTAGGGTGACATGAGGGGGCAGAGCAGGGCTATGTCATGACACTTCTTGGTGCAGCTAAACCAAATACACTGTCTTGTCACTGTTAATTCTCACATTTGTGTCCTGATCAGGCATAATACAGAGGCACACATACACTCAAGATATTCTTGAATAAAGAGAAAACTAATCAATGAAAACAGAGATGAAAACTGATAGAAAATAAACCCAGTTCTAGGACTTAGTAATTTCACCACGCTACAAATAATTTAAAGTACAGAAATGACTGAATGCAGGGTTCTAAGAATCAATTTCATCTAGATTTCCAGAAAGATAGAAACTATAGAGTAGAGTAAAACAGAGAATGGCTTAGTTCACTCTTTCATGACTGAAAAAAATGCATTTTGGAATTTGCATATACACAATCCCACTCAATTTATTTTCTAGGGAAACTTGGTCAGTTGACCCTTGTGCTGTTCCTTTCAGCAGATCTGAACCTGCCTTTTAAGCTCCCTGTGCAATCTGCCTTTGAATCCAGAGACCTCCCTATTGACCACAATCTCCATAACTTACCCTATGAGCTTCTTGACTAGCCATTCAAGAAAGAAGAGCAGAATGAACAGAACTCTTACAAGCTTCATGAACAACATGTATTCATGTTTTTTTTCATTAAATAGGAAGAATGATAGGTCATTTCAGCCAGTCAATAGATAAATAAAATTCTAAAATTTTAGTAAACTGAGGTGGGAAAATAAATTCACACAGTCTTCCTTTTTAAAATGAAAAACTAGCACTATGATGTTTTTCATTTTGTCTTGCTTTAAAGAGGACTCTACATAGTCCAGTTTCTGGCTGTAGCTCTGTTACTAGCTGCATGGCCTTGTTTAAATTAATCACCCATTCTGGCCCTCAAGTTCCTCTTCAACAATATGTGGAGGTTGAGTCGGGTGATCTTTAATGTTTCTATGAGCTCAAAATTTTAAATGACTCTCTGACTATTGAGAGATTTCATCTCTATTTCATATTGTTTATGTTAGGAAAAGATAACGGTGAAATTTCTAACTCTGGTTCACCATCTTCTCATTCATTAACTAAGCCCGTAAAATGTTCCTGAATTGCTCCTGGAATGAACAATTATCCTTCCACATTATGAAATATAAAGACAAGATTGGAATCACTATAGCCCAATCATTTTAGATCCATATTTAGAGAAAAACAAAGCCATTCATTAACACACAATTCAGCACTAAGTGGATGTTAGAATTAGCAAGAGAAGCACAGAGGTGAAAACTAGAACTGGCCCTCATCACCTTAGAATTAAAACAGGGACAAACTGTTAACTGAACACTTACAATTCACTGTGATAATTGCTAGGATGGAGCAAATAATACACAGTTTGGTTATACATTACATTTTGATTTTTTGACTATGTCTTCTTCCACTGGATTCGAAGCTCCATGAGGGCAGGGACCTAGATTTTTCTGGTCACTATTTCCCTAGAGTTGTTCGTATGATTTGTTCTGAAAAAGCACTTGTTGAGTAAATAAAATAATGAATGAATGGACTACTAACAGGGACTTAAAAGAAGTGAACCTAAGTCTACTAGGAAACAGGTACACTTAAGGGCAAGGTTAGTGGCCACATTCTAGAAGTCCAGATTATTTCCTTGTCAATTGTATTTTTTCATTATATTGCAGACATAAAGAAAAAAATTCATATATTTCCATTTCCCTCGTTCATTCCAAAACACATTTTTAACATTATAGAGCTATAGAGCATTTGTAAAAATAAAGAATTTTCTATGTGGAATTCAATGTCTAGAACCTATGAATTTATGTAAATGAAAAATGAATAGCCCAGATGGTAACCACTACCACTTTTGGTTTTGGTTCATTCATGTGACATTTGTCACATTATGTCAAACTCACCACCACCACCAGAAAAGGACAAACACCAAATTAAAAACCACTTTAGATTTATTACTATCATTTTTTTTTATTTGCTGGTAGCTAAGAGCATGAATTCTGGAACCAAATCAGTTCTCTCCATATATGTGGCCTTCAGCAAGTTACTTAACCACTTTTTGCCTGAGTTTCCTCATCTGAGTAATAAGAACAATGATACTACCTCATAGGGTTGTTATGAAAATGAGTTAATATGTGTAAACCTCTTAGAAGAATACCTGTCACATGGTAAGCTCTAAGTGTTTGCTAAATATATAAAATCAAATCAATACA
Organism: Mesoplodon bidens; assembly: GCF_964165515.1. NCBI lineage: Eukaryota > Metazoa > Chordata > Mammalia > Artiodactyla > Ziphiidae > Mesoplodon > Mesoplodon bidens. Next base: position 34,604,933 of record NC_138160.1, read on the forward strand.
CCATCAGCCTACTCCATTGGGTTAAGGCAGTGAAAGACAATGCATGATGAAGACAATTCTTTTGGAATTATTCTGGTGAAATTTTCAAAGAGGAAGGCTGTGGATTCAGAACAACCCACATTAAAATAAATTGGTTGAATAGAGGGCTTGAAGAGAAGAAAAAAAAATTCTAGAACATGCTAAAATGGACTAAAACAAGTCACTTAACTGCTTCCATTTTCTCATTAGAAAAATGCCCCTCGGGGAAAAGTGATGACTCAAAGTTAGAAAGAATACCAACAGTAACATTATTTTTGAAACAGTGCATAAAGATGATTTTTTTTTTTTTTTTTTTTTTTGCAGTATGCGGGCCTCTCACTGTTGTGGCCTCTCCCGTTGCGGAGCACAGGCTCCGGATGCACAGGCTCAGTGGCCATGGCTCACGGGCCCAGCCGCTCTGCGGCACACGGGATCCTCCCGGACCGGGGCATGAACCCGTGTCCCCTGCATCGGCAGGCGGACTCTCAACCACTGTGCGACCAGGGAAGCCCCATAAAGATGATTTTTAAAGGTATTAGGTTTAACAAAATTTAGTGAAAAGGAGTAAAAATCTATCCAGTAAGTGCATTCATAATTAGTACCTAAAGATCATTAAGAGTTTCATGCTGTATGTATGTGGAACCTAGAAAATGGTACAGATGAACCAGTTTGCAGGGCAGAAGTTGAGACACAGACGTAGAGAACAAATGTATGAACACCAAGGGAGGAAAACCATGGTGGGGTGGGGATGGTGGTGTGCTGAATTGGGCGATTGGGACTGACATGTATACACTGATGTGTATAAAATTGATGACTAATAAGAACCTGCAGTATAAACAAACAAAAACAACTAATACTAAACTTTCTTTGGGTTATTTGTATGGAAATGTGTTAATATAAATGTTTCAGACATTACATGAAATTTCTAAAAATCTTATATGTTCTGGTATAATGTTATAAGTCATAATTCTAGTTATTAGTTTAAAATGTATATCTCAGAAATAACTAAGTTTCCTTGTCAATTGCATTATTATGAACTTTCATCAAATCTTTAACCGTGGTCATTTTTAAGTCTTTTGTCATTTACAGACAGTTCTGGGTATACTCTGATGCTTTCGCAAAAATGTTCCTGGGGCTTCCATGGTGGCACAGTGGTTGAGAGTCCACCTGCCAATGCAGGAGACACGGGTTTGTGCCCCGGTCCGGTAAGATCCCACGTGCCGCAAAGTGGCTGGGCCCGTGATCCATGGCTGCTGAGTCTGTGCATCCGGAGCCTGTGCTCCGCAACGGGAGAGGCCACAAAAGTGAGAGGCCTGCATACCGCAAAAAAAAAAAAAAAAAAAGATAAACACCAAGGATTTACTGTATAGCACAGGGAACTATATTCAATATCCTGTAATAAAATATAATGGAAAAGATTAGGAAAAAATGATATAGAGATATACATATATATATAACCAAATCACTTTGCTGTACACCTGGAACTAACACAATATAGCAAATCAACTATACTTCAATTTAAAAGAAAAAAAAAAAGAGTCTCATGCCCTACTGATAGCTAGCAGGGCGCGCAAGAGCATACGTTAAAGTTGTGATCCCTAAAACTGACCATGTGTCACAATTTCTGGGGAGCTTTGTAAAAACTGACACCCTGGAGATTCAGATTCAAGAGGTCTGAGATAGAGTTCAGGTGTCATTTTTTTTCCAATTCTCCCAAGTGATTTCCAAGGACAGCCAGGTCAGAATGCTTGGCTAGAACACTTGCTGCCGAGAAGTCTCCAGTAGCGTGCAGCTGAATTGTCTCTTCATTCCTACCTCCTGCGACCTTGTTATCAATAACTATGTCAAAAGCCATCAGCTGCAGACAGGATGAAGTCATGAGACAGGGGCACATGTTGCCTAACCAACCTGAGTCCAAGATGAGCAGCAAAAAATGAACCATAAGTCTCATGATAAATGAACCTGCATTCAGGTTCAAAAGTCAAATGCAAAATTGCAATAAACAGGTACAATAAAAATGGTTTCACAGCTCTCCTGCTGAAAGTATTTTCAGACACACAGCTTATCGGGTGATGCAGAGGTCTGCAAACTGACACAGTCTGACCTACTCTGTGCCTCAGCCCTCATGTTCCATACTGGATTTATAAGAGGTTGTAAGAGGGAGGTTGACTAGGCTGATACTTCGCAGGTGTGCACCAGTATGGTCAGGTTGAATGTTAAAATAATGAAATATTTTAGTACAGGTTGGTAAATAGCTACTTCTCAGCGCCTCCAGTCATTTCAGCCCCTCCCCCAAGACCTCACCTCCCTCCCCAGCAACCAAAGGGTTACTACCAGACTCAGCCAGGGTTTCCATTCTATGCCAGATGCATAGTTAATATTTTCAAATTGGAAATAAATGAGAAAAGCTACTAGCCAGGAGTGGGAAGTGCCTGGAAATTACAGCAGAGGAAGAATCGAAGTTCAAGGGATCTTTTTTTTTTTTTTTTCGGCGGTACGTGGGCCTCTCACTGCCGTGGCCTCTCCCGTTGCGGAGCACAGGCTCCGGACGCGCAGGCTCAGCGGCCATGGCTCACGGGCCCAGCCACTCCATGGCATGTGGGATCCTCCCGGACCGGGGTACGAATCCGTGTCCCCTGCATCGGCAGGCGGACTCTCAACCACTGCGCCACCAGGGAAGCCCTCAAGGGATCTTTAGCCTTGAAAGGAGAAGACTTGAAATGGGGTGGGTTCAGGAGGAATATGAGCACTGCCTTCAAATACATGATTGAGCTTCATGTGGGAAACAGATTAGATTTATTCCGAGTATCTCCGGTGGAGGGAATTATGCACAGTGATCGGAAATTACAAAGAAGGTGACGTCAATTCCATATAAGGAAGAACTTTGGAATCCTGGTGCCGCTCAACAATGGAAATGGCTTTGTGTGAATAGTGAGCTTCAGGAAGCAGCACAGGAAGAAGCAATGACTCTGAGAATAGTGCAGCAGCTGCAGATGCTTCTGATCTGGATGGCAAACTAGAGAGATCAGTGGTTACAAACCTACGTGTTCATCTGAATCCTCAATGAAACTTTTTTTAAAAATAGACTTTTCTGGAGCAGTTTTAAGTTCACAGCAAATTAAGCAGAAAATACAGAGAATATCCATACATTCCCTGCCTTCACAAACACACAACCTTCCCTACTATCAACATCCTGCACCCAAGTGGTATATTTGTTACAACTGATGAACCTACATTAATACATCATTGTCACCAGAAGTCCATGTTCACATTAGAGTTCACTCTTAGTATTGTACATGCTATGGATTTTGACAAATGTATAATGACATGTATCCATCATTATCAATGGAACTTTTTAAATATCAGACCTCTTACTCTCCACCCCAAACCTACTAAATTAGTATCTCTTGGCACTGGAGTTTGGGAATTTGCATATTTTAAAGCTCTTCACTTGATGTTGACACACAGACAGTTTTGGAAATCTGCATTCGATGATCAGTAAGGTTTTTTTCCAATCTTCAGAGTCTATAATTTTATTAAATAAAAATCACAATAACTTTTTTAAAGGAGTACATGACTCTTGAAAACTGACCAGGGCTTGGAGGAGAACCTGTGGAGCATATATAGCATGCCAAGCACTATGCTAGACTCCTTTAATTCTTACAAGAACCCTGCAAGGTAAGTATTAATATATGTTCCCATTTAACAGAAAACAAAACTGAGGCTCAGACAAGTTAAGTAACCTTCCCAAGGTCACAGAGCAAGTAAAAGAGTTGGAATTCAAATTGAGGGCTATTTCATCCACCTTCTTTCTCTTATACTATTAGACCTCCAACAAACTCTCAATTACTTGAAATTAGTGAATGAAGACACACAATTTCAGATTACTAATAGTGAATTATTTTGTGTTTGTTGGATTCTTAAACATATTATATTCAGCACATGGGAGGGATATTTTGTTATAGGATGACAGAAAACCAGATGATATTCCAGGAACTTGTAAGATTTTATGCACTAAATTTCCTTATATAAAGCCAAGGGCTAACATAGCCAATATATTTGCTCCATGAATTTGAAATGTTGGACTAAGGATACTCTGATACCTAAACATGTAATGAATCATCCAAAACAAGAGAGAAGGACTCAACCACATCTTTGCTCTTCATAATGGACTCCAGACCAGAAAGGTGGCCAATTCTGTATTTTCCCAATGGAACACTGACCTGTTCCCCGAACCACAGAAAAGAACAACTCATTTCCTAGAGCTGTACTTTGACTGCTCCTATGGGACATAGAAATAGAATGTAATGGTTATTAAGAGCACACACCTTTGTGTCAAACCTGGATTCAAATCTGGGTCTGCCACTAACTAAATACGGAATCTTGGGGGAAATACTTAATGTCTCTAGGTTAGTCTCCTATCTGTAAAATGGGACTGATGACATTCAATATGTGCCTCCCAGGGTTACCATGAGGATTAGGTGAGATGCTGTATGTGAAGTACTTAACATTCTTTTAATACTTACCAAGCACTCAATAGATGTTCACATTATTACTTATCAGTGGAGAAGTCAAGTCCAACATCATCTCTGAATCATCCCAGTTGTCTCCATTGTCCCAACTAAGGGGGAAGGAGTGTGTGTAGGTATTGGGGTAGATGGAGGAGGGGAGGGTATTAACCTATTCTCAGGTCTATGAGGATTTGTTCCCAACCCTCAATTGTAAGAATCTCAAAATGCCACCAGGTCCTGGAAGGTAAAGGTCATTAGGAGGAATGGAAAAAAGGTTAAGTACTTAACCTTGAGAAGTTAAAAACTGAGACAGTGAGACAGAAGTAGGACTATATTAGAGCATGGATAATACATTTCCACCCTGCTAATGGATTAGGACAGGCTAAATGGGCTGATCAAAAAATATGTTCCATAACACATGACAAACACCAGTGCACATCTTTGGTGGACACGGATGCTGAGCTCTAGAGGCCCTCACTGAGGACTAGTGCTCCTTTCTCACCTAAATGTATTTCCTCTTTTCTCCTAATCAAAAATCACCTTCTACAAGATGAAAGCTCCAATTAGAAAAGATACATGCACTCCAATGTTCATAGCAGCACTATTTACATTAGCCAAGACATGGAAGCAACCTAAGTGTCCATTGACAGATGAATGGATAAAGAAGATGTGGTACATATATACAATGGAATATTATTCAGCCATAAAAAAGAATGAAATGATGCCATTTGTAGCAACATGGATGAAACTGGATGAAACTAGAGATTATCATTTAGTAAGTCAGAGAAAGATAAATATCATATGATATCACTTATATGTGGAATCTAAGAAAAATGATACAAATGAACTTATTTACAAAACAGACTCACAGACATAGAAAACAATCTTATGGTTACCAAAGGGGAAGTGGAGGGGAGGGATAAATTAGGAGTTTGGGATTAACAGATATACACTACTATATATAAAATAGATACACAACAAGGACCTACTGTATAGCACAGGGAACTATATTCAATATCTTGTAATAACCTATAATGGAAAAGAATCTGGAAAAGAATATATATTTATACATATATATGGTATAACTGGATCAGTTTGCTGTACACATGAAACTAACACAACATTTTAAGTCAACTGTACTTCAGCTAACAAAAAAAAATCACCTTCTACAAATTAAATCACCATCACCATCAACATCCATTAAGAAAATAACACTAATTCAGCACAAGAAAAGGCCTCAGGTTTAGAATATAACACAACAATGTCTAAAGATCCACTATGATTATCAAGGACTGAAGAGCTTGCTGGGTGGGTAAGCAAACATTCTGAGAAAGTCTATGTGTTGGGAGGCGGGAAGTTCTATATAAAATCATTGATTAACACCCAGCAAATAAGGAGTTCCTTTGTTGGGTGATTATACTATAAGTGGACCATCTGCTAACTTAACTTAAAAGGGAACCATTTCTGATTTATGAGGGCATACACAGCATAAGCTAATTTGTGAGGTCTGTTTGATGGCGTAGAAGAAAATAACTCATTTAAACTCCTCTCACAGATTGTTTTGTTAAAATGCCTCTTTTTTAGACCATAAAACTTAAGGCAAACTAAAACTATATTGTTTAGGGCTACATAATTATGCGGTAAAACTACAGTGAAAAGCAAGGTCATGAATGCCTTGTTATCTTTGTCAAGATGCTTACCCATGGGAGGAAGGAAGAGGGCTAGATTAGGTGGGGTCATTCAGGAAGGTTTCAACAAATGTCTGTTTCTTGGCTTTAGTGAGGATTTATACTGGCATTTGTTTTTTTATAAACTGATGTTTGTTCTTTTTTTATGTACACCTGTTTTTTTGTATACAGTTGTTTGTTTCATAATTCATTAAACTAAATTAGTTTTTCACAGAAACATTAAGGAACTTATGAAAGAAGTAGATACCTAACAGTAGTTATGTCCAGTGGGGAGTGGTAGAATTGTGACAGTCTGTTACAGTGACTGTTATTTTCCTTAGAATACTTCAGTATCATATTATATAAGTGCTGATTAGCTCATATTTTAATTCCAAAGATAATCAGCAACATTCTTTCAAGAATGAATAGTCCAGAGATGTCAGCTAGCATTACATCAGAAAGAGCCACTCTCCAGGGTTGGCTACTCTAAGTCCTGCTATCCATGTCTTGATGGATAACTGGTCTTCTTCTAATTAGCATATTATGTCAAATATGGGTTTTTATCAGTGAAACTTATGACGATTTACTTTCATCAGGCATGTAGAACTTTTCTCCCAGTGGTGCAATTAAAGGTATTCAAAGAATGTAAATTGTCAAGTTGTTAAAAATCTATCCACCCTTGCATGCACAAAAGAAGTAAATACCCTGTCCCCTTAGAGGACAGATAATCCTTAATATATCCTATAGCCAGCCATTGACTTTGTGGTATAAGACTGACTAGAGGACACAGAATCATGGCAATGTGGACTCTGACACCTGAAAGGGAGATTTCAGGGACTTCATGGAGCCTACAGCTGAAGTTTACAAATGGTTTTGTGCCTGCTTACTATTAAATGTTGTTGAATACATATTTGAAAATACAGCAGAATTAATTTGTGATATGAATTCATTATAACCTGGTAGCGAGGTTGTGGGAAGAAACCAGTGCCACCTCAAATATCTTTTGTGGCTATTGATATCTACCAAAAAGAAAGAACCTAAAATTTCACATGACTAACATGACTTAGGTTGGTTCACAACAACAGGGTCTTTTGCTTTTTACTGACCTTTTTCTGAAATTATTGATATCTTATAAATTGAGTGAGTGTTATTTTGCAAAGAGAAAAGGAATTAAAATACTCAGTAAAAAATGTTCAAGAGACAAAAGCAGGTATTTCACAGAATAAACCAAATATGGTCAATAAATATATAAAGAACTCTTCAACATTGTTACTAATTAATCAAGTAATGACAACATGAGATACTAACTTAAACCCTTTCAGTTGGAAAATATGTATGTATATTAAGTCTGACAAAGCCAAGTGTTGGAGAGGATTTGGATCCACAGAATCTTCTGTGCATTGCTGGAGGGAGTGTAAATTGGCTCAATCACTCTGGAAAATAATTTGTCATTATTTCATGAAGATGAATATTCACATGCCCTTTTTCACTCCTAGGTATATACCCAAGAGAAACTTTTGTGTCAGTATTTTAAAAGACATGCTCAAGAATGTCTATAGCAGCACAAAAGCCAAAACCTAAGAATAACTCAAAAGCCCATCAACAGGAGAATGGATGAAAAAAACTGGTATATTCATGCAATGAGATACTATCCTAAAATCAGCATGAATTAACAACAATACACAACAGTATGGACAAATTTTAGCAATCTGCTGTTAAATACAAGTCTTATAAGATTTCATAAAGATGACACCTTATTTAGAAATAGCTATAAGTGCAATAAAGCTATATTAAAAGAAAAGAGAGAGATAGCAAAGGAAAGAAAACACGGGATTAAGAATGATGCTTGCTCAGGAAAAGAAAAGTGAGGGTTGGTACGAGAAAGGGAAACCATGTAATTTGATGTAAGTTATTATCAAGAACTTAGCTCTTACTTTTATGATGGGTTCATGAATGATGACATTATTAATAATGATAGATGGGTAGATTGAAAGCAGGTTATACATAAGCCAATGATGAGATTGTATCATGAGACATGCATTAAGATTTACCCAATTCTATGCACTTTAAAGGCAAAATCAAGATAAAAATGAGAAAAGGTTAAAAATAAAAATAAAGGTTAAATACCTATATATATTGTGCAGCACTATTGTATTAAAGCCTAGAAACAAACTGATGTTTTTATCATTTTTCTCACATAAAAACACCTGGTCAATATTTGGTTGAATCAAATTATTTTTCAATACAAGCCTGAGTTTTTGTTAGTGTTTTGTTTTGTTTTGCATTTTTTGTTGCAGCCGTCAAATGCCAAGTAAAAATCTGATAGTCCTCTGGATCTCTGCAGTTTTTTAAGTGAAGACAATATCAAAAGAATTAGAAGAAACATCTAATAAAGGATTATTGTCTAAAATGTACAAACAACTCATAAAACTCAACAATAAGAAAACCCAATTTAGATTGACATGTATACACTGATGTGTATAAAATTGATGACTAATAAGGACCTGCTGTATAAAAAAATAAAATAAAATAAAATAATTGAAAAAGAAAACCCAATTTAAAAATGGACAAAAGGGTTTAACAGACACCTCACCAAGGAAAATATGCAGACAGAAAGTAAGCATATGAAAAGATGCTCCATATCATATAACATCTGTGAAATGCAAATTAAAACAACAATGAGATACCACTACATATTCTAGCAGTAGAAGGGCCAAAATCCAGAACACTGATAAAACCAAATGTTGGCAAGGACGTGAAGAACAGGAACTCACACATTGCTGGTGGGAATGCAAAATGGTACAGCCACTTTGGAACACAGTTTGGCAGCTTCTTATAAAACTAAACATACTCTTGCCATACAATCCAGCATTTGTGTTCCTTGGTATTTATGCAAACGAGTTGAAAACTTACGTCCACACAAAAACCTAGATGCAGATTTTTATAGCAGCTCTACTCATAATTGTCAGAACATGGACACAACCAAGATGTCCTTCAGTAGATGAATGGATAAATAAACAGTGTTATATCCAGACAATGGAATATTATTAGCACTAAAAAGAACTAAGCTATCAAGCCATGAAAAGACATGGAAGACATTTAAATGCATATTATTAAGTTAAAGTAGTCGATCTGACAAGGCTACATATGGTACGATTTCAACAATACGACATTCTGGAAAAGGCAAAATTATAAAAGCTATAAAAAAATCAGTAGTTGCCAGGGGAGGGGAGAAGGGGGAAAGATGAACAGACAGAGCACAGAAGATTTTTATGGCTATGGAAACACTCTGTACGATATTATAATGATGGTTATATGTCATTATTCTTTTAACCAAATGCACAGAATGTACAACACCAAGAGTGAATCCTGAGGTAAACTATGGACTTTGGGTGACTATAATGTGTCAATGTAGGTTCATCAACTATAACAATGTACCACTCTGGTCGAGCATGTTGATAATGAGGGAGGCTATGCATGTGTAGGGGCAGTGGGCTTATGGGAAAATCTCTGTACCTTCCTCCCAATTTTGTTATAAATTTAAGAGAGCTCTAAAAAAAAAGTCCTTAAATATATATATAAAATATATATGTATGTATATATGTGTACATATATATACATACACACACACACATAATCTTGAAAGTAATGTTGAAATGTTATTGTCAAAATTTTGCTTAGTTGAAACACTGTAGGATATTAAATAATGCCTTCTCTCTAGTAGTTTGCAATCTGCTGGGAATACAAACCAACCTACTTCATTTAACTTAAGACTAGTCAAAAACAACCCACTGAATAAATAACAAAAATGAATGTACAGACACATATCCATCATCCTGAGAGCTATTCAAATGCCACGTGGTGATGTGAGACAGCTGGTTGATTCAAGTTTGTCATCCATGAATCAGCACCAACTATGCACCAGGCTCTGTTCTAGATTCTGAGGATAGAGCAGTAAACAGCAAGGTACCTGCCTTCACGGAGCTTACATTCTAGTCATGTCATGAGCAATAATATGAAGAATGCAGGACATGGAAATAGGGAATAGGTAATCTTGGAAGCCTTGCTGAGAAATGGGTCATTTGAAGAATGAAATGTGGAACCAAGTCATATCTAGGAAGGCACATTCCAGAGGAGGAAACAGCAAGTACAAAGTCCTGAGGTGGAAGATTTCTTCAGGTATTGGAGGAACAGTAAGGCCAACACAGGGTGGAGGGAGACTGGTAAATGACAGGTTTGGGGTGGATATATGGAGTGCACTGGAGATCTTGTTAAGCTGCATAGAGGGGAAGGAGTGGCTTCATGAGAGACTGGGGAGGGAGGAGTTTGAGATGGCAATACAGACAATTCTTTTGTTTTGTTTTTGTTTTTTCCCTCTTTTGCAATTCTTTTGAAGAGTTTATTCAAAATATATATCCTAGAGCTGAAAGAAAACATGCTGCATGCCAGAAACCTAGACATATTTCTCAAGACTTTGAAAGAAGACAAGACTGTTCTACATGCAACACACCTTACTGTAGAAGATGGGTTAACAGAGATGCCATCAAGAGCAGGAGTCCTTCAAGGATCTGTCTTTAGCCTCCTAATCCTTTCTTCTACTTCTCCTCCCTTGGAAAACCTTCATGACCCAAGTCTCTCCGCTTTCTTCTCCTCTCCTCTCCCCACCTCTGCTCTCTTCTCCTGTCTCTCTCTTCATCTAGGCCCACTGATTACATGATTAATCACATATCTCCTCACCACCCCAGCTTCCTCTGCATACCACCAGCCAGAAGCTAACAAGCTATTCCAGGTCAGGAGCTGCTTGTCCTCTGCCCTTCTCAGCCTGTAACCAGTCCCAGAAATGCCTTCAGGTAAAATTGCTCTCTTTCCCCAGTACAGCTAAGTCAGCCTGAATTAGAGCAAAATTGGTTGATGACCTGTTCTCTTGTCCTATCCTGTTCCTGGAATCTCCAACAACTGTGGGAAGGTTGCTGCTCTCTGAGAGGCTGTCACTGAAATCTGATCTCTGGTAACAGGGGGCAGGGACTCCAGGCACGGAGGCCAACTTGGGGGTGGGAGGAGTTACCCCTGATCTTTCCCCTAGTGGAAAGTGTGGGGATGCCAGTCATTCTATGTGTGCCACACCACCTCCCTTCCAAGCCTACTTAGGTCCCTGTAAGTGAAGCAAATGGGGAAACACCCAGGGCAGGCCCCTGCTAGCAGATTCCCATGGAACCTGAGAGGCAGACCTTGGTAGATATGTTTTGGCCCTTTGTCTAAACTGTTTTAAAGTCACTGACATTTCTCTGAGGCTCAGAACCCTAAGATACCACTGTTTCTGATGACCACCTAGATCTTCTGGTATTGACCAGATTAGAAGGTCTCTTAGAAAACCTCCAGGAAGCAGACAGGAAAAGGGAGTGTGAATGGGGCGGGGGGGTGGGGGGGCGGCGGTTGGAAGGCAAATTTATAGATACTGCAAACAACTGGGAATATTTTTAACCAGAGGTGTCCTTTCTGATAGTGCTAAATGGGTGAAAAAGCCTTCTCATCCCATCAGCTCAGTGGAACAAATGAGAAACAAAAACTGTGAGGGAACAGGTATTGATTTACCCCTGTGGTGTTTTAATGAAGTTTCAAAAGAAAAATAGTCCCCGACAGAGGCACACAGTAATAGGAACCAACTTTTCTGGGAAGGTTAATCAAGAGTACCATTAGGCTTCCCTGGTGGTGCAGTGGTTGAGAGTCTGCCTGCCGATGCAGGGGATACGGGTTCGTGCCCCGGTCCGGGAAAATCTCACAGGCCGTGGAGCGGCTGGGCCCGTGAGCCATGGCCGCTGAGCCTGCGCATCCAAAAAAAAAAAAAAAAATGAGTACCATACCATAAACTGTAAATTTTGGAGACTAATCCGTTGTCGGTCACATCATATGCAAATGTTTTCTCCCACTCTGTGGGTTATCTTTCATTTTGCTTATCGTTTCCTTTGCTGTGCAAAAGCTTTTGAGCTTAATTAGGTCCATTGTCTATTTTTCTTTTTATTTCCATTACTCTGGGAGACGGATTGAAAAAGATATTGCTGCGATACATGTCAGAGAATGTTCTGCCTATGTTTTCCTCTAAGAGTTTTATAATGTCCGGTCTCACATTTAGGTCTTTAATCCATTTTGAGTTTATTTTTCCATATGGTGTTAAAGAATGTTCTAATTTCATTTTTTTTTTTACATGTAGCTGTCCAGTTTTCCCAGCACCATTTATTGAAGAGACTGTCTTTCCTCCATTGCATAGTCTTGCTTCTTTTGTCGTAGATTAATTGACCATACGTGCGTGGGTTTACTTCTGGGCTTTCTATCCTGTTCCATTAGAGCTACCATGTGATCCTGCAATCCCACTCCTGGGCATACACCCAGAGAAAAACATGGTTACATGTACCCCAATGTTCATTGCAGCGCAATTTACAATAGCCAAGACATGGAAGCAACCTAAATGTGCATTGACAGAAGAATGGATAAAGAAGACGTGCTACATATACACAATGGAATATTAGCCATTAAAAAGAATGATATAATGCCATTTGCAGTAACAAGGATGGACCTAGAGATTGTCATACTGAGTGAAGTAAGTCAGACAGAGAAAGAGAAATATCATATGATATCGCTTACATGCGAAATCTAAAAAAAAAAAGAAAAAATGATACAAATGAACTGATTTACAAAACAGAAACAGACTCACAGGCTTAGAGAATGAATTTATGGTTACCAGGGAGGAAGGGTGGAGGAGGAGGGATAGTTAGGGAGTTTGGGATTGACATGTACCCACTGCTATATTTAAAATGTATAACAAATAAGGACCTACTATATAACACAGGGAACTCTGCTCAATATCATGTAACAACCTAATGGGGAAAGAATTTGAAGAAGAATAGATACATGTATATGTATAACTGAATCACTTTGTTGTACAACTGAAACTAACATAACATTGTTAATCAACTATACTCCAATATAAAATAAAAAGTTAAAAAAAAAAAGAGTACCACAAATTAACTGCATAGAATAGGAACGAAGTTTCTGTTTAAGCCTCATTGAAATAGAAATCCAAAGTTTTTGCAAATATGACATGCGGGACCAGGAAATTTGTCTTTTCAACTTATTAAATAATTACTATTTTAGCTAATTCAATAATAAAAGCACCAACTGAAACAGGACCTAGAGTTGTGAATTAGCTCCAATTCCAGAAATCTTTTACATTGAGAAGAAACAAGGAAGGACCTGAAAAGGCACTCTATCCCATTAAGAAACCAGTCAACAAAGAGACAGAAAGACCAGAAACTGGGAAGAAGAAGAGCAATGCCATCAGCCAGGTCAGAGGCAGAGATGGAGGATGGAGGGAATCCCTTGCTTATCACTTTCAGGGGAAAATCCCTTGCCCATGGTTTTCTCTTCTACAGAGTTTTCCTTCTCCAGCTGAAATGTATTGACTTCACAGGGCCCTTAGCTCCTCTGGAAGCTTCCTTGAGAACATGTTGGGGCATGTTGATACCTCAAAGTATTCCCATAATTTTCGGAAAATGTGACCAAAGCTGTTGAACCCAGCTTGCCAGGATGACGACTACAACATGCAACACGAAATGTGTTTCAAAAGCTCAGCAGGCTGGGCTTCTCTGGGCTCTGTTATGATAAACACACACTCTAGAATGCTAACCCACACCTAAAACATACATTCTGCAAATCATAGAGAAGGCCAGTGAGTAACCCAGTCTCAGATCACTCAGTTAACACCCTCCAATGCTAGGAAGATGAAGAAGAGGAATTATAGGAAGACAAAGGTGAAAATCAGCTAACTATCTATCTTTTGGTAGACCTTGAGTTTATACAAGGATATGAGAAGGATAATCTCTAGGAGGGAAATTAAGCATGTCTCTCTACTAAATGAGCAGTTCATGAGAAAGCTGCTTCTCATTTCCAGTGATGTTGAAACACTTCTTCCAAGAAGTCTTCTCTCTGACTAATGGGAAGAGAGTCGTAGCAAATCACTTCTAAGATTCCTCCCTCAGGCAAAGTTGCAAATTTAGCAAAAGACACTTTACAGATTTTCTGATCCCTCCTCAATGCTAAGCGCCATGTAGTTCCTATGAGTACAGTGTTCATCTCCATTTCTCGGACCTTACTAGGATGTAAACACACCCCATATTCTGAGTATTTTCCTCCCTTTTCCCTTCCATGTAAAATGTATCTGTCCTGTGTTCTATTTCCTAAGTCCTGTCCTCAACCAAAGCCACAGCAAATTAGTCATATAATCAAATCAGCCAGCAGATGTGCTACACTGATGTGCTACAGAATAATATCTGCAATCTTGTTTAAAATCTTGTTTTTGTCAAAAGATATTTGATTGGGCTGGGTGACCTTCAAAATCTCTCCCAACTCTAATGTTATAAAATTTTATGAGTAACTCTGATCAGAAAGATTTTAAACCTTGGGCCAAGCTAGTTGACAAGTTGACCTTTCAGGTCCCTTAACTAGATCATTTGTTTTGTTGCTACCTGTGGAAACATGTCACATCTGCTAGCTGCCTGTCGACCCAAAAGTTTAATAGCAATTTTTAGAGGTTATTATTGCTTGTCTTACTGTATATTATATACCCTGTGGTGAACTGAAGATGACCCAAATTCTTTGCTGTTCCTATCATCAATAAATTAGTCTATTTTCCCACTGATATGGAATCTGAGCTGACTCTGTGATTTCCTTAATCAAAAGGATATGGTAAAAGTGACACTTTCCCAGTTCTGGCCTAAGCTTTAAGGGATATGGGTGCTTTTGCTTTCATATCTTGGAGCCTTAAGCCGCTATGTGAAATATAATGAGAGAGATTGATTAATTGATTGATTGATTGATTGATTGATTGATTGATTCCCAGGCAGCCCCCATCTATTCCAGACATTTCAACTGAGGTGCCAGACATATGAGTAAATCCATTTTGGACTTCCAGCCCTAGAAATCCTTCAGATAACTGCAGCTGCATAAATAATCCCAGACAAGACCACCAGACGAACTACCTTCCTGAGCTCAGTCTCTAGATGGTTGTTAATATTTCAAGCTGCTAAGTTTCAGAGTGGTTTGTTACACTGCAACAGATAACTGAAACGCATCCCTGAAGCTGGCCTAATCCCTTCTTTGAACAAAGAAGGAATGGATAACAAACAAAAGATGTTTTTAATGAAATTTCTAAACTATTATCATAGTCATTCCACCTTCCAGCATATACCTACTCCTTTCTGTCTACAACGGCACATCCATAAATTCATCCAAAACTTTCTCAACTGTGCACATGTCTTTAATATCTGTTGCCATCCTTGCAGTCATAAATTATAATCTCCTGATGGCCAGGAGCCAGAAACTCTTAATAAGTCTTTCATAAAGGCTTTTTAGCAATAATGAATTTCAGCAGAGGCCTTCAGCAATGATCAATGTTGTTTCCTATAAGTCTTACTACTTTTCCACACTGAGAAGTCCAGAAATGGAACCTCAGAGAGAAACTTCACTTTGAAAATCCAATGTCATCCTTTTGACTCGAAAGGGCATTGAAATCATAAGCCCTTTTCAGTGCAGTCCTCCCAACAACAAAATGCATTACACAGTGGCCACGGGCTTATTCTACAGGAGTATTTTTTATTGGTTAGTTTTGAGGTTGGTTATTCTGAAGGGAAATTTTAAATTCCTCTGCCATGCATTCCTGTGTGACAAAGCCCTGACACTTGTGTGGAGACTCCCTCCCGGGGCAGAGCCTGCATTCTCATCTTGCCGCCCTATGCAAAGGAGTCATCCTGAAAGAATTCATGGATAAAAGAGATTATTACAGTGTGCTCACTCAAATGCTTAGAGTTTACAAACCTTCACCAGAATACCACTAGTCCCCTCATCATCTTTCAAATGTCAAGGAAAAGTGAAATGTTGATTTAATTTTTAATGTTTTTCATAAAATTTTCAAAATTAAAATGGTATGAATTTCTTTGGAGTAAAGGATATTCAATTTTTATTCTGTACACTTCTGAATTGTTGTGATTTTTAAGAATAAATGTGTATTATTTCAGTAATTTTAAAAAAATAAGTATGATCAGCAGGGAAATTAAATGTTGTCTAAAATAGCCATATCAATATTTTTTTCATTCTTTCTGGAACAATCGTAGCTCCAGTCCAGAAACTATGAAGTGTAATAATGGGGGTAGTAAAGCCCATTATATATGTCAACAAAGGACTAATATTGTCATGTTTATCTTAATGTAACAACAACTGATTTATAAATACATTTAGATGCTTCGTGTCCTTGCCTTTGCACTGCATTAATCCTCACATCAAACACCAAACTCTTAAACTCTGAAGAGTGTAAAATGCCAGTGTCTGTTTGTAATGCAAACTGTCCCCCATACAATGTGATCTAAAAGTCAAAAGTCAGTCATGCTCCCTAAATCTCTTCTCAACCAGCCTGACTCTGCTTGAAATTCTTTCCAAAGCCATTTGTTGGATTAAATGGTTGTAATGCCTACAGGAGACCTCTTCAAAATACAAATAGGGTTTTTTTTAAAAGGAATAACCAATTAAACTATTAGAATCAACAGTGTTACCTGATTAAACCGTTATGGTGCAAGGCCCAACTCCAAATAATGGTCACTGTTGATACAGTTTACCTTCCTTATCTTTTTCTCAGGTTACTATTAATTATAATGATCACAATTATCAATACAGTTTACTAAGCACCCATAATGAATTGTACCCAGTAGTTAGTACTCGCCACACATTATTTCTAATATTGATACAATTTAAGTACTGTTTTCCCCATTTCATGGATTAGGAAGCTGAGATCAATGAGGCTACATGATTTGTCCAAGGTCTCATAGCTCCTAAGAAACAAAGTTAGGATTCCAACCAGAGCTGTTTGAAACCAAAGCCCACATTCCTTCTATACTGTACTTATAATACGTGAGGCCAAGAGAGGGCTGCACCTATGACAAAGTTATAGATTTAGCTGATTTGTGGGGAAAGTTCCCTTTTCTCCATCATATTCTTGTCATTTAGAGCCAGTGGCAGAAAGAAGGTCACTGCAATCACTTACGCGCCCACCCCAGTCCTTTTCCTGCATGTACCTCCTTTCCAGCCCTGGCCCTTAGCCAAGCCTCTGGTCTATCCCATCCCCCTCTGGTTTCTCTGGTCTAATTATAGCTTTAGGAGACTCACTAATTCAGATGACTATCACAATATCCTGTTGAGTTCAAACAAAATAATTTTCTAAATAAACAAGGATAATTGCACTTCAAGGTGTTTTATAAATAATGAAAAGGTAATAACTCAAACTCATAGGATGGGTGCAACTTGCTTCTTAAAGACCTTTACAACCATTAACTAATTGGTACTTTAATATAATATTAAATGTCTTTTAACCCATGGAAATAAAAGTGTCTTAAAGTAGAGCAGTTCTGACTCTTGCTTGGCAGCAAAGGGGTTCTGACTCTCATTTTGTGGGGAGCTGCCTCCTGAACACATGAGGACTGAGTAGAAAGTAAGAACAAAGACTGGAAGTTTATGGAAATCTCTCCATTTATTAGCCACGTTGCTCAGCACTTGTTTTGATAAAATGTTCCTTTAGCCATATAATTTGCTATTTTAAAAAGTGGCTTCCATCAATTATTATGATGTGATAAATGATGTAAGGGAAAGGTGAAATCCCAGTGAACTATTATATAAGAGTTGACCTCAGACTAGATAAAAGACTAAGCCAAAAGTAAACACATGTGAATTTGTTGCCAACCAGCCCTCTAAAACCTAAGGAAATTCTTCAGACGACCAAATGACAATTCCCTGGTTTGGTGCTGCTTTCTATACGGAATTGTGGCTAGTTTACCCTATTGTTTTATTGTAATGTGTTCTAATAGTTAACAAAACATTTCTCTATTAATTTCTCTATTATTTGAAGGCTCTCTTTAAGGATTTCCAAGTGACCATTATTTGCATGAAAACATGGTCTTTCGGGGGCACAACTTTGAAATTAACTCTGGAGAAATACATGAGGCCCTTCTTGGGTTCCTACAGCCAAAGACACACAAGTGTAATCCAAACTAAATATTGTACAGAAATGTGACCACATGTAACATTCAAGAAACAACAGCTCTTAGAGCCAGTAAGAAAGAGATAAAATGTAGCCCACAGATCTCTTGACAGATGGATGGGCCTTTGAAAAATTGTAACAACAACTTGAACCAGCCTCCTTAAATCTTACTACAGCCTCCTGAACAATATAAAAATCCAGATTGACCTTTAGTATGAAACTTTGGTTCTCTTTTGGTTTATGGAGGATCCTTTGGAGAGACATTCTGGTAACTTCTCCTGTGTTCTTATTCTTCCCTTAGCTAAGAGGAACTCATCTCTTACAAGAGATCCTTAGACATTATAATAGACTGAATATTTATGCACCCCACTCCCACCCCCACCAAATGCATATGCTGAATGCTTAACTCTCCATGTGACTGTATCTGGAGATAGGGCGTTTATGGAAGTAATTAAGAGATATGGAAGTAATTAAGGATAAATGAGCTCATAAAGGTATGGCCTTGACCTGATAGAATTAGTATCCTTATAAGAAAAAGCACCAGAGAGTTAGGCTTATTCTCTCTGCCATGTGCAAACACAGTGAGAAGGTGACTGTCTGTCTTCACAGGAACCAGATTAGCTAGTCCCTCAATTTTTGTCTTCCCAGCCTCCAAAACTGTGAGAAAATTAGTTTCTGTTGTTTAAGCCCCCAGTCTATGGTATTTTGTTATGGTAGCCCTAGTAGACTAATACAGATACTGAGTTAAAAAGAAAATATTCTGCTGGTTGAATGAGAACCATATAACAAAAGAACATATGCAACTTAAAATCTACAATGTAACTCACTTGTATAGTTTTTTTCAGTTGGACTTCCATGGAAGAATCCAATTAAGGATTCTGGAGAACCATGGCATGGCAAAAAAAAAGATTTTTAAAAATTGCCTTGTGGGCTTCCCTGGTGGCGCAGTGGTTGAGAGTCCACCTGCCGATGCAGGGGACACGGGTTCGTGCCCCGGTCCGGGAAGATCCCACATGCCGCGGAGCGGCTGGGCCTGTGAGCCATGGCCGCTGGGCCTGCGCATCCGGAGCCTGTGCTCTGCAACGGGAGAGGCCACAGCAGTGAGAGGCCCGCGTACCGCAAAAAAAAAAAAAAATTGCCTTTCATGTTTAATTTATTTTAATAAAAGAATTTCCTGCATCCAAAAAAAAAAAAAAAAAAAAACTAAGAATAAATCTAACCAAAACGGTAAAAGACCTGTACACTGAAAATTATGACACTGATGACAGAAATGGAAAAAGACAAAAATATTCTGTCCTCATGGATTGGAAAAATCAATATTGTTAAAATGTACACACTACTCAAAGCTATCTACAGATTCAATGAAATCTCTATCAAAATTCCAATGGCATTTTTCACAGAAATAGAACAAACAAATCTAAAATTTGTATGGAGCCACAAAAGACTCTAAATAGCCAACACAATCTTGAGAAAGAAGAATAAAACTAGAGACATCATGCTCCCTGATTTCAAACTATATTACAAAGTAATATAACAAAACAGTATCAAAAGAGTGTGGTACTGGCATAAAAACAGACACATAGATCAAGAAGAGAACAAAGAGCATAGAAATAAACCCATGTGTATATGGTCAATTAATTTACAACAAAAAAGCCAAGTACGTACAGTAAGGAAAGGACAGTCTCTTCAATAAATGGTGCTGGGAAAATCAGATAGCCATATGCAAAAGAATGAAACTGGACTGCTATCTTACACCTTACCCAAAAATTAACTCAAAATGGATTAAAGACTTGTACTTAAGAACTAAAACCATAAAACTCCCAGAAGAAAACATAGGAGGTAAACTCCTTGACATCTGTCTTGGCAATGATTTTTAAAATCTGACACCAAAAGCAAAGGCAACAAAAGCAAAAAATAAACAAGTAAGACTATCTCAAACCAAAAAGCTTCTGCACAGCCAAGGAAACCACCAACAAGATGAAAAGGCAACCTACTGAATGGGAGAAAATATTTGCAAATCATACAGCTGATAAGGCACAAATATCCAAAATATATAAAGAACTCATATAATTCAGTAGCAAAAAAATCTGATTTTAAAATGGGCAGAAGATCTGAATAGACATTTTTTCCAAAGAAGATAAGCAGATGGCCAACAGGTACATGAAAAGACACTCTGTATCATTAATCATTAGGGAAATGCAAATCAAAACTACAATGAGATATCACCTCACACCTGTTAGAATAGCTATTACCAAAAAGACAAAAAAATAACAAGTGTTGACAAGGATGTGGAGAAAAAGGAAGCTTTGTGCACTATCGGTGGGAAAACAGTATGAAGGTTCCTCAAAAAATTAAAAATAGAACTATCATATGATCCAATTCCACTTCTGGGTATTTACCCGAAGAAAATGAAGACTAACTTGAAAAGACATGTGCACCCTCACGTTCACTGCAGCATTATTTACAATAGCCAAGATATGGAAACAACCTAAGTGTCCATTGATGGACAAATGGATAAAGAAGATGTGGTATATGTACACAATGGAATATTATTCAACCATAGAAAAGAAGGAAATCTTGCCATTTGTGACATGAATGGATCTTGAGGGTATTATGCTAAGTGATATAAGTCAGACAGAGAAAGTCAAATACCATATGATCTCACTTATATGTGAAATCTTAAAAAACAAAAACAAAACAAAACAAAAACTGAACTCACCTACAGAGATAGGTGGTTGCCAGAGGCAGAGGTGGGGAGCAGATAAAATAGGTGAAGGGCATCAAAGGCTACAAACTTCCAGTTATAAAATAAATAAGGGATGTAATATACAGGGATGTAATATAAAGAATGGTGACTATAGTTAATAATACCATATTGCATATTTGCATGTCACTAAGAGAGTAGATTTTAAAAGTTCTCATTACAAGAAAAAAAAATTTTGTAACCATGTGTGGTGACAGATGTTAACCACGCTTATTGCAGTGATTATTTTACAATATATACAAATAGTGAATCAGGCTGTACACCTGAAACTAATATAATTTATATGTCAATTATACCTCAATTTTAAAAGTTAATAAGTGTTAAAAACTGGGAATCACTATGTTTTAACCTGTAATTTATATAATAATATTGTACATCAACTATACCTCAATTTAAAAAAAAGAGAAAATTAATAAATAAATTTTAATTTTAAATTAAGAAGAAAAAGAATTTCCCACAGAACTAACTGGCTGGCTCATCTGTATGTTTACATTATTTGTCATTTATAGCTCAGTACCTAAAGGTATAGTGGAATCCCCTACAGAAATCCTAATGTGTCAAAGACAGCGCTCATCAAATATTCTTTAACTCCCCTATATTTCATAGCCCTCATGATAAGTACATTTGATGTCACATAACTAATTCCAGCCAAAAGGACTCTGGGTGGAAAATGCATGTGACTTCCAGGCCAAGGCAGCTGAGAAAGCCAGTGCACCTCTGCCGTCTCTGTTTTCCTATCACCACCAACAACAGAGGCTGCATGTTCCACATTCCACAGCTGCAGTATGGAATGGGAAGTAAGCAAGAAACAAGCATTGATTTGGCAAGCCACAGAGATTTCAAGGTTTTATTTGTTGTGGCAGCTAGGATTAATTATCCTAATGCATCTTGGAACTCTAATTCTGCAGAAGCCTTTGTAACTTCAATGTTACTTGAAGCTTGAATGTAGACTTCAACCTACCTGCCAAGTTACGATAGACCATGAGCAACTAAACATGGAGATAACAAGGTAGATCAAGCATTGGTGTCTCCATAGGAACCATTTACACTCCTTCTATGTTCCTTGGCCTGAGCTACATGATGTAGAAAGACAAGAAGGAAAAAGACACAGTCTAGCTTCTCATAATACTCATAGTGTTGTTCCCAGTAAAGTTTTAGACTCCTGCCTCTCCTAAGCAGGATGTTACTAATGAACTGGGGTTCTATTGCTTAAAAAATTACATAGTTATGCCACACTGAGATTTTATACATACCTAGAATGATGACGATATGATTCAAGAGGATAAGAAATGAGGATTTAATTGATCCTGTGGGCTTCTACCCCCATTAGAGCGATACAATTCATAATTTGATTTACAGCAACTTTCCCCACCATATCCCTGCCAAAGTGCTTAGGGTCTGAAAGAGTAATTAAAAATAATCAAAGAGGGCTTCCCTGGTGGCGCAGTGGTTGAGAGCCTGCCTGCCGATGCAGGGGACACGGGTTCATGCCCCGGTCCGGGAAGATCCCACATGCCGCGGAGCGGCTGGGCCCGTGAGCCATGGCCGCTGAGCCTGCACGTCCGGAGCCTGTGCTCCGCAATGGGAGAGGCCACAACAGTAAGAGGCCCGTGTACTGCAAAAAAATAAATAAATAAAAATAAAAAAATAATAATAATCAAAGAAAATAATGTTAACGAAATCTAGGCTAGAACCAAGGTGATAGCTAGATTAATGGACATCTTAGCTAATGGTGCATTTTCTTATTCCAAAAGACCAAGGAAACTTCGGTGTCACTCACCTTCTTTTTACTAATGGAAAAACTGAGGGACATGAAAGCTATCTAGATGGGAAACAGGGAAGACAGGCTAGACTGAAACCCATGTGGACCACTGAGTTTATTCCTAGACCTGTGCTCCCTCTCACTCCCCATGCTCTTCCCCTTTGTTTTTTTCCATGCCATTCTCAGATATCACCTTCCAGTTCTCAGAAGCTTAAAAGTTACTTTTGTTGTTTTGTTTTTGCCTCTTTTGCCTCCACCTGATGCCTCTGAGTTACTGGGAAAGCAGCCGCACTGCCTGGTTCTCTTGTGACCTTCCTCCACTGGCTTTTTCTAGTGTCTGCTTTTGAAAGGAAAAGAGAGAAAAAGAGTGATTTACTTAATGGATCTTCCCCCTCTCTAAGACCCAGTGGAATCTTAATTATTAAAGCCTGATGTAGCAACCTGTCAGGAGTATGAACTGATCAGTTTATCCTTTTGAGAGAGTTGAGAGGCCAACTCTCTCTACTAGAACCACCCTTTAAGCAGAATAACTTCTTTTAAATTGTCAGTTGGTTCTTCCAGCTACCGTAACAAGCACTTCAGTTGCTTCCTCTGAATGTCACAGGTCAGAAGAAAAAAACCTGGTTAAAGAACGTTAAGAAAAAAAAAAAAAAAAGGAATAAGAATATTGAGCACTTGGTACACTATGGGTCAAACACAGTTTTATTTGTACTATACAAGAAATTCATCTAACTCACAAAAATTGATGAATTATAAACATAGGTGTGACATTAGTCCAAATACGGCACTTAATAAAAGTTGTCATTATGTGACATTAACACTAAAACATTACCTTTTTTATAAAGTCTTCCTCTGAGAAGATTCAGTTCTTTGATCTTCTCTGTGAAGTCTCATGATACCAAGAATCTTACATTGACTGTAAAGGCGTTTCTCCATTTGCAGTATTCTAAACATGCCAGAAGGAATCAACATACACCATAACATAAAGGAAGCTTATTTTGCTTGGTGTTTTCTCCATACACTCAGAAAATAACTTCTATTGCTCCATGGTTCTAAAGTGAATTACACTGAGGTGGATTGGAAAGAATGTGGAACTGAGAATTGGAAAACCTGCAGGCTGAATCTGGCTTTGTACCTTCGCCAGCTGTGTCACTTGAAGTCACTGAACCTCTCTATGACACACTTCCTCATCTACTATAAAATGAGGAGCACATTTCCATATTGTCTGTTTTGACCAAAAGAGCTAATATAGGATACATGCTATTTAGGATACATCCATTTAAGAAAATTTTCCATTTCTCTTACATCTCCATGTTTCCATAATCCAACAATCAATGATCAGTCACCGACTATGTGTCAAACTCTGCCAAGCACTAGGGATACCATCTGAAAAATATGACCTTTGTCTTCTACAAGACCATAACTGTGTGGAGGAACAGTCATGTACACAAGTAACTCTAATGCAATGTTCTCAATGCTATAATAGGGGGACAGTCCAAGTGCTGCAGGAGAACAAACAGGGAAGTTAGAGTGGCCAGGAAAGACTTCAGAAAGGGTATGACATTGGATTAGTGGCTTGATAGATGACTATTTCATATTTTTGCCTAATAACTTCTTTTTCCTCCCGCCTACCACTAATTTAATGGATATTTGGTCTTCCTTCAGGATACATTAAAAACCAGTGCTTCAGCTAACCTAACGATGGCACTAAATAAAATTTCCTTCTGACTATACAGCAGCAACCCAGTTGCCAAAGTAAAAACCACATTTCATCTCTCTGTTGCTATGAGAATGGATCCAAAAAACTAAACATAATGGAATATAGATGTGGCCTGAAAATATAGAGTCAGTTTGAGCCATCTGAAAAGCCCATGGTTCCCCCTCTTTCACAAGGAAACTATTTTTAGAAGTCTCTGAATGCCCTGTGACTTTATGGCTTCTTCTAGTTTAGACATCCAAACTCCTATATAAGGAATTCTAGCCAAAGAATTAAGCTTCAATTTCTTTTTAGGGATATTCTCAACCTATAAGGACATAGGCTGACACACATGTGGCATGGTGGCTGAGGCATTTCTATTGGGACATCCGTGGCAGCACACTCCAACCAGCGTCTGTCACACACGCATAGCAATGTATTCAAACCAAGCCAAGTAACCTGTTTCCTTCATATCAGCAACTGCATCAGGGTAATATTGGTGCAGAAAGATTCACAAGTTGGTGTGGCAATATGCCAAAGTGAATACAGTAAAACCTTAAAGACGTGCACATGGGACCCTCTACGGGGATCTTAGATAAAACTTAAATTACCCTTTTTATATTAAAAATAAGTCCTCCAGGGCTTCCCTGGTGGTGCAGTGGTTGAGAGTCTGCCTGCCGATGCAGGGGACATGGGTTCGTGCCCCGGTCTGGGAAGATCCCACATGCCGCAGAGCGGCTGGGCCCATGAGCCATGGCCGCTGAGCCTGCGCGTCCGGAGCTTGTGCTCCGCAACGGGAGAGGCCACAACAGTGAGAGGCCCGCGTACTGCACAAAAAATTTAAAAAAATAAGTCCTCCACTGGGGCAACATACAGGATGTTACCTGGTGATTCCCTTATGCACAATTTACGTTTTTAAAAATTACCAATTTTAAGTATACAATTCAATAAGCTTTGACAAATGGATTCAGTTGTGTGACCACCACCACAATCATGACAAAGAATATTTCCATTTTCACAACAAATTCTCTCAAACATTTTTGTAGAGTCTCCTCGCCTCAGTCCCTGGTCCTTGGCAACTACTGATCTGCTTTCTATAAATATGGTTTTGCCTTTTCTAGAACTTCATATAATTGAAATTATACAATATGAAGACTTCTGCACCTGGCTCTTTCAAGTTTTAGATTTATCCATAATTTTGTATATATCCATAGTTTATTCATTTTTATTGCTGAATACCAGTTCATTATATTTATACACCACAGTTTATCAATTCACAATTTATTTATGAAACAACATTTGGGTTGTTTCCAGTTTGGGGCTACTATGAACATCTGCATGCAAGTCCTTGTGAGGACATGTTTTCATTTCTCTTTGTTTAGTACCCAGAAGTGGAATTGCTGAGACATACACTAAGCATGTGTTTAAATTTTTAAGAAAGTAGCAAACTGCTTTCCAAAGTAGCTGTATATTTTTGCATTCCCACCAACAATGCTCCAGTTGTTCTGTACCCGTACCAACAACTGGCTTGTCAATCTTTTTAATTTTAGCTATTCTAGTAGGTATGTAGTGGTATTTAATTTGCATTTTCTTAAGACTGATGGTAAGTATAAGATGTGATTGGCGTTTAATGTGCTAATAAGAAAGAATGCTGCAATTAAACAATGACACAATGCTTTCTTATCACTTAGAAATTGCATTTTATAGCCTCCCTAAAAAGCTCTCTTAGACTTATTTAAGCAGTCTTTTTATTATAAATCTCTCACATATAAACAAAAAAGGAATATATAAGCAAAATTAATTGGTGAAGAAAACCCTAATACTTCTTCAAATTTAGAGTCCAGCTCTTCTAAGTCACCTTTTGACTCAGTTATTGATGTTAGTGTTTTCCATATTACATTGACTTTATTTTTAATATTTATTTATTTATTTGGTTGTGTCAGGTCTTAGTTGCAGCAGGCAGGCTCCTTAGTTGTGGCATTCGAACTCTTAGTTGTGGCATGCATGTGGGATCTAGTTCCCTGACCAGGGATCGAACTCGGGTCCCCTGCATTGGGAGCACAGAGTCTTAACCACTGTGCCACGAAGGAAGTCCCTACATTGACTTTTGTGTCAACCGTGGTACTGGAAAGGCAGTCTTTTATTTTGGAAGTCTGCACCATTGTTGCTTCTGAGCTTTTTCTCCAAGCCACCAACAACATTCTGTAAATTTTGATGCTGGCACTAACTTTTGATCTCATTAGACTGGATTGAATTCCTTATCAGAAAAGATTAATATTCCTTCTTCAAATGGTTTACAGATTAAAATGGTGAAAGATTTCAGTTGTCCAATCATGCTACCAGCAATGACAACCAAGATTGCACATGCCCAGGCAATGACAAATGAATCAGTTGTAAAATATCATCAATGGTAAAATAACACCCCAGTTCCAGAGATGTAAGAATATGTAAAATGGTGCATCTTGGAAACATGAAATACAGTGTCAAATAAGCATACTTTTTAAAAGTTGTCTTCTTTATCTTAGATGTGCATTTCGATACAGAAAACATGAAGTCATTTTAGTGGGTCATGACCAGCACTTTTTAAGCAAAATAGAATAGAATAAAAAACATAAAAGTGACATACATAGTAAAGGTAAGGGCCACTTCATAACCTTTACAAACATTTCAAAAATGTTTTTTTTGGTCAATTATATATTTGGTTGTGATATCTAATGTATTTCTTAAAGCATGTTGTAATCAAAAATGTTTGAAAAATATTACTATAATAGCATGAGAAGCATTCAATAATATTGATTGATTGATTTTTGCAGTCAGAAGCCTTTTTTTTTTTTTTTTTTCCGGTACGCGGGCCTCCAACTGCTGTGGCCTCTCCCGCTTCGGAGCACAGGCTCAGCGGCCATGGCTCACGGGCCCAGCCGCTCCGCGGCATGTGGGATCTTCCCGGACCGGGGCACGAACCCGTGTCCCCTGCATCAGCAGGCGGGCTCTCAACCACTGCGCCACCCGGGAAGCCCCAGAAGCCAATTTTAAACTTTTTTAAGTGGCCCAAAATTTTGATCCAATTCTTTAAAAGTTATTATCAGGTTGGTATATTTTTACCTTCTTTCAGTGAGGGCAATATTAGAAAAAACCTTGCACTCTCTCAGTTTATATGATTACAATATCACAATCTAACATATATCTGTTCCTAAGGGAAAGAGTTTCAATTTCTGACTCACAAATGAGATCATCAGAGTTCAGGGATCTGGATTGGACCCAGACTTTTAGGTCCTGGGTGGTTAATTATTTAGCACCGTTTCAAAACTAAGATCCTTTAAACAATTATTCAACATTTGTTTGAAAGAAAGCTCTCTCCTCAATTCCCCAATCAGTAAGTCTGGCCCCAGATCTGCAAACTCAAACCAATGACACAAAAAACTTGATCCATCTCCCTTGA
This sequence comes from Mesoplodon bidens, assembly GCF_964165515.1. NCBI lineage: Eukaryota > Metazoa > Chordata > Mammalia > Artiodactyla > Ziphiidae > Mesoplodon > Mesoplodon bidens. Next base: position 34,632,866 of record NC_138160.1, read on the forward strand.
AAGCAGTTCCAGGACTATTTATTTGCCAATTTTTCAAACCTACTATTTAGTGGGACCTCACCTCCCATGCACATGACTTATCGAAATAGCTATCATCTCCCTACCTCCTTCTTCCAACTAAATTTGATAGTCTTCCAGGAAGAATTCTGGTACATATGTTCAGATCTATGTTCAGATCTTCCATCTATGTTACTTTTCCAGTAATGCCCTAATCAATTGGATTGCTCCAGAGCTGTCTGGCTCACTTACCTCTCACTCCCCTTAATCTAGCTCTGGCTGTAATAGGAAAGCCTCTGCCCTGGAGCCAGGAGACGTGAGTGCCTATCCTGGCCATATCGCACAACAAGTGACCTTTGGCATATGATTTAGACACACTGGGCCTCAATTTCTTTATCTACAGACAAAATGAGCTCTCTGACTTTATGTGGTCTGATGCTCTTTCTATCTCTATAATTCCATATCTTTGATGAATAGTTTTCATATCTGCTGCAATAGCTAGGGGTTATAAGAAATGGAGGTATGGACTCTAGACCATGTCCTCCTTTTAGCCATAAAAAACTCTACTATAATAATTTTTGTTTTTTAGTCCTGTGTAAGATTTCATTTGAATGAATGATTCCTTGAACAAAATAAATTACTATAGGAAAACTATTCAGGTATTTTCTGAGTAGCCCCTATGTGCCTGGTGGATACTTGAGAGCGTGTTTATGTTATTTAATTTGTTAACTTGAAAGCACTACACAAAGTAATATGCTTACTTACATTAAATGGAGATAAATTTGTAAAAAATAATTAATTTTATCATTAAAGTATATCTATCAGACCTAGTATTGTTATGATCCATAAGAAGAATATAGTTGAAAACTATATTTATATATTCAACTGGGAAATAAAAGCATTTTATAAAGAGAACTGAATTTCTGTAAACTATATCTCACTAAATCAAGTTAACAACATTATTATAGCATTTCCTTTCAAATAAGGAAGTGCTGAAAATCGTGAGAACAGAGCAAAATAAGTAAGAATATACCAGATTATTTTGACTTTTAGTACAAGCTATCTCTTTCACAACTCCTTGAGGGCCGGAGAGGTGTACCTATTATACATCTGTTTTTCTCAACAGCACCTACAATGGGACTTTATTACACATCAGCTTAATGAATGAAATGTGCCAGGCACTCAGCTCTGGGAGGTAACACCCCACTGCTCCCACCAGTATAAAGCAGAGTGACCACACGAGCCTGGTTTACCCAGGACGGTCCCCCTTTAAGCCTGTTGTAGGGTTATACTACACTTTTTCACTCTCAGAGGGTCGTGTTTTACAAGATAAATCATATGCTTGCCCTAATTATAAGCCTCACTCACATTCATTCTGTCTTTCAGCTGCTGGGTTTTTTTTTTTTGGCTGCATTGGGTCTTCGTTGCTGCGCATGGGCTTTCTCTAGTTGCGGCGAGAGGGGGCTACTCTTCGTTGCGGTGCGCAGGCTTATTGCGGTGGATTCTCTTGTCGCAGAGCACGGGCTCTAGGCGCGCGGGCTTCAGTAGTTGTGGCACATGGGCTCAGTAGTTGTGGCGCACGGGCTTGGTTGCTCCTTGGCATGTGGGATCTTCCAGGACCAGGGCTCGAACCCGTGTCCCCTGCATTGGCAGGCGGATTCTTAACCACTGCGCCAGCAGGGAAGCCTTCAGCTGCTTTTAAGGTAAGAAATTCTATAGCCTTTGGCTCCAGTTCCTGATTTTATTTCACTCTGTGAGCAAGTAGAATAAGTGTAGACCTTGAGAAATGCATTTCTGTTCCACTTTCATTAAAGTATTATGGAGAGCTACAATCCTCTGGGGGAAAGTTTATCTTTAGGAGACTGAGCTAAAGCACAAACACACCTTGCCCTGTGAAGTCAAGGCCACCGGGAAACCTGAATGAAAGGCAAGAAGTCTCAAGTTTCCACCAGAAAGAAAGACATGATCTGGAGGGAAACTTTCACCTCAATTCTGGTGGTCCAACATTTCTATTAGGCATATGCCCTGCTGCCTGCTATATCCAGGGACTTGGGAAAATAATCAGATCACATGTTAATCACTTTGAGTTCCATAGAAAACAGATGCCAGATAAATTCCTGGCTTTGTTAGAGAAATGTTGCAAAGGCCAGACTGTAAGAGAATTTCTCACTAGTCGTAACTTCAGGAAAATTATACTAATTTAGACTTCAGTTTCCATCAAACACACATCATAATAATAATACAGTGGCACCATCTGACTCTTAACCATCTGTTCTCTCATACCAACACTGTGAAAGCGGATGGGGAGGCAACACCTCAGGGAAAATGGCGGCACACGTTACGTTAGGGAAATGCCAGCCTGGGTAGCCAAGTTCTGGACATATTGAATAACCTTGACAAGAAATAAAGTAAAAGCAGTCTACATCATTTGTACTGATATAAATGAAGTGCCGCTCAGGGCACTGAGCCACGGACTTCAGATTTCTGGTCCTCCCTTCGACCTGGGCCTGGCAGTGATGTCAGCAGTGATGTGGCAATGTACCAGATGCCCTAAGGAGGAGGTCCCAGAAAAGGAAGCATCACCTCTCTTCTTCCCAAAGTGAAGGTGATTCCTGCCCGGTTTTAGAAATCTAAAATTAGGTATAAGAGTTCTGGAGGTATTCATCTGACCCTAAGGAAAGTCTGAAGCTAGGTGCCTCACTCAGGTGCTCCTGAGAATAAGAAATTTATAAATTTATGTCACATCGACAGGTTTATGTCACCCTGGGCCTATATAATATAGGACATATATCCCAAATTTAATTCTGGTAACAAGTTAACACACTTACCTCCCTTTTTCCTCTTTATTACTTCTTAGCTACCCCACTTTCTTACCCAAAAGTGATGAGTCACTTAACCTCTATTTTAATTTCTCATTGGCAAAATTGGTGGGGCAGTTTGGAGTGGAATAGGGACTATATTTTGGCAACAACAACCCAAAGTATCAGAAAAGCCTCATATCTTTCCGTGAAGCAAAGGCATAGCTATTATCTCTTTACCAATCATCCGGGCAAAGTGATGAAATGAACCAAAATGAAAGGAATCTAAGGAACCAACATCAAACGCAAGCTAATTCTGTTGCTACAACAAAAGACAGTTATGGTGTAATCAGAGCCATACCAGAGTCTATAAGGTACTTCATTTACCCACAATACTCATTGCAGTTACTTCCTAGTTTCTTTTCTCTCTGTCTTCAAACTGAGTTTGGAGTCAAAGCAACTTGCCTACCCCTTGGCCCCAAACAACTTGCTCGCATCTGCTCTGCCTATAGAGAGGACACAGAATCAGAAGCAGGGAGCCTGGGACCTAGCACACTCCCAAATTATACCCAATTGTGTGACCTTGGTACAGGCATTTAACCTCCTGGACCAATTTGCTTCACCTGTGCCATGAAGGGTTTGGTCACCATGAACTTTAAGATCCCTTCATATTCAAATATCTCAAATTCCTTAAAACTTCCTCTTTCTTTCTTTTACATCTCCTCCTTTCTGTCTTCTTACAGTTGTGCTTGTGTTCCCAAGCTCTTATATATTTAATCATCTGGCTGAGGCAGAATAGCTTAGAGGTTAAAAAGCACAGCTTTGGCACCGGAGAAAGCAGAATTCATGGTCCAGTCCTGCTACATACCAGCTGTGTAACTTTGGATAGGTTCTCTTGCCTTGTCTGTAAAATGGGATTAATAATAATATGTACCTCATAGGTCTGTGGTGAGGGTTAAAAGAGACACTGCATGAAAAATGCTTAGCACATATTCATTCAGGTCTTCAAGCACCTGGCATGTGATGGGCACAGTGCTGGCCCCTGGAAGTGCAGCGGTAAACAAAATAAACAAGGTTTCTGCCTGTATAGAGGTTCTAGTGGGGGAGTGAGCTCTCGAGCAAGTCCCTGCTGAAGTACAAGATATGTGCTATGAAGGAACCATCTAGAGACAAGATGCCAAACGATGTCACAGGGAAGCGAACTGTGGTGGTGGCATGGCAAGAAAATCGTGCGTTAAGGAGACATCAATTATGAGTAGGGTGGGGTCAAAGAAGAGTAGGAACTAGACCCCAAGCAAAGTTAGGGGAAGGCTTGTGGGAAAACCCTAGAACTAGGAGTGACCATGACCGGAGACCCTGAATTCGGGAGGGGCTAGAGAAATAAGCATGGGTTCCATCCTGCAGGCAGAGTAGGCACTGTTAGTTGTTGTCATTATTACTGTCCCCACAAATGTAACATATCCAAAATGGAATCTGTCTTTCCACCTAAAGCAACTCCTCCCTCCTGCCTGCCCCCATTCCTTGTCATGGTGGTGTTACTCTGCTGATCCTCATATTTTGAAGTCCTCTTTGATGATTTTTTCTCCTTAGCCCCTTCCACTCATTTACTCTACAAGTTTTAAGTACCAACTGTGCTCAAGATACACAAGCTAGCATTTCAACTTTTCAAAGTTTCTTCCAACCTGTGCCCTTGTTTCTGTTCCCACAGCTCCTACCCAAGGCCTTACGATCTCATGCCTGTTATAGCAGTAGCCTCTTAACTAGTAGCCATATCTCTATATTTAATAATCTACAAAGCCCTGCCTACATAATAAATGCCACAAAACACTACATTATTCTTGTTTTATTACTGCTAAAATAAAAATAGTGGCCTTCTATTCATCCTTTAGATGAGAACAGTTTTCAGAGTCCTTTGACACATTTCCTGCCTATCCATGGGCTGCTCCACAAGGAGAAGGGGGACTTCTCTTCAAAATGATCTCATGTCCTCCAAACACATAAGATTCATTCCAGATTCCAAGTCAGTGATTCTCAACCTATGTGGTCCATTGTCACCTCAAAAGTTCTTAAAATACTCATGCTAGGGCTGATCCCTAGAGATTCTGGAGAGAATCTCTTAGTCATCAGTAATTTTTTAAGCCTCCCAGGTGATTCAAATGTGCAGTCAAGGTTGGGAACCACTGCTCTGTGCATTCTGCCTTGCTGTTTCCCAGCCTATAAGGCCTACTCTCCTTCCCTCTCCCACCCTATTTTCTCTGTCCTTATAAGTTCAGCAATTTGGGTTGTCCCTGTCTACTCCTGACCATCCAAATTCCACATTTCTCAAGACCCTTAGAGTATAAATGGTTTGAATCAATTGTTTTGGTAGCTCCATCATAGGTAATTGTTTCCAAAACCTTCTAAGTGGGAGTTCTAGAACTCAGTACCTCAGGTATATGGTAGAATACAAAGACTAATGTGAGCCAGTCTTGGCAACTCATCACCATTCATGCAATTTTATCTATAGAAAAGCAAATCTTTTCCTATTGAAGAACCTAAAGACTGTTAGGAAAATGTGTTCAGATTTCCAACTTGCCCTACCAAGCATGAATCCCTTCCTGTCCTTACTGCCCTTACCAACTCTACAGGAGCACAGAATTCCATTTGCCTAACATCTCACATGCTGGCAGACACAGGACAAATCTTCAAGACCCTGGTGACAGCTTTCATGTCCTGAGACACCTACTAGAGCCTTCACCACCACTTGTATCTGTCACTTGGCTGAGTTTATAGTATACATGCCCCATAAGTATACCAATTTTCTCCCCTCATCTTGGAATGAAGCCCTTAATACAAATGAATTTTCTACATAACCTAAGTTTACCTCTTGGAAGACACAATTCTTTCATCTTAACCATTTTGACAGAAAGCTAGTTGAATATTATCTTCTTTTTCTTTATAAATTTTTTTATTATTTATTTATTTATTTTTGGCTGCTTTGGGTCTTCATTGCTGCATGCAGGCTTTCTTTAGTTGCAGTGAGCAGTGGCTACTCTTCATTGTGGTGCACAGGCTTCTCATTGCAGTAGCTTCTCTTCTTGAGGAGCACAGGCTCTAGGTACATGGGCTTCAGTAGTTGTGGCACGCAGACTCAGTAGTTGTGGCTCGCAGGCTCTAGAGTACAGGCTCAGTAGTTGTGGCACACAGGATCAGATGCTCCATGGCACATGGGATCTTCCTGGACCAGGGATCAAACCTGTGTCCCCTGCATTGGCAGGCGGATTCTTAACCACTGTGCCAACAAGGAAGTCCTGAACATTATCTTCTTATTACCTTACTGAACAGAGTAAATGGATTGAAATAATTTCTTGACCACTCAGAACCATCATTATAAGCCAGCAGGAGAGCTATGTAGCATTATATAGATCCCTGAAAGGGTTTTTAAGGTATCTAAACTTTTCCCCCCATATATATTCAATTATCTGAGACATAAACACTTGGCATGAATACTGAAAGGAAGTAAAATAGGTAATGACCATCTTCTTTGTGCCTCAAACTTTCCGTACTTGTGACCAAGTGCCTACACCTTACTGTGCATATTCTGTGTATTATGGATGAAGACATGAAGGTAACTCCTCCTCCGACCTCCAATAGCAGGCTTACATTCAGTGACAGACATTTTTCTCATGGCTTAGAGGCTTTTTTTTTAAACATCTTTATTGGAGTATAATTGCTTTACATTGTTGTTAGTTTCTGCTGTATAACAAATTGAATCAGCTATACGTATACATATATCCCCATGTCCCTCCCTCTTGCATCTCCCTCCCATCCTCCCTATCCCACCTCTCTAGGTGGTCATAAAGCACCGAGCTGATCTCCCTGTGCTATGCGGCTGCTTCCCACTAGCTATCTATTTTACATCTGGTAGTGTATATATGTCCATGCCACTCTCTCACTTCGTCCCAGCTTACCCTTCCCAATCCCTGTGTCCTCAACTCCATTCTCTATATCTGCGTCTTTATTCCTGTCTGGCCTCTAGGTTCATCAGAACCTTTTTTTTTTTTTTTTTAGATTCCATATATATGTGTTAGCATATGGTATTTGTTTTTCTCTTTCTGACTTACTTCACTCTGTATGACAGGATCTAGGTCTATCCACCTCACTACAAATAACTCAACTTCGTTTCTTTCTTTGGCTGAGTAATATTCCATTGTACATATGTGCCACATCTTTATCCATTCATCTGTTGATGAAAACGTAGGTTGCTTTCATGTCCTGGCTATTGTAAATAGAGCTGCAATGAACATTGTGGTACATGACTCTTTTTGAATTATGTTTTTCTCAGGGGATATGCCCAGTAGTGGGATTGCTGGGTCATATGGTAGTTCTATTTTTAGTTTTTTAAGGAAGCTCCATACTGTTCTCCATAGTGGCTGTATCAATTTAAATTCCCTCCAACAGTGCAAAAGGGTTCCCTTTTCTCCACACCCTCTCCAGCATTTATTGTTTGTAGAATTTTTGATGATGGCCATTCTGATTGGTGTGAGGTGATACCTCATTGTAGTTTTGATTTGCATTTCTCTAATGATTAGTGACGTTGAGCATCCTTTCATGTGTTTGTTGGAAATCTGTGAAACGCAAAAGACCCTGCACAGCCAAAGCAATCTTGAGAAAGAAAAATGGAGCTGGAGGAATCAGGCTCCCTGACTTCAGACTATACTACAAAGCTACAGTAATCAAGACAGTATGGTACTAGCACACAAACAGAAATATAGATCAATGGAACAGGATAGAACTCCCAGAGATAAACCCACGCACTTATGGTCACCTTATCTTTGATAAAGGAGGCAAGAATATACAATGGAGAGAAGATAGCCTCTTCAATAAGTGGTGCTGGGAAAACTGGACAGTTACATGTAAAAGAATGAATTTAGAACATTCCCTAACACCATACACAAAAATAAACTCAAAATGGATTAAAGATCTAAATGTAAGGCCAGACACTATAAAACTCTTAGAGGAAAGCATAGGAAGAACACTCTCTGACATAAATCACAGCAACATCCTATTTGACCCACCTCCTAGAAAAATGGAAATAAAAACAAAAATAAACAAATGGGACCTAATGAAACTTAAAAGCTTTTGCACAGCAAAGGAGACCATAAACAAGATGAAAAGACTACCCTCAGACTGGGAGAAAATATTTGCAAATGAAGCAACTGACAAAGGATTAATCTCCAAAATATACAAGCAGCTCATGTAGCTTAGAGCCTTTTTGTTTTATGAATCATTACCCCAAGATGGCCAGAAGCCTGAAATACAGTGAATGTGTAGGAGGGACCCACTTGGGTAACAGTTACATTCCATTAATTACACAAGTAATTCTGGCCTTCTGGTGGGAAAATTGCAAGAGTCAATGACCTACAAGTGAGTATTAGAGCTAATATCTCCACCCCTACCCTAATCATAGGACATAAAAATCTAAGTAGCCTTTGTATTACATTGGAAATTTGCTTGGATTTAGAGAGCCATTGGCTTAGAGCATTTCCTAAAAATTTGCTTGGCCCCCAAAATGCCTAGCTAGATACTTGAATGTATTCCATGACCCTCATATAATAAAGGCTCACAATTCCCTGGTTATAACCTTACACAAAAGCTCCTAGGGCCTTTCCAAAATACCCATCATATCCAAAATAAGACATGCTTCAGATTTAGGCCAAAGTAAGCACCCATATCTAATATGCTATCAGCTGCTACAGACATAAGGTTTATTTGCCCTATTTGATAATTATCTGATTGTTGAAATTGTGGTAAGTATTTTAATGCATGTATTATCTTCCTACTTGAAGCTCCTGTTCTTTCTCAAAGAAAAGTAAAAACCAAAACTATTTCTGCACCTACATTGCTGTTACGGCATCTTCAGATCTGCAAATAAATTCTCATTTGTACATTCTGTTGGTGGTTTCTCTCTCTCTTTCTTTCTCTCTTAATTATTGGAAACTTGAAGTGAAAATGAATCAGCAACCATGACTGCTGCACTTAAGGAAATGTATGATCTGGTTTATAATTTATGTATTAGCCCCCGAAGGAACTTAAGTACTTAGCTCACAATTTATGATGAAAGTATGAGTAACAGCATCTCTTAACTTACATCTGATTCAACTGCTCATTTTATCTAAATCTAAAGTCTAGATTTAGTTCTCATTCTACACTCATTTCACCAGCAGTTTAATCTCTAAATGTGGAGCTGCAATAAAATATTTATTTTTACCCAATACCTTCTTTCTAGTTTTGAGATACACCATAGCATCATGTCTTTGATACTCTCAGAACACACAACTGCTCTACCTGATGGTGAATAGCATTAGGCAAAGGAATTATTTTTCAGGAAACTATGAGGGAGAGAAGGAAGGGGAGGAGAGGGAACTCACATAGAGAAGCATTGTTTTTAATCTGATGAATTAATAATCAACGAAATATTGTCAAACTTTTCTAAGGGTCATTATATTCATTTCTTTCTTATCCCCACATCAAATCTAAACTTCCCGGTCTGCCATATAGCCACTGAGGATGCCAGCTTCCTGCTTTCATAGAAGCTATTGATAGCTCACTATCATATGAGGTGTTCTTGAACACCGACTTTTCACTACTCAGCAGCATGATGGAGAAATCAAGGATGGTCCATGGAAATAGCTAATGGTCTTCTTTTAGGGCAAACTTGCTTATTCTGCAATACGTGCTTCTAAGTTTATTGGGGATAGGATGTCCTTTCTTTCATGAAATGATGTTGATAATGTTTGAAAAAATAAAAGATGGGCAACAACCCCCCCCAAAAAAATTCCCTGTCTGCCTTTCCAGATTTGGCATTATCTTCCCACCTAATCATATCTTCCACTTCCCCCCAGCACAAAGTGTCTGCCCCTTCAAGTCCTACACAAGCTCTGCTCACTCCCACATCTTAAACTGTGTGACTTGACCATTTAGAATGGGAGTGCGTGATTAGAAAGAACATTATGTAGGAACTGGTGAGCCTGGATTTTATTCCTTTCTTGCTAATAAACTGGGTGACCTTAGCTATGTTACTTAACCCCTCTGAGCCTTAGTTTCTTCATTTATAAAGTGAGAGTGTTAGCTTGATATGGTCAGATTATAACACTACTTAGATCATTCTCTATTCCTTACTAACTGAAATATCCTTTTAATTCCATAGTTCTTATCATCATTTGATATAATATATATTTTACTTATTTAGTTTTTCTTACACACCTCTATTAGAATGAAAGCTCTGTGTGGGCAAAGTTTCTTCTCATTTTGCCCACTGTTGTATTCCCAGCACTTAGAGGAGTTCAATGCATTGTAGCCACTAAATAAATCTTCGTTGATTGAGTTAAGGCATTAAAGATTCATACATATTATTCTTCCTTAAATATGCTCTGCAAGTCGAGCTCCTCCCTCAAATTCTGCTGACTACTCCAAACCCAAATCTCCCTTCCATGCACTTCTAATGCAATTACAGTTAGGGCTATACAGTTTGGCATTTAAGAACTCTCTGAATATTCCAGATATATCAGCACCAACTTTTTAAGTAGAGAATATACATTTCTTAGGGCCAAGTGCTATGCCTCATCTGTCATATATTTGCTAGGTATCTGATTGATTAAACTGATGGAAAGTGTCAGCCTTGCATCAGGAAACTAACTCAAGTTTTAGCCATCTGCACCTCAAGGGGGCTCATGGGGGTGATAAAACCATCCAAGATACATCTCTGCAAGCAGAAAAGGAGAAGTCAACATTTCCTTTGCCACTGTCCATGAAAGCATATAATATTATCTGCTGGTAATAGAGAGACTATACAGGGCAGAGGGAGTTTTTTGGGGAAGAATCAGAATAAAAATAACTGGAAGGACCTTTCAAAAAGAAGAAAGAAATGGTAGAGGACTTGAATTCAATTTTAGAGATAGAATAGAATTAGAATTTATAGAAATAGAATAGAAAGTAGAATTTAAGAGATAAAAAAACATCTTAGACATTGCCTCTTACCCTATGTTTGTCTGAGAAAATGAGGATAACAGAAGTGAAGTGACTTGCATAAATGCACACAGATTATTAGTGAAAGTACCATGAAACACTGCTCATCAAAATCTGATCTGGAAAATTGAATTTTCTCATTAAAGTTTTACAGGAAATGCATTTGATTTGTAGCTATGACCAAAATGCTTTCTAGAATATACCTGCAAGGATATACAATATATTGGGACATTTTACTTCTAAGTATAGCTTAGGTTAAGTAATTGAGTCTGCCTTGGATATTTTAGGGACATGTTGCTGAGCATCAACTATAACTGTAGCATATTAACAAGGTGAAAATTATAGGAGCAAGAATTTGCTAGGCTCTGACAATGGATTTTGGGATATTGGTTTTTATAATAAATTCTTTTCTCTGGATTTGCTTCTTTCTCCTAAAAATCAAATGCTAAAAAAACCAAAACCATTGAATTAGAAGTCTAAATTAGTTCACTCCCAGTTCTTTAGTTCACTGTATAATCACAGAACAGGATTTTTTAAAAATATGAATTAACTATATCATTGCCCAAACTCTAATTTTGCTTTTATGAAGAGGTGTTGGTGCGTTAGTGAGACAGATCCTTATTGACTATGCTTCTATTTCCATTGCAGAATCATAGAACATTGGATTAGGAAGAGAATTTAAAGAACACCTTGTCTTATCCCCTCACTTACCCATGAGGGAATGGAGGTCCAAAGAGGTTGAGTGACAAGCCCAAAGCTATACAGCCAGTTAGTGTTAGGACCTCTTATAAAATCTCAGTGGTTTACTTCAGGACTGTAACCAAAGAAAGGTATCCTAGCTGCTGGAGGAGGAAACCTCCCACAGGCTTCCAGTATCTCTCAGTTACTATAAGTCCAGACCCATGCACACAACTTCCTTATGATTCCATAGACATATTGGTGAGAATGTACTCCTTAATTGCTGGACATTGCCCTGTTGGCCCTAGAAAGGTTGCCAAGTGAGGGTTCCTGATATCCTGCTGAGTCTTCCATCCTTTCTGTTAAGTGATCCACAGCATGGAAGCCACACCTAAAAAAAAGGTCATTCTGTGCCCTAATCAAATTTCTGACATGATTCCTTACAAGGGAACTCTGATCAATCCTGTCTGGATTTCACTTTAATCTGCTCATTTTTTGAGCATTCATAGCACATAGTACTCACCGTAAAAGACCGAGGGAGCCACAGTTTCTGAATGAATGGATGCCGTTGTTGCTACGCTGGTAAACTCTCTCAGATTTGGCCTGGGAAGCAAACATTTTAATGTCCCAGGTTAAAATTTACTTTACTTGTGGAATGCATTCATCAATGACATAATTTTATTTTGCTTGTTTAATTGAGTAACATCAAAAGTGCGGGAGACAAATACATTAGTTGGGTTGGTGTTCAGGAAAGTGTCTACATCTATTTTAGGGAACTAATAATGACATCTAAAAAAGCAAACACTTACAGAACTTAGGATGCACTAGGCACTCTTCTAAGAGCTTTACATTGTTAGTTCACTTAATCTTCAGAAAAACCCTAAGAGGTAGGTATTAATATTATCCCATTGTACAGATAAGAAACTCAGCACAGATAACAGTAACTTGCCTATTGTCACATGGCTAATAAGTGGCAAGGCTGGGATTGTGAACCCAGAAGTTCATATTTTCACCACTATGCTATACCTAACACAAGAAATTTGAGAAAAGAAATTAAAACAACCTTTTAACCTCCATTTTCTAGGCGTTTCAGGTTAAAGTATTTGGGGATCTGAGATATTTGGACAACTGACCTAAGAGCTAAAGGTTCAACCATGCAATCACCTGATAATTTTTATCATAATTCAGTTTACATTTTCACAGTCTTACAAAATAGAGTCAAATGTATGAGAACATTTCTATACTACTTGACCTTGATAAGTAAAATATGTCACTAGCTACCTACTATATGCCAGGCTTTGGAGCAATAGCCATGAATGTCACAGTTCTTCTCAAGATACTTACTGTCTTATTGGTGGAGACAATATTTAAACATAGAAAAAATGCAACAACATGAGCAATGCATGGTACATGTCAAATTGGGAGGCTGACAGCAAGTGCAAAAAAAAAAGATCCTTCTAGAAATAATTTGACATTCAGCATTCCAAACACTAACGAATCTAAAAACCTCCTGGAATAACTCAAAGTTAGAAAATTGTGAAAAGTTTCTTATTTTCTATTATAATTTGTGGTGTTATTAATTTTCAATTCTTCATATAGTCAAATAAACATTTTCTTAAATATACACTCATTAAAATACTTTGATTAGGATTTTAAAGGATTTTGAATTCGATACCAGCTGAATATTTTATTACTGAATAACATCTTCTATTAAAGCTTCAGTGTGTTTAATGTTTATAGTTTTTTTCATGTCTGCTTTTCTTTAAAAAATAATAAACATAAGTTCCTTGACTATAATGGTAGCAAGTTTTCAAAATAAACAATACAAATATCAGAAATACCAGCTTTCTTAACAAGATAATTTCCCTCCCCTGTAAATGAACCATTTCTTGATCGTTCTTCATACATTAAATATTATCCCATTGTACGTAGAATGTACAGACTAACTTTGTTTACATCTCAATTTAATTTTCAGTTTTAATTTTCTTTATTTTGTACAATGGGTTAGGGATTATCCATTGTTCTTCAGTAAACTACAATTCGTTTGAACAGTTATAGTCATTTTAATTCCCAACTCATTCTTACTGAAATCTGTAAGAATAACAAGCTCTGGGAGAATTTATCCATTGTTATGGAATGAATTGTGTCCTCCCCCCTAAATTCATATGTTGAAGCCTGAACCTCAGAATGTAACTTTAAAGAGGTAGATAAGACCTTTAAAGAGGTAATTAGGGGGGCCTCCCTGGTGGAGCAGTGGTTGAGAGTCCGCCTGCCGATGCAGGGGATACGGGTTCGTGCCCCGGTCTGGGAGGATCCCATGTGCCGCGGAGCGGCTGGGCCCGTGAGCCGTGGCCGCTGGGCCTGCGCGTCCGGAGCCTGTGCTCCGCAACGGGAGAGGCCACAACAGTGAGAGGCCCGCATACCACAAAAAGAAAAAAAAAAAAAAAAAAAAAAAAAAAGAGGTAATTAGGTTAAAGTGAGGCCATTAAGGCATGCCTCTATCCAAGTGATTGGTGAACTTATAAGAAGAGGAGATTAGAACACACCAGGGATGTGCACCCACAGAGGAAAGACCACATATGGACAATGTGAGAAAGAAGGCAACCGTCCACAAGCCAGGAAGAGGGTCCTCACCAGGAACTGAATCTGCTGGCACCTATACCTTAGACGTCCAACCTCCAGAACTATGAGAAAATAAATTTCTGTTGTTCAAGCCACAGTCTGTGGTATTTTGTTATGGCAAACCTAGCAAATTAACATATTCATTTTGAGAGGCTTACCTTCCTCTCCAACAAAGCCAATTTCTTAGAGTCAGTGCTTCAAGAATTCTGGTTTGTATATATTACCTCATTTTCTACCTTCCTCTCTATGTCATATTTACTCTCCTTTTCTCTACTCAATCAAGCCTAATTCTGAACTACAAACTATAACCCTGGTGACAGGGTCATTTCTGAAATACATGCAAAAACTGACAACTTTTTATTTTTAGCAACGACAGTATACAGAGTCAGAGCATCTCTCCAAAATTAAAAACATTTAAAATTTTGAGAGCCACTAGGTTTTGTCATCATCATTTTCTTAAAAATGTAATTTGCATCAACAATTTTTTAAAAAAATCAAACAATGTGACTATATGTAAAGTTAAAAGTGGAAGCTGACCATTCATCAAATCCTTCTTGCTGACCATTCACCAAATCCTTCTCCAAAGAAATATTCACTGTTGACAATTTGGTGTGTAAATGCCCTGCTTTATTTATTTATTTATTTATTTAGTTAGTTAGTTAGTTAATTTTTCGGCTGTGTTGGGTCTTCGTTGCTGTGTGTGGGCTTTCTCTAGTTGCAGCGAGCAGGGGCTACTCTTCGTTGACGTGCACAGGCTTCTCAATGCAGTGGCTTCTCTTCATTGAGGTGCGCAGGTTTCTCTGTGGAGGCTTCTCTTGTTGTGGACCACGGGCTCTAGGCACACAGGTTTCAGTAGTTGTGGAATGTGGGTTCAGTAGTTGCGACTTGCAGGCTCTAGAGCACAGGCTCAGTAGTTGTGGTGTACAACTTAGTTGCGCTTAGCTGGGCTTAGTTGCTCCACGGCATGTGGGATCTTTACGGACCAGGGCTTGAACCCGTGTCCCCTGCATTGGCAGGCAGATTCTTAGCCACTGCGCCACCAGGGAAGCCCTGCCCTGCTTTAAATGAAGGAATCTCCTCTAAAACACATTTGCAATACTTGTACAGGCTACCTCCTTATTCTGTGAGCACCACTCTAGCAAATGTCTCACTCCTTGGAAGAAAAGATACCATCTTCGTTTCTGGGGCTGGAGACCCAAGTCATGGCCTCACAACCTAGATATCTGCCAGCAAGGGCAGAATATCAGCCTTTGCAGACAGCCTTCCATAAAGTCCTAATAAAAGAAGCCCAGAATTGCTTAAACATTAGATAAGTAACTGTTCAGATTTATTTGTTCCTGATACAATATGCCAAAGCTTACAGTTG
The DNA here is from genome assembly GCF_964165515.1 of Mesoplodon bidens. Lineage (NCBI taxonomy): Eukaryota > Metazoa > Chordata > Mammalia > Artiodactyla > Ziphiidae > Mesoplodon > Mesoplodon bidens. Next base: position 34,648,334 of record NC_138160.1, read on the forward strand.
AAAATTAAACAATAATATACTTCCCCCTCTGTTCTACACAGCAATAACCTGTTTCTCTGGTGGATAATCAGAGGCCAAAGGGTGGGTAATTTATCACAAAAGATAAATGGGAGGATTGCCAAAAGTAACAAAGGGGCAGTGATATCCTTGCTCCTACTATAGGGCACTGGTTTAATTAAGGCGAAGTTAATAAACTTTCCCAGCAATGTAAGGTCAAGTCCAGTCTTCTCCTTAAAGTCAAGGAAGCCAGCCAGATCACAAAAAATAGGAAGTAATAGATATCATGTTAATCACCTTTTTTTATGGTCATGAGCTACATTCCTGGGGATCAAAAGACTAGTGTATTATAATCTAGTTGTTTTCTCTAAAACTCTCTAATAATATTTCATACAATTATGCAAATTAATGTAGGCCATATTCTCAGAAACTAAAAGAAAGACAGGTTTCAGGAAAAAGATGCAAAGTCAGTAAGAAAATTAACTTCTGTCTGTTTTTTTATTAAAGTTAATTTATAGGCTATTTTTCATGAGAATTGCGTATGTATGTGTGGGTGTGTGGGGGTGTGTGGTTAAATGTTTGAAACCTCTGTGCTCATTCTCATAATCAAGTAATAGCTGAGCCTGTTTAACAAGTTGCTGGAGATGACCCTGAGGAAACAGAAAGTAGTATTAATAAGTAGATGGGGAGGTAATGCAAATTTTGTTGCTGCTAAATTTTGGTTGCAGGTTCAAACTTATATACATGGAAAGGGTGACTGGCTGTACACACAAAATGAAACAAGAGAATTCTGTACACACAAAATGAAACAAGAGAATTCAAAGTCAATATTTAGATAACTAATGTGAAAATATGTGTAATGATATATATAATGAAGAGATGAATTACACACCTCATGTGTGGTAGGGAGGACACATCCTTAAGGACTATAGCAATAACAGCTAATATTTATTAAGTGCTTATTATATACCAGGCATTATTAACTACTTAACCCCCACTACAGCCCTGTTAGGTAGATTCTATTATTGTCCCCATTTTACTGATGAGGAAATCAAGTTCCAGAAAGGCTAAGTGACTTGCCCCAAGTCACACCATTAACAAGTGTGGGTTCAGTTCGTGAGCTGGCGATCTGATCCCAAGTCTCGATGTATCTTCAGGTCTTGGAATCCCAAAACTGAAAAACACCTTAGAGGTATACTATTTCAGTCTTCCACCAAAAACTTGAACAGGAAGTCCCCCAGCCTCCCACCAGATAGCTCTTCAGAAAGAGGAAGCTCACTGAGGAAACCCTTGTAGGAGCAACTCTCTTAGAAATTTCTTCCTTCTAGTTTGAGTGGTACTTGTTTCCCCTGCAACTTTCACTTATGCATTCAGTGTCTGTTCTGCACCCTACCCCTAGTGGAGATAATCCCCACATTCACATGACAGCTTTTTTTTTTCATTTTATTTTATATTGGAGTATAGTTGATTAACAGTGATGTGTAAGTTACAGGTGTACAGCAAAGTGATTCAGTTATATCCATACAAGTATATTAATTCTTTTCCAAATTCTTTTCCCATTTAGGTTATTACAGAATACTGAGATGTATTCCCTATGCTATACAGTAGGACCTTGTTGGTTATTTATTTTGAATACAGTAATGTATACATACACAAAACAACATTTGAACATTTGTGGAAGACTCTCACATTACCCCTTGAGACTTCTTTTTACTACATACTGATTTTCCCCTGAAAACAAACCAGATCACATCATTCCCTATTTGAAATGTCTGTTGACTCCTCTTTGCCTGTGAGATAACCAAATTCCAAATTCCTTTGCGTGGCATTCATATGCCATGGCTCAAACCAAACAGGAGTCTATCTCCTACTTATATTCAATCTAAGATGGATGTTCCTTATCCATGGGCACCTACGCTCCAAAAGGTAATTCAGGAACCCAGGTTTTGTCCATCTCCAACAAGTGGCTTCTAAGGTTGCCATGCATATCTACAGTGAGATGGAGATTAGTATGTGGGAGATGTAGCCCTAGAATGGTGCGGATCACTTCCAACCACTTGGCAATTGTGAGGACTCTACCACATGGCTTCATTTAAGTGCAAAGGAAATGGCTGCACTCAGGAAGAGGAAGAAACAGCCTGGTGAGCAGCCAGCCCCTCTCTGGTGACCTTACCTTCTCTTTTCTGCCTCATGCGCCACCACTTTTCCTTAAGCAACAATATTCAAATTGAACCCAACTTCCTATTATTCTAAAGCATGTCAGGCCCTCACTTTGCTTTATGCATGCTGCTTTGCTACATCTAAGTTCCCTTCTTTGTTTTGTAAAATCCTATTCATACTTCAAGTCCTAGTTCAAATGTCACTCACACTCTTCCCCATCTCTCATTCCCCCAACAACTAGTGTTATTTTCTGACTCAACTGTGTACTCACAAAACTTGAAACATCTATGCATTGTCAATTTTACACATCTATATGCATATACATAAAAACCCCATTGTATTATATTCGTGTTCATGTTCTCTCCGTTACCTTTAAAACTCTCAATTTTCCTTTTTTCATCCCTGTAGGCCTTCAGTTATCTCTTACCTGGACCATCGCAAAAGCCTCCATACTGATCTCCCTTTCTGACCATCTTACCACCCTCCACACAGCTCCTGGAGTAATTTATCAAAAATGCAAATCATGCCGTGGAATCCACCTCCTACTGAAAACCTTCTAAGACCCATGGCCTAGAGCAGCTACTCTTAAAACTCAGGGATCCTTGAGTCCCTCCTCCAGAGAGTTTCATGCTGCAAGTCTAGAGTAGCATCCAGAAAGCTGCAGTTTTAATAAATGCCCAAATGATTTTGATGTAGGAGGTTGGTAGACCATATTTTCAGAAATAATGAGTTACAGGAAAAACCCTCAAGTATTGACAGGTCACATGTTCTACTAATACCAAGTTATGTGTATGTCCCTGTAGGTATGTTACATTTTGAGTCCACTGTACTTCCGCACACACTCTGCCTTATACTTAGATTGCTCCTCTCTGTGTGGTCTTCCTAATGGATTTTTATTCATTCTTGAAAATGCACCTTAGACCTCATTCATCTTGCAGCCTTCCCAGTCCCTCCTTGCCCACACAGAATTAATCTCTTCTTCCATATAATTTCTGTGCCTTGTAAATATTTATATTTCTACATATATCACATTGGCAGAGATAGCACCAGCCTGGACTGAGAGGGACAGAGAGAGTGAAAAATGAAAAAAAGGCCATTAGACCCCCAAACTTCTACAAGCAGGAAGCAAGCTGCAAAAAACTACTCAGGTGGACTTCCGTGGTGGCACAGTGATTGGGAATCCACCTACTGGTGCAGGGGACACGGGTTCAGGCCCTGGTCTGGGAGGATCCTGCATGCCGTGGAGCAACTAGGCCCATGAGTCACAACTACTGAGCCTGCACACCACAACTACTGAAGTCCATATGCCTAGACCCTATGCTCCACAACAGGAGAAGCCATGGCAATGAGGCCACGCATCACAACAGAGAGTGGTCCCCACTCACCGCAACTACAGAAGGCCCGTGTGCAGGAGCGGAGACCCAATGCAGCCAAAATAAAAATAATAAATAAATAAATTTATTAAAAAAAAAACTACTCAGCTGCATACACATACTACCTTTCACTAAACAAAAAAAACCAATGGCTCACAGGTTGGAAATAAGAGCAGAGGGTGGAATCAAGAGCCATGAATAATTATTTCCAGGCCTTGTTTCCTAATCAAGAACTTCAACCTGTGCCCCGCTGGATTTCAGAATTGCCATGGACCAAGGACTCCTGTGCACACTGCATGTTCCCCTTTCTTAACAGGAGGGTCTACAGTGGTTACGCCAGGCTCATCTTGCCATTGCATGTTGGCTGCAGGAGGAGTAGATAACATGTATCTTCAGTTTATACATCTTCAGATCAAGGGGAATGGTATTAAAGGGGACTACATACAAGGAATCTCTCCACACTTGGACCTGATTTTGAAGCCAACATCGTGGATTTTAAGCTGATAATTTAAGTGAATGAGACTCTTGGGGGGTAAGGGGAAGAGTTTAGTATATTTTGCATGTGGAGACATTAAAAGTAATTTGTGGCCAGAGGAAGAACTGTGATGGTTTTCAAATATGTCCATAAATTCTTTGATACTCCTCCCTTCCAAGATGGAGCTATTTTCTCTCCCTTTAAGAGTGACCTATACTTATTGACTTGCTTTTAACAAATAAGATGCAGTAAAAGTAATAATATGTGATAGCCAAAATTAGGTTATAGATGGCCTCCTCCTTAATCTCCTTCTCCCTTGGATCATCTCTCTGGGAGAAGCCAGCTGTCACATTAGGAGAACACTCAAACAGCCCTATGGAGCAGCCCCTGTGGAAGGTAACTGAGGCCTCCTGCCAATAGCCTTAATAACCCACAGAAAAATTAGTTAGTGAGCCCTCTTAGAAAAGATCCTCCAGCCCCCCCAGGCCCTCAGATGCGTACACTCTTGGCTGACACCTTGACTACAACTCATGAGATTCTCTGAACCATAGCCATCCATTTTAAGTTAATATCTAAGTTTGTGCATTAATTTGTTAAACAGCAGTAGATTATCTGGGTAATTACAAATCTTTACTTTTATTCAGTCAGGGCCAGGTGCTCCCATAGGCACTTGGATATAGTAATGAACAACGTGAGCATAATTTTTCTCTCAAGATAGACTAGTGGGAAAGGCAGATATTAACAAACACATGCATTTATATGTACAGATCGTGGTAAGTACTGAGAGAAAAGAGTATGCAATGAGGAGAAAAATGGGAGAGACGCAATTTAGATTTGGAGGATCTCTATAAGGATGTGGCATTTAAGCACAGATCTAAAAGAGGGGCAGGCTTTAGCCAGCTGAAATTGTGGGAAGAGACTTTGAGGCAGAGCAAACAGCTTGCACCAAGGCCTTGAGTTAGGGGAAGGCATGGATGGATCAAAGAACCAAGGGGATGAGGGAGGTAATGTGACTCTAGTGTCATGAGCAGGAGGGAGATGGGATTGAGTTGAGGTTGGAAAGGGAGGCCAGAAGCAGATCGTGCAGAAACTTGTGGGCCATGATGAGGACTTTTTAGCTGAGGAAAGGCTCTGAAGGCTGAAGAATAACATGATCCAGTATATTTTATTAAATGACCACTCTGAAGTTCACATGGAGAATTGATTAGAAAGGAACACGAATAGAATGGGGAACCGTTAGGAGTCTCTGAATGTAGACCAGGAGGGGAAAGAAAGTGGAGCAGCCTTGGTAGTGGAGATGGAGAGAAGTAAATGGATTCAAGCAATACCAAGGGGTCAGAATCACTAAGACTTTAATCCATCAAGTCTAGCAGAACAAGCAAAATTTCTAATTAAGAAAAATTAGGGGACTTCCCTGGCAGACCAGTGGTAAAGATGCCACGCTTCCAATGCAGGGGGCGCAGGTTCGATCCCTGGTCAAAAAGTCAATGTCAAATCCCATATAAATTTTTCTGTGAGTTATTACCTAATATTTTACTGCTTAATAGTCATTCCGTTTTTTCTAAAATGACTCTCCAGGGGCTTCCCTGGTGGTGCAGTGGTTGAGAGTCCGCCTGCCGATGCAGGGGACACGGGTTCATGCTCCGGTCTGGGAAGATCCCACATGCCGCGGAGCGGCTGGGCCCGTGAGCCATGGCCGCTAAGCCTGCGCGTCCGGAGCCTGTGCTCCGCAACGGGAGAGGCCACAACAGTGAGAGGCCCATGTACTGCAAAAAAAATAAAAATAATAAAATAAAATAAAATAAAATGACTCTCCAAAAGCATATGAACTCTAATGTTAGTCAGTGTCTAGAGAAAGGAAACAGAGGAATAATTTTTTGAACTTTTCTTTTGACTAAAAATGTGAATTATCAAGACTTTTATAAAATGATCCAATGACATAGCTGTAGCACCAAAGAGGTGAACTTAGATTAAATAGAATACTATTTGGGAGGGAGTCCGTTGTTTGTCTGTTTCCATTTTATTGCTACCTGTATAGTCACGTGAAATCTTAAGTTACAGTGTTTTACCTGGTTACCACAATTATAGAGATAATATGCCCATAAGATTGCCAAGGTAAATAAGCTAAGGGTGATCCTTTGAAAAGCTAGACCTATTCTACCACGTCAGTTCCAAAGATGTTGCAATCAAGGGGTGTGTTTTGAGTTGGATGTTTCCTGTTCTGGTTACCTAAACTGCACCACTCCTGTGTTAAATACCATGTGTCTAGGTCTACACTAGGAAAGGCTAGAAAGGAAGAAAGGGTGAAACATACTTGACTGCTCTTTTAGAAAACTGAGGTCATGCTATGTAGAAGGGTTTTCTTGGACGGTAACTGCTTCAGAACTCCTTTCTTCAGTTAGAGACATTTATCCTCTATAGCAACATTCCTCCAAGTGTGGTTCAGGAGCCATTTGCATTCATCAGCATCACCCGAGATGCTCATGAAAATACAAGTGCTGATTCAGTAAGTCCTAGCTGGGCCCCTTGAACCTGTGTCTTAAAGGGCATTGAGGGAAACCCAATTTATATACACTAGAATTTCAGTATCTGTACTATAGGATACACAATCATGGCTTGATAAAAACTCTAAGTATATGCAAAGTTATCTGGTTTGATAGCCAAAGGACATCAAACTGTTTCCAAAGAAAGAGAGATTTTCAGGCAGAATTATAAATCTATTACTTTACTTTGAGGAGAGTGACAGTATTAAACTCATATAAATCTTTCAAAATCTTCTATTCTTCATAATTTGAAAACTTGCTGTTGGCTGTCGAAACTAAATTGGTCAAAGCAACGTCAATTTTCTTTCTTCAGAGGTTTTCACATACAAAATGGTCTTCAAACTGAAAGTGAGCATAAGGACAGTTAATGTTCTGTTTTTATCTCCAGATAATGTTCTGTTTTTTGATCTAGGTGTTAGTTACAAAGCCATGTTCTCTTTATAAAAATTCTTCAATGGAATTCCCTGGCGGTTCAGTGGTTAAGACTCTGCGCTTCCACTGCAGGGGCATGGGTTCAATCCCAGGTCAGGGGAGCTAAGATCCCACATGCTGCATGGCAAGGCCAAAAAAAAAAAAAAAAAAAAAACCTTCAAGCTAAACACTTGTGATATGGAAACACTTCTCTGTACAAACTATCCTTCAAAAAAATTTTAATTGGTCTTTAAAAAAATTCAACCTCATTAGGAACTATATGAAACTACTTTAACAAGATATTCTTGTCTTTCAAACTAATAACCCTTAGTATTGATGGCTGTTGAACTGAAATGGTCATTCTCCTATACATTGTTTTTTGGAAATATAAACGGATGTAAGCGTTTTGGAAAGCATTTTGACCATCAATATTTGTCCAAAGCTTTTTAAAACAGTCATACCCATTGACCTAGTAATTCTACTTCTTGAATCTATCCCAAGGAAGTAATCTTCAGTATGAGAAAAGCTCTATTCCCAACATCCAAAATATAAACCCGACTGAATAATCACAGTAGGGGAACTCTTACTGAACTCTTAATATATCTATATGGTGGTAAGTATACACTGGTGATAAATGTAAAAAGAAAAGCAAGGAAATAATTGATACAAAATTCTTTTTTTAAATTTTACTGAAGTATAGTTGATTTGCAATGCTGTGTTTAATTTCTGCTGTACAGCAAAGTGACTCAGTTATACATACACATTCTTCTCATATTTTTCTCCATTATGGTTTATCACAGGATATTGAATATAATTCCCTGTGCTATACAGTAGGACCCTGTTGTTCATCCTATATATAATAGTTTGCATCTGATACAAAACTCTTGATGCAACTGGGAAAAGGCACAAGGGTATCCTAAGTGCCTGCTAATATTCTATTTAAGTTTGTTGCATATACAGATAGTCTGATTATCATCATTATTTAAACTGTATATAAATTTTATATACTAATATATAAAAATATGTTATATTTTATAATATACAAATTTTTATAAAATTCATAACAAATCATATTTACAAAAGTTTATCAACATGAAACATGCTCATGTATAATGGTGAGGTTGTTTTTTTTTAAAAAGACATAAAATTAATTATAAATTATGGTATATAGATTATGTAAAAGAAGGTTGGGATCATCACTACAAAGACACAGAAATCATCTCAAAACAAAAGAAAGGAAGAATGCACCTAAACTGATATTCTTTTCATGTGATATAATTATACACCTACAACTTTCAAGACAATCAACTGACAGTGTTACAGAACCAAACTGGGGTCTACTTGCCCAACACCCAGCAAAGCCAATCTACTGATACCAGGTTGTAGTGAAGGAAAGTAGAGCCTTTATTGCAGGGATCTAAGCAAGGGAGTAGGAGACAAGCCTCAGATTCACTCCAACCTGGTCTTTGAGTTAGGGTTTTTTTAAAGGGGATGAACAAATAGGCTGGGGTTAAACATCAGCTTGTGACATTTCTGACATTTAATTGTAGTTTCAGGAGTCAGGATGTCTATGGTTTACAGTGGTCCACAACTTGGGGATGCGTTAGCTCATCTTGCCCTAGAGAAACAACCTGAGTTTGTACATTAATGATGATATCTATAACAGCAATTTTAGTCACCTGACTCTGGTTGATTAGTGTTCCATTAGCGCAGGATTGATGTCAGAGGGGACAAGGCTGTCCTGGACACCAGCTCTAAAAATAACAGCTAACAATTTTTGAGGGCTATGTACCAAGCACCGTACTAAATGCTTTTTAATGTATTAACTCATTTAATCCTGAGGGAGGTTAGTATTATTATCCTGATTTCAAGGATTAAAAAAATACTAAGGAATAGAGAGGTTAAGTAACTCTGTGAGGTCACACAGCTAGTAAGGGCCAGAGCCTGGCAGAGTTTGCACACATAACCAATACATTATATTGCCCTAACAATAAGCAGTTAGGAAATGTTATAAGTCACAGATCTCATTCACAAAACAATACAGGATCATGAAAAACACCAACAAAAATCAAAACAAACAAAACCCTAGCAATAAATGTAACCAAAAAGTCACATTTTTAAAAATTTAAAACAAGACCAGATTGGAAGACTCAATAAACTAAATGGATGTAAATTCTCCAAAATAACAAAAAAATTGGTGGTGGTGGGGGGGGTCATGAAAAAAAAGTGAGTAAGCTCTCTCTTCCAGATAGTCCAGTCCTCCAGCCAGTCACATAGGGAAGTCCCTGGAGCTTGAACTGCAAGGTGCTCCATTCACACAAAGGTAGCTCAAATCCAGCAATCTGGTTTGGCTACTTTGAGAAAAAGACAAAAGTAGGTCTCAAACAGTGGCAGGCCATAGCATGAAGCGTTCTGCTTCACTGCTACCCCAGAACCAAGGGATCAGCATGACAGCCTGGTCAACATTCATTCACTAAGGTGTGGTCAGGGCAACATTTGGCCACTATTTTCCTGGTAAAGATAGTAATGCAGGCTGTAATTCTCCAGCTATGCAGAAATAAAAGAGCCCTCCCTGAGTCTCAGAGTGCATAAAGGGGCTAGCAGATCAGACCACCGCGATAACCTTCTGTCACACCATCAGTGTTGAGCTGAAGTCAACCATAGATCTCCAATCCAGCTCTCCCTATTTACAAAGAAACTGAGGTCTAGAACGGGCTTCTCCTCCCAGGTCACAAAATTATTTTAAGCCAGAACCAGAGCGCTAACTCCCCCCTCCCCCCAAGTTTTGAATATGCACATCCAAAGTACTGCAACCTATTTACACAGGGGTCCCCAACGCCTGGGCTATGGACCGGTGCTGGTCCGTGGCCTGTTAGGAACCAGACCGCACACCAGGAGGTGAGTGGTGGGTGAGCGAGTGAAGCTTCATCTGTATTTACAGCCGCTCCCCATCACTCGCATTACCACCTGAGCTCCACCTCCTGTCAGCATTATGGTGAGTTGTATAATTATTTCATTATATATTACAGTGTAATAATAATAGAAATAAAGTGCACAATAAATGTAATGTGTTCGAATCATCCCAAAACAATCCCCCACCTCCCCGGTCCATGGAAAAATTGTCTTCCAAGAAACCGGTCCCTGGTGACAAAAAGGTTGGGGACCGCCGTATTTATAGATAAAACCAGCATTTCCCAATCTTCAGACATTCACCTGAATGATTTTGCCACACTATATATTATCTGTACTATTATTCACTTTATATTTTCTTTGAATATACTCTTTCCTCATACATTAACTTAGCTTCATTCTAAGCAGCACAATATCCATTCAGTCATGAATGAGATGTGCATTTTTTCCTAACACATCAAAATAAATATGTATCTACTGAAATTACAATGTTTGTCTCTGAACTATTCCTCAGAAAAGTAAACCATCCTTTGCCATATTTGGAAAGATCTCCCACACGTGTTCCAAGGAATTCTAATCTTTATCATGTTAACAGGTATTAGTGAGGAAAGAGTGCATGATCAATAAACCTAGGGGATGCTAACTAAAATGAAGTTAAAGAGCTTTGAATTTTTTTTAATGGTTAGACACCTCAGGGCCTAAGGAGGGAATATAGTGCAATATTTCCAAAATTTATCTGATCATGAAATCCTTTTTTCTAGGCAGAATCAGTATTGAAAACATGTTCTAAGCTGTATTAATTTTCAAAAGACACCAGTTTTTCTTTTTGAGCCCATAAATACAAAAATAGATACTGTATATAATAATTTACCCTGTATCCCTATTACAACACTTAAAATATTTTGATGGTGGGAAAGAAGAATGAGTAGAAAATCGATATTTCCGCTTGTCACTTTCAAAAGGTCAGTCTCTTGGGTAAAGGTAACTCACCTTGTTTATAATGAAACCGGGCAATAATATTGGTACTCTAAAAATGTATATATCACTTCTAATAAGTGATCCAAATCTTCTACATTATGGATTGTAGTTGATGACACACAGGCTTTTTATGAAGGCTTGTTTTTGTTGCCTTGGGGAGTTCTAAGTGGAACTTCAAGAGTGACAGGTCCATAACATCACACTGGTCTGCGGGTGTGACCATGGGAACATGTGTAACGGATTTACCACCTAGCTTTTTTTTTTCTCTCTCTCTCCTGGTCCTTCCCTCCCTTCCTTCTTCCTTTCTCTCTTTCCCACCCTCCCCCTTTTCAGTTACTTTGATATAAAAAACTAAAAGGTATTTTTCATCCTTAGGCATTTTTAAGTATTTTTGTTATCATGGGGAAAACATCCCATAGCTACTAAACTAGTGCTTTAAAGCCAAAGTGTACAAATATTTATTTTCTTGCATTTTCAAATAAAATTAAGAACTAGGACTCAAGACAAAGAAAATGCTGCAATACCTTATCTTCAGTATTCCTGTTAATGAAATTAAGCAGTCCATTAGTAAGGAAGAATGCTAATGTGTTAAGAACAAGATATTCCTTCATCCAACCAGGCACCAAGTCACAGACCTTGTTGAGTATATTATTCTTAAATACTTACTTTTTTCCCAACAACCAAAATCTCAATATATTCTTCCTCTACACTGTACAGAGATTATCAAGTTATCAAGTAAATTTTTATTCTGTAGAATGGTTTTTATGTTCTCATTCAAAAATATTTATTAACTAGAAAGTTGTGTTCTTCTAAGGTTCTTCACCAAACACTGGAGGCCAGGAAAACATTCAGAAAAATGAGTCAGCTCTTGCGAGTGTCCACATTAAACACTAATGCATTGCAACAGAATCATCCTGAATAAGCTGAATTCTCTCAAATATTTAAGGCAGCTACAAACGGACTGAAGATTGAGTTTCCTCCTCTCTCTGGTTCTAGAGTCAATTGTGCACTGCACTGCATTCATAATAAAGAAATAGTGTTTCACTCTTTCAGTAAGGGAGATAAACTGAGTTCAACTTGTATAAATATAATTTAAAATGTGTCTCCTACCTTATATGAGGAGAATTATAAAAATACACAAGCATCAAGAACAAAAGATAAAATAGAGATAATGAATAAATGTCTGATCCTTTAGGGAAATACTCCCCAAAGGGCTGTGTTATTATAGCAAACTTCTAAGCCATAGGTTTCAAATGATTCAATTGTCCAAATATTCATTTTTGTGTATGTTTAAACATCACAAAGTATCTACTAAATAAAGTTAGGTTTTAATTATTGCAATTCATCTATTTTTGAAAATCATTTACTCCCTACTTGGCTCCCAAAATTCTATTTAAAGTATTGGAAGATTTAGCTGGTTCATAGAGTTGAAAACTTAAATGTCACAGTTGGACCCAAATACAATCTTTCCTGCCTCTTCAGTTTGTGTCCTGCTGCTCTCTGAATTGCAAATGTGGGTATTTTGCAGAAAGGCATGTATGATAATGTTAGATACATTCCACACATTCTTGAAGTACTTTTTTATAGGTGAATATGCCTTGCAGGACCCTCTATCTTAGGTGAGATATTTTTCTAGTTACATATTTAATGATCATGATCTCTATCCTGCTATATCCCTTTCATATTCTGTTGGCAAAATGTTCGCCCTCCAAAGCAAAAAACCCTGATGAAAGATCTTCAGAGCCCGTCCATAATCACCTAGGCAAGGAGGACCTCATCAACATATCTTCAAAGTTTACAGAAACGCCTTGTATTAGGGTCTCTTGGAGTCAATTCTACACACAGCATATGCTAGGTCAAGCATGGCAAATAAGTTTCCATCTCTTGTGCCATCACTAGTAGATGGTGGTGAGCCCTTGAAGGAAGGAATGGTGCTGTGGATTAGCAATGCCTATAATGAGAATAGAAAGACAAAAAGGGGTAGGTGATGTATCTCCCATTCCCCCCATTTGCATCTGAGTTTATGCTAATCTTTCTTGCCTATGCCCATTCCTACCCCATCCCCATAAAAGAGATGTACCAAACGACTGCAGATTTTCTGACTGACTTTACATCCCAATAGAGCAGCAGGTGCAATAAGGCCACCTCCCTTGTTGGTTTACCATAGGCTTATCTAAGATAAATACAAAGCGTTCAGCATAATCCCTGGCACATAGTTTATACTCCATCGATGTTTTTTTCATGTTATTCACTCTACTCTCCACTTTATCCATGCATAGGTTCAGCTTAAGCAGGAAAACTGACTTTGGTTGGGTTCTTGTGAACAGAATAAGTCAGAGTATAAGGAAGTATTTGATCATTTAAACTTCACAGAAGCTATTTTAGATAGCCTTGGTAGTTGCAGAAGTGGTAAACTACTCCACATAAAATAGAAAATTAAAATAAGTGCCTATAAGCTCCAATCAGAAATAATGTGAAGAATTTTCTACTTCCTGCTTTTTGTACCCGCTTCCTGGGCACCCAGGGATGGGTGGTGGGTAGCTAAACTAACTATACCATTATTGTTCAGAGAAGTTTAACCTTCATCCTTTATTGAAATGTGGCGGCTTTGTCCTTTTGTGCTTTAAGGCATGGAGTGAAGTGTTAAGGAGTGGGCTCCTGATCAGCGCTGGGGAGGAGGAGATGCTGTAATTCAGTGGTCAGCAGTGCTCTCTGCCACAGCACTTATGAGCTCTGGGACCTTGGAAAAATTACATAACTTCTCTCAGTGTCCTTATTTGTACCATAGGGAAAATAATTCACTAAAAGCACTTTGCACATTGCCTGGCACCATGGCTAGTGCTTACTAAATGTTAGTTATTGAGGTTGTTGATTTACTGAGAAATGGAAAGAAAGGGGGAAAGAGAAGAAGGGAAGCTGTGCTTGGCATTGATCTCTCAATCCTTTTAGACCAGTGGCCTTCTGGATTCCTGGGTTTGTTGATTCAGGGCTCAGGGACAGCTATCCTAGGAAGGGCGGGAGGCAGTTTTGCAGAGCAGAGAGAAGTTGTATAAGAAGGAAGCTCCCAAGAGAGAGTCTTAATTTGAATTATAGGAAAGCTTTTATCATTATTATGGATGGAAGTGGGGGGAAAAGACATTAGCATTTGCCCAAGCTTAAAATGACACTACAATTAACACATTAGTTCAGGGATCATAGGATTGATACTGGCTTTGCAAGACAAATGATTTCCTCAAACTCCTAAAAACAAAAAGCGTCCCACTAATCACTACAGAGCAATGTAGGGATCACCTGGACAGAACTGAACACTTTCTAATAAATAGAGATTTTATCAAGCAGAAGAGATCTCAGGCATCTTTCTGTAAAAGTGAATGCTTGGGCAGATCTGTAACACAGCAGAACCAATCCTCCAACCCTCCTGCACAAATCTCATCTCAGAAAAATACAGGAAAAAATGTCAACTGCAAAAGCACATTTTGTCAATATCCAAAGAGAGAAAACTAACCCTTTAAAAACAGCAAGGGAGGCACACAGCCCGGCCGGCGAGCTGAGGTGTCAGCACAGCCGTTTCTCACTAAGCACTCTGATCTGAAGTACCAGGTATGAGGCCTCTGCATGAAGCACCCTGTGAACAAGTGAAACTAGACGAAGCACAAAGAAAAAGAAAAAGAAAAAAAAAAAAAGGCAAGCTGCAAACCCTTTGAAAAAAATGCCTCTGCATCTCTAGCTCTTGCAGAGGTTGGCATCTTTAGTGGAGTCTCCTACTGCAGGGGGACCTTCAAGATGCCGGAGAAGTAACACGTAGAGATCACCTTCTTCCCCACAAATACATCAAAAATACATCTACACCTGGAAAAACTCCTACAGAACACCTACTGAACACTGGGAGAAGACCTCAGACTTCCCAAAAGGCAAGAAATGCCCATGTACCTGGCTTTCTGGCTGACAGGGTCTTGGTGCTCTGGCTTGGTGTCAGGCCTGAGCCTCTGGGGTAGGAGAGCCGAGTTCAGAACACTGGACCAGCAGATACCTCCTGACACCATGTAATATCAATCAGCGAGAGCTCTCCCAGAGATCTCCGTCTCAATACTAAGACCCAGCTCCACCCAATGGCCAGCAAGCTCCAGTTCTGGACACCTCATGCCAAACAACTAGCAAGACAGGAACACAACCCCACCCATTAGCAGAGAGGCTGCCTAAAAACATACTAAGTTCACAGACACGCTAAAACACACTGCCGGACACGGCTCTTCCCACTAGAAAGACAAGATCCATCCCCACCCACCAGAACACAGGCACCAGTCCCCTCCACCAGAAAGCCTACACTACGCACTGAACCAACCTCACACACTGGGGGCAGATACTAAAAACAATGGGAGCTACAAACCTGCAGCCTGAGAAAAGGAGACCCCCAACAAAGTAAGTTAAACAAAATGAGAAGACAGAGAAATATGCAGCAGATGAAGGAGCAAGGTAAAAACCCAACAGACAAAACAAATAAAGAGGAAATAGGCAGTCTACCTAAAAAAGAATTCAGAATAATAATAGTAAAGATGATCCAAAATCTTGGAAATAGAATGGAAAAAAATACAAGAAACGTTTAACAAAGATCTAGAAGAACTAAAGAGCAAAAAATGATGAACACAATAAATGAAATTAAAAATACTCTAGAAGGAATCAATAGCAGAATAACTGAGGCAGAAGAATGGATAAATGATGTGGAAGATTAAATAGTGGAAATAACTACCAAAGAGCACAATAAAGAAAAAACAACAAAAAGAATTGAGGACGGTTTCAGAGACCTCTGGGACAACATTAAACACACCAACTTTCAAATCATAGGTGTCCCAGAAGAAGAAGAGAAAAAGAGAGGGTCTGAGAAAATATTTGAAGAGATTATAGTTGAAAAGTTCCCTAACATGGGAAAGGAAATAGTCAATCAAGTTGAGGAAGCGAAGAGAGTCCCATACAGGATAAATCCAAGAAGAAACACACCAAGATACATATTAACAAACTATCAAAAATTAAATACAAAGAAAAAATATTAAAGGTAGCATGGGAAAAGCAACAAATAACATACAAGGGAATCCCCATAAGGTTAACAGCTGAACTTTCAGCAGAAACTCTGCAAGTCAAAAGGGAATGGAAGGACATATTTAGAGTGATGAAACGGTAAAACCTACAACCAACATTACTCTACCCAGCAAGGATCTCATTCCGATTCAATGGAGAAATTAAAACCTTTACAGACAATCAGAAGTTAAGAGAATTCAGCACCACCAACCAGCTTTAAAACAAATGCTAAAGGAACTTCTCTAAGCAGGAAACACAAGAGAAGGAAAAGACCTACAATAACAAACCCAAAACAATTAAGAAAATGGTAATAGGAACATACATATCGATAATTACCTTAAATGTAAATGGATTAAAGGCTCCAACCAAAAGACATAGACTGGCTGAATGGACACAAAAACAAGACCCATACAAATACTGTCTACAAGAGACCCACTTCAGACCTAGGGACACATACAGACTGAAAGTGAGGGGATGGAAAAAGATTTTCCATGCAAATGGAAATCAAAAGAAAGCTGGAGTAGCAATTCTTATATCAGACAAAATAGTCTTTAAAGTAAAGACTATTACAAGAGACAAAGAAGGACACTATATAATGATAAAGGGATCAATCCAAGAGGAAGATATAACAATTTATATCAAGGGTAAACATTTATGCACCCAACATAGGAGCACTTCAGTACATAAGGCAAATGCTAACAGCCATAAAGCAGGAAATCAACAGTAACAAAATCATAATAGGGGATTTTAGCACCCCACTGTCACCAACGGACAGATCATCCAAAATGAAAATAAATAAGGAAACAGAAGCTTTACGTGACACATTAGACAAGATGGATTTAACTGATATTTACAGGACATTCCATTCAAAAACAACAGAATACACTTTCTTCTCAAGTGCTCATGGAACATTCTCCAGAATAGATCATATCTTGGGTCACAAATCAAGCCTTGGTAAATTTAAGAAGACTGAAATCATATCAAGTATCATTTCTGACCACAATGCTATGTGACTAGATATCAATTACAGGAAAAAAATCTGTAAAAAAAAACAAACACATGGAGGCTAAACAATACACTACTAAATAGCCAAGATATCACTAAAGAAGTTAAAGAGGAAATCAAAAAATACCTAGAAACAAATGACAATGAAAACATGGCAACCAAAACCTATGGGATGCAGCAAAAGCAGTTCTAAGAGGGAAGTTTGTAGCAATACAATCCTACCTCAAGAAACAAGAAACACCTCAAATAAACAACCTAACCTTACACCTAAAGCAATTAGAGAAAGAAGAACAAAAAACCCTCAAAGTTAGCAGAAGGAAAGAAATCATAAAGATCAGATCAGAAATAAATGAAAAAGAAATGAAGGAAACAATAGCAAAGATCAGTAAAAGTAAAACCTGGTTCTTTGAGAGGATAAACAAAATTGATAAACCATTAGCCAGACTCATCAAGAAGAAAAGGGGGAAGACTCAAATCAACAGAATTGGAAAGGAAAAAGGAAAAGTAACAACTGACACTCCAGAAATACAAAGGATCATGAGAGATACTGTAAGCAGCTATATGCCAATAAAATGGACAACCTGGAAGAAATGGACAAATTCTTAGAAAAGCACGACCTTCCGAGGCTGAATCACGAAGAAATAGAAAATATAAACAGACCAATCACAAGCACTGAAATTGAAACTACGATTAAAAATCTTCCAGCAGAACACCTACTGAATGCTGGCAGAAGACCCCAGACCTCCCAAAAGGCAAGAAACTCCCCACATACCTGGGTAGGGCAAAGCGGAGAGATTCCCGCACAGAGGATCGGTGCCGAGCGGCACTCACCAGCCCGAGAGGCTTGTCTGCTCGCCCACCAGGGCGGGCGGCGCTGGAAGCTGAGGCTCGGGCTTCGGTCAGAGCGCAGGGAGAAGACTGGGGCTGGCGGCGAGAACTCAGCCTGAAGGGGGCTAATGTGCCACAGCTAGCCAGCAGGGAGTCCAGGAAAACTCTGGAGCTGCCGAAGAGGCAAGAGACTTTTTCTTCCGTCTTGGTTTCCTGGTGCGCAAGGAGAGGGGATTAAGAGCGCTACTTAAAGGGGCTCCAGAGACGGGCGCGAGTCACGACTGAAAGCGCGGAGCCCAGTGACGGGCGTGGGACGCTGGGGCTGCTGCTGCGGCCGCCAAGAAGCCTCTGTGCGAGCGCAGGTCACTGTCCACACCGCCCTTCCGGGAGCCTGTGCAGCCCGCCACTGCCGGGGTCCCGGGATCCAGGGGCGGCTTCCCTGGGAGAACGCACGGCGCGCCTCGGGCTGGTGCAACGTCACGCCGAACTCTACCGCTGCAGGCTCGCCCCGCACACCGTGCCCCTCCCTCCCGCCCGGCCTGAGTGAGCCAGAGTCCCTGAAGAGGCTGCTCCTTTAACCCTGTCCTGTCTGAGCGAAGAACAGACGCCCTCCGGTGACCTACACGCAGAGGCGGGGCCAAATCCAAAGCTGAGACCCAGGAGCTGTGACAACAAAGAAGAGAAAGGGAAACCTCTCCCAGCAGCCTCAGAAGCAGCAGATTAAAGCTCCACAATCAACTTGATGTACCCTGCATCTGTGGAATACATGAATAGACAACAAATCATCCCAAATTGAGGAGCCCGGAGTCAGTGCTGTGCCTCTGAGGTGGGAGAGCCAACTTCAGGACACTGGTCCACAAGAGACCTCCCAGCTCCACATAATATCAAACGGCGAAAATCTTCCAGAGATCTCCATCTCAACACCAGCACCCAGCTTCACTCAACGACCAGCAAGCTACAGTGCTGGACACCCTATGCCAAACAACTAGCAAAACAGGAACACAACGCCACCCATTAACAGAGAGGCGGCCTAAAATCATAAAAAGTCCACAGACACCCCAAAACACACCACCAGACGTGGACCTGCCCACCAGAAAGACAAGATCCAGCCTCATCCACCAGAACACAGGCACTACTCCCCTCCACCAGGAAGCCTACACAACCCACTAAACCAACCTTAGCCACTGGGGACAAATACCAAAAACAACAGGAACTACGAACCTGCAGCCTGCAAAAAGGAGACCCCAAACACAGTAACATAAGCAAAATGAGAAGGCAGAAAAACACACAGCAGGAGAAGGAGCAAGATAAAAACCCACCAGACCTAACAAATGAAGAGGTAATAGGCAGTCTACCTGAAAATAATTCAGAATAATGATGGTAAAGATGATCCAAGATTCTATTTCCCAGATCCAAAATCTTGGAAATAGAATACACAAAATGCAAGAAACAGTTAACAAGGACCTAGAAGAACTAAAGATGAATCAAGCATCGATTAAAAACACAATACATGAAATAAAAAATACTCTAGATGGGATCAATAGCAGAATAACTGAGGCAGAAGAACGGATAAGTGAGGTGGAAGATAAAATAGTGGAAATAACTGATGCAGAGCAAACTAAAGAAAAAAAATTGAAAAGAACAGAGGACAGTCTCAGAGACCTCTGGAACAACATTAAACGCACCAACATTCGAATTATAGGGGTTCCAGAAGAAGAAGAGAAAAAGAAAGGGACTGAGAAAATATTTGAAGAGATTATAGTTGAAAACTTCCCTAATATGGGAAAGGAAATAGTTAATCAAGTCCAGGAGGCACAGAGAGTCCCATACAGAATAAATCCAAGGAGAAATACGCCAAGACACATACTAATCAAACTGTCAAAAATTAAACACAAAGAAGTCATATTAAAAGCAGCAAGGCAAAAACAACAAATAACACACAAGGGAATCCCCATCAGGATAACAGCTGATCTCTCAGCAGAAACTCTACAAGCCAGAAGGGAGTGGCAGGACATAATTAAAGTGATGAAAGAGAAAAACCTGCAACCAAGATTACTCTACCCAGCAAGGATCTCATTCAGATTTGCTGGAGAAATTAAAACGTTTACAGACAAGCAAAAGCTGAGAGAATTCAGCACCAACAAACCAGCTTTACAACAAATGCTAAAGGAACTTCTCTAGGCAAGAAACACAACGAAGGAAAAGACCTGCAATAACGAACCCCAAACAATTAAGAAAATGGGAATAGGAACATACATATCAATAATTACCTTAAATGTAAATGGACTAAATGCTCCCACCAAAAGACACAGATTGGCTGAATGGATACAAAAACAAGACCCATATATATGCTGTCTACAAGAGACCCACTTCAGACCTAGAGACACATACAGATTGAAAGTAAGGGGATGGAAAAAGATATTCCATGCAAATGGAAACCAAAAGAAAGCTGGAGTAGCAATTCTCATATCAGACAAAATAGACTTTAAAATAAAGACTACTAGAAGAGACAAAGAAGGACACTACATAATGATCAAGGGATTGATCCAAGAAGAAGATATAACAATTGTAAATATTTATGCACCAAACATAGGAGCACCTCAATACATAAGGCAAATACTAACAGCCATAAAAGGAGAAATCGACAGTAACACAATCATAGTAGGGGACTTTAACACCCCACTTTCACCAATGGACAGATCATCCAAAATGAAAATAAATAAGGAAACACAAGCTTTAAATGATACATTAAACAAGATGGACTTAATTGATATTTATAGGACATTCCATCCAAAAACAACAGAATACACATTTTTCTCAAGTGCTCATGGAACATTCTCCAGGATAGATCATATCTTGGGTCACAAATCAAGCCTTGGTAAATTTAAGAAAATTGAAATTGTATCAAGTGTCTTTTCTGACCACAATGCTATGAGACTAGATATCAATTACAGGAAAAGAGCTGTAAAAAATACAAACACATGGAGGCTAAACAATACACTACTTAATAACGAAGTGATCACTGAAGAAATCAAAGAGGAATTTAAAAAATACCTAGAAACAAATGACAATGGAGACACGACGACCCAAAACCTATGGGATGCAGCAAAAGCAGTTCTAAGAGGGAAGTTTATAGCAATACAATCCCACCTTAAGAAACAGGAAACATCTCGAATAAACAACCTAACCTTGCATCTAAAGCAATTAGAGAAAGAAGAACAAAAACATCCCAAAGTTAGCAGAAGGAAAGAAATCATAAAAATCAGATCAGAAATAAATGGAAAAGAAATGAAGGAAACGATAGCTAAGATCAATAAAACTAAAAGCTGGTTCTTTGAGAAGATAAACAAAATTGATAAACCATTAGCCAGACTCATCAAGAAAAGAAGGGAGAAGACTCAAATCAATAGAATTAGAAATGAAAAAGGAGAAGTAACAACTGACACTGCAGAAATACAAAAGATCATGAGAGATTACTATAAGCAACTCTATGCCCATAAAATGGACAACCTGGAAGAGATGGACAAATTCTTAGAAATGCACAACCTGCCAAGACTGAATCAGGAAGAAATAGAAAATATGAATAGACCAATCACAAGCACTGAAATTGAAACTGTGATTAAAAATCTTCCATCAAACAAAAGCCCAGGACCAGATGGCTTCACAGGCGAATTCTATCAAACATTTAGAGAAGAGCTAACACCCATCCTTCTCAAACTCTTCCAAACAATATCAGAGGAAGGAACACTCCCAAACTCATTCTACGAGGCCACCATCACCTTGATACCAAAACCAGGCAAGGATGTCACAAAGAAAGAAAACTACAGGCCAATATCACTGATGAACATAGATGCAAAAATCCTCAACAAAATACTAGCAAACAGAATCCAACAGCACATTAAAAGGATCATACACCATGATCAAGTGGGGTTTATTCCAGGAATGCAAGGATTCTTCAATATATGCAAATCAATCAATGTGATACACCATATTAACAAGTTGAAGGAGAAAAACCATATGATCATCTCAATAGATGCAGAGAAAGCTTTCGACAAAATTCAACACCCATTTATGATAAAAACCCTGCAGAAAGTAGGCATAGAGGGAACTTTCCTCAACATAATAAAGGCCATATAGGACAAACCCACAGCCAACATTGTCCTCAATGGTGAACAACTGAAACCATTTCCACTAAGATCAGGAACAAGACAAGGCTGCCCACTCTCACCACTCTTATTCAACATAGTTTTGGAAGTGTTAGCCACAGCAATCAGAGAAGAAAAGGAAATAAAAGAAATCCAAATTGGAAAAGAAGAAGTAAAGCTGTCACTGTTTGCAGATGACATGATACTATACATAGAGAATCCTAAAGATGCTACCGAAAAACTACTAGAACTAATCAATGAATTTGGTAAAGTAGCAGGATACAAAATTAATGTACAGAAATCTCTGGCATTCCTGTACACGAATGATGAAAAATCTGAAAATGAAATCAAGAAAACACTCCCATTTACCATTGCAACAAAAAGAATAAAATATCTAGGAATAAACCTACCTAAGGAGACAAAAGACCTGTATGCAGAAAATTATAAGACACTGATGAAAGAAATTAAAGATGATACAAATAGATGGAGAGATATACCATGCTCCTGGATTGGAAGAATCAATATTGTGAAAATGACTCTACTACCCAAAGCAATCTACAGATTCAATGCAATCCCTATCAAACTACCACTGGCATTTTTC
Organism: Mesoplodon bidens; assembly: GCF_964165515.1. Lineage (NCBI taxonomy): Eukaryota > Metazoa > Chordata > Mammalia > Artiodactyla > Ziphiidae > Mesoplodon > Mesoplodon bidens. The sequence continues at coordinate 34,670,833 of NC_138160.1, forward strand.
ACAGAACTAGAACAAAAAATTTCAAAATTTGTTTGGAAAAACAAAAGACCCCGAATAGCCAAAGCAATCTTGAGAACGAAAAACGGAGCTGGAGGAATCAGGCTCCCTGACTTCAGACTATACTACAAAGCTACAGTAATCAAGACAGTGTGGTACTGGCATAAAAACAGAAAGATAGATCAGTGGATCAGGATAGAAAGCCCAGAGATAAACCCACGCACATATGGCCAACTTATCTTTGATAAAGGAGGCAGGAATGTACAGTGGAGAAAAGACAGCCTCTTCAATAAGTGGTGCTGGGAAAACTGGACAGGGACATGTAAAAGTTTGAGATTAGATCATTCCCTAACACCATACACAAAAATAAGCTCAAAATGGATTAAAGACTTAAATGTAAGGCCAGAAACTATCAAACTCTTAGAGGAAAACAAAGGTAGAACACTCTATGACATAAATCACAGCAAGATCCTTTTGGACCCACCTCCTAGAGAAATGGAAATAAAAACAAAGATAAACAAATGGGACCTAATGAAACTTCAAAGCTTTTGCACAGCAAAGGAAACCATAAAGAAGACCAAAAGACAACCCTCAGAATGGGAGAAAATATTTGCAAATGAAGCAACTGACAAAGGATTAATCTCCAAAATTTATAAACAGCTCATGCAGCTCAATAGCAAAAAAACAAACAACCCAATCCAAAAATGGGCAGAAGACTTAAATAGGCATTTCTCCAAAGAAGATATACAGACTGCCAACAAACACATGAAAGAATGCTCAACATCATTAATCATTAGAGAAATGCAAATCAAAACTACAATGAGATATCATCTCACACCAGTCAGAATGGCCATCATCAAGAAATCTAGAAACAAAAAATGCTGGAGAGGGTGTGGAGAAAAGGGAACACTCTTGCACTGCTGGTGGGAATGTGAATTGGTACAGCCACTATGGAGAACAGTATGGAGGTTCCTTAAAAAACTAAAAATAGAACTACCATATGACCCAGCAATCCCACTACTAGGCATATACCTTGAGAAAACCATAATTCAAAAAGAGACATGTACCAAAATGTTCATTGCAGCTCTATTCACAATAGCCCGAAGCTGGAAACAACCTAAGTGTCCATCATCGGATGAATGGATAAAGAAGATGTGGCACATATATACAATGGAATATTCCTCAGCCATAAAAAGAAACGAAACTGAGCTATTTGTAATGAGGTGGATAGACCTAGAGTCTGTCATACAGAGTGAAGTAAGTCAGAAAGAGAAAGACAAATACCGTATGCTAACACATATATACGGAATTAAAAAAAAAAATGTCATGAAGAACCTAGGGGTAAAACGGGAATAAAGACACAGACCTACTTGAGAATGGACTTGAGGATATGGGGAGGGGGAAGGGTAAGCTGTGACAAAGAGAAAGAGAGGCATGGACATATATACACTACCAAACGTAAGGTAGATAGATAGTGGGAAGCAGCCGCAGAGCACAGGGAGATCAGCTCGGTGCTTTGTGACCGCCTGGAGGGGTGGGATGGGGAGGGTGGGAGGGAGGGAGATGCATGAGGGAAGGGATGTGGGAACAGATGTATATGTATGACTGATTCACTTTGTTATAAAGCAGAAACTAATTAAAAAAAAAAAAATCTTCCAGCAAACAAAAGCCCAGGATCAAATGGATTCACAGGTGATTTCTATTGACCATTTAGAGAAGAGCTAACACCTATCCTTCTCAAACTCTTCCAAAAAAATTGCAGAGGAAGGAACACTCCCAAACTCATTCTACGAGGCCACTATCACCCTGATACCAAAACCAGAGATGTCAAAAAAAAGAAAAGTATAGGCCAATATCACTGATGAACACGCATGTAAAAATCCTCAACAAAATACTAGCAAACAAAATCCAACAGCACGTTAAAAGGATCATACACCATGATCAAGTGGGGTTTATCCCAGGAATGCAAGGATTCTTCAATATACGCAAATCAATCAATGTGATAAACCATATTAACAAACTAAAGGAGAAAAAACATATGACGATCTCAATAGATGCAGAAAAAGCTTTTGAAAAAATTCAACACCCATTTATGATAAAAAGAAAGTAGGCACAGAGGGAACTTACCTCAACATAATAAAGGCCATATATGACAAACCCACAGCCAACATCGTTTTCAGTGGTGAAAAACGGAAACCATTTCCTCTAAGATCAGGAAAAAGACAAGGTTGCCCGCTCTCACCACTATTATTCAAGATAGTTTTGGAAGTTTTAGCCACAGCAATCAGAGAAGTAAAAGAAATAAAAGGAATCCAAATCAGAAAAGAAGAAGTAAAACTGTCACTGTTTGCAGATGACATTATACTATATACATAGAGAATCCTAACGTTGCTACAAGAAAACTACTAGAGCTAATCAATGAATTTGGTAAAGTAGCAGGATACAAAATTAATGCACAGAAATCTCTTGCATTCCTATACACTAACGATGAAAAATCTGAAAGAGAAATTAAGGAAACACGCCCATTTACCACTGCAACAAAAAGAATAAAATACCCAGGAATAAACCTACCTGAGGAGACAAAACACCTGTATGGAGAAAACTATAAGACACTGATCAAAGAAATTAAAGATGATACAAACAGATAGAGAGATATACCATGTTCTTGGATTGGAAGAATCAACATTGTGAAAATCACTATACTAACCAAAGCAAGCTATGGATTCAATGCAATTCTTATCAAACTACCAACGGCATTTTTCACAGATCTAGAACAAAAAAGTTCACAATTTGTATGGAAACACAAAAGACCCTGAATAGCCCAAGCAATCCTAAGAAAGAAAAACGGAGCTGGAGGAATCAGGCTCCTGGACTTCAGACTATACTACAAAGATACAGTAATCAAGACAGTATGGTACTGGCACAAAAACAGAAACACAGATCAATGGAACAGGATAGAAAGCCCTGAGATAAACCCATGTACATATGGTCACCTTACCTTTGAGAAAGGAGGCAAGAATATACAATGGAGAAAAGACAGCCTCTTCCATAAGTGGTGCTGGGAAAACTGGACAGCTACATGTAAAAGAATAAAATTACAACACTCCCTAACACCATACACAAAAATAAACTCAAAATGGATTAAAGACCTAAATGTAAGACCAGACACTGTAAAACTCTTAGAGGAAAACAGGCAGAACACTCTATGACATAAATCACAGCAACATCCTACTTGATCCACCTCCTAGAGAAAGGGAAATAGAAACAAATATAAACAAATGGGACCTAATGAAACTCAAAAGCCTTTGCACAGCAAAGGTAACCATAAACAAGACAAAAAGACAAACTTCAGAATGGGAGAAAATATTTGCTAATGAAGCAACTGACAAAGGATTAATCTCCAAAATATACAAGCATTTCATGCAGCTCAATATCAAAAATACAAACAACCCATTCCAAAAATGGGCAGAAGACCTAAATAGACATTTCTCCAAAGAAGATATACAGATTGCCAACAAACACATGAAAGGATGCTCAATGTCACTAATCATTAGAGAAATGCAAATCAAAACTACAATGAAGTATCATCTCACACCTGTGAGAATGGCCATCAACAAAAATCTACAAACAATAAATGCTGGAGAGGGTGTGGAGGAAAGGGAACCCTCTTGCACTATTGGTGGGAATGTAAATTGATACAGCCACTATGGAGAATGGTTTGGAGGTTCCTTAAAAAACTAAAAATAGAACTACCATATGACTCAGCAATCCCACTACTGGGCATATACCCTGAGAAAACCATAATTGAAAAAGAGTCATGTACCACAATGTTCATTGCAGCACTATTTACAATAGCCACGATATGGAAGCAACCTAAGTGTCCACTGACAGATGAATGGATAAAGAAGGTGTGGCACATATATACAAGGAATATTATTCAGCCATAAAAAGAAACGAAATTGAACTATTTGTAGGTGAGTGGACATAGAGTCTCTCATACAGAGTGAAGTAAGTCAGAAAGAGAAAAACAAATACCATATGCTAATACATATTTATGGAATCTAAAAAAAAAAAAAGGTTCTGATGAACTTAGGGACAGGACAGCAATAAAGACACAGACATAGAGAACGGACTTGAGGACACGGGGAGGGGGAAGGGTAAGCTGGGATGAAGCGAGAGAGTAGCATTGACATATATACACTACCAAATGTAAAACAGATAGCTAGTGGGAAGCAGCTGCATGGCACAGGGAGAGCAGCTCGGTGCTTTGTGACCACCTAAAGGGGTGGGATAGGGAGGGTGGAAAGGAGACGCAAGAGGGCGGGGATATGGGGATATATGTATACGTATAGCTGATTCATTTTGCTATACAGCAGAAACTAACACAACGTTGTAAAGCAATTATACTCCAATAAAGGTGTTAAAAAAAAAAAACAGCAAGCGAAAATCTTTAATAAATAGAATGTACTGAATTTTTTTAAATGTATTTTTAAATCTTTCCTAAGGCCAATCCTTGGCAAGGGTTAAAAGATTTGATTTGGGGTTTAAAGCTGACTGGTCTGTCATCTGAGCCAAAAAGAGAGAACTTTGGACTTTCTTGGTAATCAAGGACTTAGGAACACTTCATAAAATGGGCACTTCTAGCGCCACACCTTCAAGTCCAAGTGACTGTGCAACGTATAAGAACCTAAAGGAGTCTGTAAACAGGATCTCCAAAATTATGTGAGTCCCGGCAAAACCTCACCTAGAGGATGGCCTCTTCCTCAAGAGGAAGATATATTTTATTTCTATTCCTTTGTGGCATATTTTTTTATGTTCAATTTGGAAAACAAAATTTTAAATGAGGTGCAAGCCAGAAAAAGGAAAACAAAACTAAATACTTTTTCTTTTGACAGTTTGTTTAGCTATAAAAAAAAGTTTAATCCATAGGTAGACCACTCAGTAAGAAGTAACTGCTATCAAAGCTTAAATTCAGTTTATATAGTTTAGAGTGAATTACACTTCAGACAATTTAGACTGTCAGCGGATCTTTTAAAATCCCTGCAGCATTAGTGTAATAGGATCAGAGATGAAGACAAATCATTAACACAACAGGACAGCTTTGAGAAGTGTATGCTGTTCTTTCAGCTACTAAAATTTCACAAAATTTTTACTTCTTAGCAACTGACACTTTTACACTAATTTGCAATTGAAAGAAAAATAATTCATATTCAATTCTCAGTCCTCACGTTCAGTATCTTCAAAATGTACTTGCTTTTTCAACGTAAGTGTCCATCAATAGATGAACAGATAGAAGATGTGTAATATATATATGTATATATATGTACACACACACACACACACAAAATGGAATATTACTCAGCAATAACAAAGAAGGAATATTGCCATTTGTGACAATAAAAATGGATCTAGAGGGTATTACGCTAAATGAAATAAATCAGAAAGAAAGAAAGAGAAAGTCAAAGTACGATCTCGTTTATATGTGGAATCTAAAAAGCAAAACAAACAAACAAACAAAACAAACACAGACTCAGAGACAGAGAACAAAGGGATGGTTCCCAGAGGGGACGGGAGCGGTGGGGAGAGATAGGTGAAGAGGATTAAGAAATACAAGCCTCCAGTTAGAAAACAAATAAGCCACAGGATGTAATATACAGCATAAGGAATATGGTCAATAGTACTGTAATAACTCTGTATGGAGACAGATGGTTAATATGTCCGTCATCATTTCATAATGTATGCAAATGTCAAATCACTGTTGTATACCTGAAACTAACATAAAATTGTATGTCAACTATACTTCAATTTTTCAAAAATGTACATGCTTTTCTTCTGTTACATTAAATGAATGAATCTTACTGCAGAAAAGTCTTAGGCAAATTTTATAGCTCTTTTAACATATAATCTATTATTTCATAGGAAGATACATAAAACAACTTGACATCAGAAAGTCATATTAAAAAATTACTGCTGGGCTTCCCTGGTGGTGCAGTGGTTGAGAGTCCGCCTGCCGATGCAGGGGACACGGGTTCGTGCTCCGGTCAGGGAAGATCCCACATGCCGCAGAGCAGCTGGGCCCGTGAGCCATGGCCACTGAGCCTGCGCGTCCGGAGCCTGTGCTCCACAACGGGAGAGGCCACAACAGTGAGAGGCCCGCGTACCGAGAAAAAAAAAAAGAGAAAAGAAAAATTGCTGCTGGGCTTGCCTAGTGGCGCAGTGGTTAAGAATCTGCCTGCCAATGCAGAGGACATGGGTTCGAACCCTGGTCCAGGAAGATCCCACATGCTGCGGAGCAACTAAGCCCGTGCACCACAGCTACTGAGCCTGTGCTCTACAGCCTGCAAGCCACAACTACTGAGCCCGCGAGCCACAACTACCGAAGCCCACGCACCTAGAGCCCGTGCTCCACAAGACAAGTCACCGCAATGAGAAGCCCACGCACCACAACGAAGAGTAGCCCTCACTCGCCATAACTAGAGAAAGCCTGCACGTAGCAATGAAGACCCAATGCAGCCATAAATAAATAAATAAATAAATAAATAAATAAATAAATTTATTTTTTAAATTGCTGTTTATACAATCAAATCTCATTTCTTGTTAGATCAAGCACTGTAGCTTTTTGTTTTCCTATAAAATGAACAGCCTTATTCATTGAATTTGACTTTCATACCTTTAGGCCTTCTTAAACTACAGCAAAGTTTTAATCATACTTTTAGTTTCCTTTGTGACCAATACTTACTAACCTGAAATGCAAGGAGTAGGCCAGGCCTGAGACTAATTTTGGCTTGAATTTCAACAGACAGTGAAGTTGGTATTATCCTCAGAAAGCAATCCTGCTTCATTTCTCCTCCCACCTTGCCCTCCCCAGTTAAGAGCTTTGAACCTCTGTTTCAGGAGTTCACAGTCAAGTGGCAGATTCTCTCTGGTCATAGCTTCCTCTTTTCAAACTTTGATGATTTCCTTTACTTCAATGCACCTCATTTGGGTTATTCAGCTCCTAATTTCTTCAAGATCTGTTGTCTGAATTCTCAGAAACCTTCTCTGTTCTAGATATTGGCCTGTAGGATGTGCACCTGTCTTCTCTGAGGCATCAGACAGAGTGGATGTGAAGCTCTGAGCCAGAATATGCTTAAAAATTCCTGTACTTGGAATGGAAGATAACCTGTTGTTAACTAGAGAGCCATTTTGGAGGGAAACAAACAATACCCTGGTTAGAAGATACAACCTCTTCAGAATGGCCATTCCTGCTCTCAAATCTAAATGAAGGCTGTCCTTTCTTTTCTTTCATAGCATTGATCCCAAGTTGTAAATATCGAAGTGTGTGTGCTTATTTGAATGTCTGTTTTCCTTTCTGGACAGTAAGCTTTCCCCCATTACACAGTAAGCTGTGTGAGGGCAGGAACTGTTTATTTTGTTCAAAGGATGCACTCAGAGTTTAACCCAGCCTTTTACACAACTACTTGCTGAATGGATGAATGAATGGCAGATTGAAAGGAAGAAATGTCTGTGGCTGGTCAATTCAAGCACAATGATTACACCAGGTAAAGTACTTTGCTCACGGAAGAATGAAAACATGTTTTTCCATGTTCTGGGTCAGCTGGAGAGATCTGTGTCTGAGGATGCATGCAGGGATGTGTTCATTGGTGGGATGAGGGCAGCAACTTGTGTATATGTCTCTTTAGGTTGGATGCGTATGTATATGCATTAGGTATTGGAAGTGAAGAGACTGCTGTGAGACCAGATGCAAAGTGGAATGTGTATGGATGACAAAGGTCAAGAGGGTAAGTTCTGAACACTCACTCTACTCTGGATGTGCCACGCACTGTGCTAGGGCACTAGCAGTTTTTGCAGGACAGGGTCCCAGTGGTACCCTGGATAAGCTGATACCAGGTCAAGGGACCGCATAGCTATAGATAGTATCTGGTAGGACAAGCTGAGTCCTTATGCCTGTCGAAGAGCAGCTTCTTTCCTCACAAAGATTCTTGTTCTTTTTCTTTCCATTTTTGACTGGAAATGCTCCCCTCCTGGTCCTCCTCCCCTCTGCAAGATCCCCACATTGGCTCCCTGCTTCCAGGCGGGTTTGCATTCATTTCTCCCAAATAAATGTGCTTCAATTCTTCTTATAAACATCTCAAAATTTAAAAATTGGAAACTTATTTTGGAAGAAAACCAGATGAATTCTGTGTCTGGGTAAAATTCACTAATATCACCTCAATAGCTAGCCTATGATTACAGCCAATATTAGGTATACCCTTGAGAAATTATGTAATAAAGTTAATCAATATAAGTAGGCAATAAAAATCATCTCTTTGAAAGTAATTCTTTCCTTTTCATCAAGGGAAGGGAAGGAGATTGCCTAAATTATCTGAATAAGTACCTTAATTCTCTTTTTTGTGATTATATACACAACCAGTCTTTGGATATTTGGGGCTAGGCCCAGGCAAAAATAAGTTCTATCAAAGTAATATAGGGGGCTTCCCTGGTGGCGCAGTGGTTGAGAGTCCGCCTGCCGATGCAGGGGACACGGGTTCGTGGCCCGGTCCGTGAAGATCCCATATGCCGTGGAGCGGCTGGGCCCGTGAGCCATGGCCGCTGAGCCTGCACGTCCGGAGCCTGTGCTCCGCAACGGGAGAGGCCACAACAGTGAGAGGCCCACATACTGAAAAAAAAAAAAAAAAAAAAAGTAATATATACTCAACTTATTATTATGCCCTCTAAACACTTTATGCACAACAACTAATCATATAATCATTAGAAATAAACTTGGGAAACATAACTGTACGTAATAATAATAACTATTGTTTTTAATCTGTGCCAGATATTTTGTATGTATGGATTACTATATTACTTAAACTGCAAAGGAACCAACTTAGTAAAAACTCGTTTTTGCTAAGGCTTAGGCAACTTAACTTACCTACTATGACCTTGAATCCAGACTTTCTTTATCCCAAGGCCAATGATATTGAGGGGGAAAAAAAGAACAGAAAGAGTCATATGGCTGGAGTTCCAGTTTGGGCTAAGAAATATAGAGGTTAGAGATAGAGGTTTGGGGATCAGACAGACCTAGATTAAAATCTTTGCCATTTATCAATACTGTGATCTGTAATGTACTCAACCTCTTTGTGCTGTGTGGGGTTATTATTCGCAAGCAACAGAAACTGAGAATGGTCAATTTAAGCAGGAAAATAATTTATTGGAAAACAATCACACAAGGAGTCAACAGGAAGGCTGGCAGCAGCAAACTCAGCCAAGGTCACACCTAAGCAAGATGGTAAGGATGCCTCAACCAGCAGCCACTTACACCATGGGACCCTTCACACCACCATCCCCAGATGCTGTGTAGTCTTTTAAGAAATGACTATGTCCTCCTCCACATTCCTTAACCAAATATCAGTTTGCTCGTCTGTAAACTGGGCCTACTAAGTGTAGTACCCTCCTCATAGGTTTCTTGTGAGCATTAAATGACATATGCATAAATCACGCAGCACATTGCCTCACTAAGCACTGGATAAATTTCAGCTGGCCTCACTAATTTTTGAGCCTTTGAGTAAGTCACATAGCTTTTCTGTGCCCACAAGCTCATTACTGAAGACAGATGATTCCAATTATACTGTATTAGTCAGTATAAGCTAACTGCCCAAACAATCAGTCCCTCAAATCTCAGCGGATTATTTCTCTTGCACTTCATTGTCCAGTGAAGGTCGCTGGGATTGGAATGAGGTCCCTACTCTATGCAGGCATTCAGAGACCTGGTCAACTTCTATCTAGTGGTTCTGCCATATACCAGGGCCTTGCATCTTGTTGGCAGAAAAGGGAAGACAGAGAGCACAGAGGATCAGGGTCTTTTAGGGACCAGGCTTGGAAGTGGCACATATCACATCCTCTCATTTTCCAATGGCCAGAATACAGTCACACGGGCTTTACCTGACCACAAGAAGTCTGGGAAACACCATCCAGCTATGTGTTAAAGCAGAAATGGAAACAGCATTTGGCGAAGCATGAGTCTCCATCACACCTAGCTAACATCCACAGGGGTTGCTAATAAGAACACATGCAAGTGCAATTGGGAAAGCTCTGTGGAAAGCAGCCAACAAGCTACAGATGATGCTGGTTTTGATGATTAAACCAGGGAGTCCCTGTGTTATTTTCTGAAGTGCTAAAAAATACAGCAATTCCAGGGGTGTGAGAAGAAGCTAAAATATAATCAGAATGTCCATCTTCCTGTAGAAGAGACGTCTGAACTCATAAGGCTTTATCTCTCCACCTGTATCTTCAAAAATGAGCAACACTAGGTAAGTAATCTCCTTTCTTTGTCCATTAGTCCAGTTCACAATGGGAGTGCAGTGGAAATATTTGTTTGGAGAAAAAAGAGAGGAAGAATAAAAGGATAGAAAGCCATGCCGTTGACGAGGGTTAACTGTCGGAGAAGAAGGCAGCCTGAAGCCATCACTTGGTGGCCACCAGCCTCCACAGCAGTAATTTATCCCCACATGAAGATGCTGGGGAGTTAACCACAGTACTGACACGTGTAACAACTCCAAGCACTAGACTCAGCACAAAATTTATGCTTATAAAATGAAAATAATTAGGTGCATATTTGAAATGCACCACTAAAAAGGGAGGGCAGTCCTTAGGACCACAACCACAACTGTGGACCTCTTTTCATGCCCAAGTTCAGGTTAATGCCATGCTTCTAATTTACTGAACCAACTGGGCGAGGGTGTAGAAGAAGGCAGATGTATCCAAAGGCACTGTGTTATTTGTACCAGATAGATGCTTTTTTCACTGTTTTGAATATCCGTATGGCCTGTCCAGAATGACAGAGAGCAAACACAGTTTGCACAGGCTTTGCTACATGAATGTTAGCGCTTTAGGAACGCTCTATCTAAGATGTGGCCAACTTCGGCTTAGTAGGGGGTCCAGGCCAGATCTGATTCATCCTGCTGCCTTCCTTCCAGGAATCAGCCCCTTTGTTACCCATTCCTTTGACCCAAGGAGGATTCAACCAAAGGGAACATGGTTGGTACCCTGCAAGCAGACTGTGCTTTTAAACGAGCTCCCCCCTTATGGTATTTACTGAAAAGAGTAGTCAAGTAATTAGCTAGCAGAGAGCAATCAAACTGATCAGTCAGGCCACTCTTAGACTAGTGCAAACCTTCAGAGAGGATTTAATGACAGTTCTAAAGAACTGAACTAGGGGCTTCCAGTGCAGAGAAATAGGGACTGAGGCAGCAACTGCAAGGGAGGATAGCAAACAATGCTTAGAAAAAAAATCTTTTCATTAAAATATACAAACAATGATAAGAATTGTCCACACAATCATGGCGATTCTTCATTTCCTTGTGCAATGTAGATTCCTGGCAGAGTGTGAGGGAAACTGAACTACACTGTCTCTGCTTTTCAAGTTAATAAAATAAAATAATTATTTGTTTCCCAAATCTTCAACTTCTACTTCTGAAGGCTAAACTTAAGTTTTAAGAATCATGCACCAAAAGAAGTTACAGGTAAACCTACATTTTTTTAGTCTTGTATTCTGGATTCTTATTTATTTTCATTTTCCTAAGCTACCGTGGAAATAAAATGTAAAGGACTAGTAAGAAAAACAGGTCTATTGATAACAAGCCCAGTTTATCAACGACACGTTAAAACCTGTAATATTAATTCTCTCAACAGTGTGCCTCAATTTTTACATTTAATATACTTTTCATCGTGAAAAGTTGACAAGTACTAATCCTAATTGTTCTCCATTTTAGGAACTTCAAGTGGAAAGAGAACTGGAAAAATATTTTTATTAGCAGAAAGTGATTGATTATAAGTGGAACTTCCCACTTCGTCTTCATATTGTGACTGACAACCACCTGACAGGGTAATAGTGATACAATGTGGTCAGAGAAGACTGGGGATTAGAAGGTCCAGTTTCCTTTTCCTAGTGTTGATTTGTTTTCAGTGCTGACACAATCCTAGAGCTTACTACTCATGGGAAGCACAGACAACAGGAGTGGTTATAGTGATGATTAAGACTCCGAAAAACTGACAAATCGCCATCAATTATTTTATATTGGCTAACAAATGTGTGTTTTTCTTTCTGAATCCCTGATATTCATGTGGAAACAATACAAACAACAGAATGATGTATCAACATATCCACATGGTGCCTTACGCAAAATGTGTAAATACAATTCTAATATGTCCTGTAATTAGTTGAAATCTGGAATGCCCTCTTTTGTTTCTCCTATTACTTATTTGTTACTGTGTCATTTGAGAATAACTGGAGAACCAGGTAAATTCTTAAGTTTGTTCATTCGTGAAATAATATTTAAGGCATGAGTGCCTGCTCTATCATAAGAAGAATCAAGTTATTTACCTACCCTGTGAGGAGATGCAATACGTTAAAATGCATGTATACCCCTGGAAAGAGGTTTTCTTAGGAACTGAAATTGTGAAGGCTCACACAATCTCACTTCATGGTTAAAAAAAAAAATGGTGAAGCAGTTATAATTATGCCATAAAGTTTTACAATCACTTTTTTTAGTTTTCAGTTCTTACTTCAGGAAGTAGAATAGAAAAAAGTGAATAACGAGTAGTCAAAAAAACTGTTCCCATCACAGAAGAAATTATAGTGTAATTCAAAGTAAAAAGGTAGAGCAATTAGGCTTTTCCAAGAGTTGACCAGGGTTAGAGTTAATTCCTTTACTCGAAAAACTTACAAATCCCAGTCTCACTCTGCATCAGCCTTTCCAAGGATTCGTGGTGAAGGTTATCTAAACACGAAAGTAACAGGGCCAAGACACGAAGCTCAGTCTAACCATTGTCACCAGGCGGAGAAGTTCCCCGGAGGAGGAGAAAGGCCTCCGCGGTGAGACGGACAGCCCTCCCCCCTCACTACCCCTCCCCTGGGGGACCGACCGCGCACCACCTCTCCGCAGCCGCAGGGCTCTGCCACCTGCGCCGGGAGAGGTTGCTGTCCCGGCTCCTATTTTTTGCCTGGGATTGCCCTACCGAGCGCAGCCCACGGCCTGGGCGCTGCCAACTAACTCCTTTCATGGTGAGAAGATGGATTCTTCGTTGTTTCCCCGCCCATGCCTGGCGCCCACCCGCCCATCCACCCACCACAACCGTCGCGCGCACCCTACTTCTGACCCGGGGCCACGCGCGCACACCCCCTATTTCTCCTCCCCGGGCCACGCGCGCGCGCGCACACACACACACCTCGGGCGCTCCAAAGTAGAGTCCTAAGCCGCTGACCAAGCCGCTGACCTCCCTTCCCAGCACCCCGATGTTGCGACCCGCGTGAAGTAGGTGCGAGAAACAGCCCACTTGGAGCGGGAAGCAGTGAGGAAGAAGAGATGCCGGTTTCAGAGCTGGCCCCCCTGGATGCCGACTTCAGAGTACCTAAGAGGGTGCACAGAAGAGCACTGGGGCTTCCCCAGGGTTCCCGCGGACCACTGCTTCTCCGCACCACCTGCCTGAGGCGAGAGGACCAAGTCTCCAACACCCCCACCCCCACCTCGTTGGAGGGCGGGAAAGCGGCAGGGAGCCGCCCCCCGAGGCGCGGTGGGATCCGCGCAGCCCGGAGCCCCTCCCACCAGCCGGCGGAGCTTCCTCGCCGCGCAGAGGAGCTAGCACGCGCCCCGCCCCCTCCCGGTCTGGCCAATGGGCGCCCGGGCCGCGCACTGTGTGGCCCCGCCTCCGCCAGGGAAACTTGAAGCAGGAGAAAAGTTTGTACAGAGGCTGGAAGGGCAAGAGCGGAGCTCCGAACAGGCAGCGCGAGAGGAAGATGAACGGCCCCAGGTCAGAGCCTCAGGCCGAGTGGACCTCAAGCCGCCCCCAGGGCGCCAAAAGCGGCCTCAGCTGCAGCCGCCAGCCCCGGTAGCCGCCCGCGCTGCCTTGGGCTGGGAAGGGAGGCGGCCCGAGCCGGGGATCGAGGCTCGGTGCCACCTGCGCGCGCGGCAGTACACCTGAGCGCCGTCCGGCCGCGGACGAGACCTGCGGGCTTCGCAAAACTTGGATCGTCTTTGAAGAAACGAAGGAAAGGAGAAAGAAAAAAAAAAAATCCAAGATCAGGCTTCACTGACCCATTTCGCTGTCCTTCTGGTTCTCCAAGGTTTTGAAAGCTGACCACTCTGACCCCTGTACCGGAAAATTGGCAGCCACCGAGAGAGAGCAGGCTCTGAGAAGGCAACGGCTTGGTAAGCTCCACACTGAGCGGGGCAAGGCTGAGGGCAGGGTGAAGGCGTGTCCAGGATATCCGAGGCTTGACCCTGGGGGCTTACGTGGCTGCCGCCTCCGCGGCTACCACAGGTGAGATAGGGTTGGAAGCACTGGGCAGAGAGCGGTGGGCAGGCGCCCTTTGAGCCGAGCCAGGGAGGGAAGAGCGTGCTCTCCAAATTATCTTCCGTAACCTGGTTTCAGTGAGACTTTTATTGACTCAGAATCTGTCGGGAAAACGAGCAAAACACTTTTCCCTTGAGATAAGTCTTGTTCATCTTGGCAGTGGATGAGTTGGCTTGGAGGAGGAGAATGGCAGTACTAACGTATAAATATTAATGCCAGTAGAGTGGTGCTGCTGGCAGGACGTATCCGGAGCCTGGAGATTTCGGTAGCCGCAGTTGGTAAGTGGCTACAATCCACAATGTAGGATCGAGTTGCTCCCCTGGTCTCATCAGCATATTGTCTCTTGGGCGCGGGTCTGACACCTTTTTGCAAGCGGTAATTTCAGCTCACCGCGTCTTTGTCTCTCTCCTACCAACCGCAGACCCAGCCTCGCGCTCCAAGGCAGTGTACCGCCGGCCACCACCATGGCCACCCCTGGAAGCAATGCATCCGTCCTGGCCTCCGACCGACTGAACAGCCCAGTGACCATCCCGGCGGTGATGTTCATCTTCGGGGTGGTGGGCAACCTGGTGGCCATCGTGGTGCTGTGCAAGTCGCGCAAAGAGCAAAAGGAGACGACTTTCTACACATTGGTATGCGGGCTGGCGGTCACCGACCTGCTGGGCACGTTGCTGGTGAGCCCGGTGACCATCGCCACGTACATGAAGGGCCAGTGGCCCGGGGGCCCCGCGCTGTGCGAGTACAGCACCTTCATCCTGCTCTTCTTCGGCCTGTCGGGGCTCAGCATCATCTGTGCCATGAGTATCGAGCGCTACCTGGCCATCAACCACGCCTACTTCTACAGCCACTACGTGGACAAGCGGCTGGCAGGCCTCACGCTCTTCGCGGTCTACGCGTCCAACGTGCTCTTCTGCGCGCTGCCCAACATGGGCCTCGGCAGCTCGCGGCTTCAGTACCCAGACACCTGGTGCTTCATCGACTGGACCACCAATGTGACGGCGCACGCCGCCTTCTCCTACATGTACGCGGGCTTCAGTTCCTTCCTTATTCTCGCCACCGTGCTCTGCAACGTGCTCGTGTGCGGCGCGCTGCTCCGCATGCACCGTCAGTTCATGCGCCGCACCTCGCTGGGCACCGAGCAGCACCACGCGGCCGCCGCCGTGGTCCAGGCCGCCTTCCGGGGCTCCTCGGCCGCCGCCTCCCCCGCCCTGCCGCGCCTCAGCGACTTTCGCCGCCGCCGGAGCTTCCGCCGCATCGCGGGCGCCGAGATCCAGATGGTCATCTTACTCATCGCCACCTCCCTAGTGGTGCTGATCTGCTCCATCCCGCTGGTGGTGAGTGGCTGGGGCCAGGGCTCCACTCGGCCCTTTTCCTGCATCCACCTCCCTCCTCCATCTCCCGCTCCCTCCTCTCCCTCTCATTCCTCGGCTACCAACACGTCTCCTCCAGGTCGGGGCTGGATCTGCATGCTCTGCTTCTCAGAGCAGGCCCGACCTCTTTTTAGGCCCCGTCGCTAAAGAGATGCAGCAGGTGCCTTTCCCCTACATCGCCGTTTCCTTTCCCGAAAGCCGGGTTCTCTCTCTCTCTCTCTCTCTCTCTGTCTGTCTGTCTCTCTGTCTGTCTGTCTGTCTGTCTGTCTCTCTCTCTCTCTCTCCCTGTCTCTCTCTCACTCTCACTCTCTCATTCTCTCTCGGGACAGTCCCTACCCCTTGCTGCCTGACACTGGTCTTCAGCCTTCCGGGAACACCCGCCGCACTCTGTCAGATGCAGAGGGGAAACCCTTGTAGTGTGACTTAGCCCCGTCCTCTGCACTGTCTAGGGCAGAATCCGAAACGTCAGGTGGTGATCTCTTTGGTGTACACTCCTTACAATAGTGGGGTTTTTATTTATGTCGGGTTTTTTGGTACCTTATGTAGAATTTTAGAGCTAGAAGGGATAGTGGATGCATTTTGGTCTAGTCTAACTCCTTCACTTTACACAGGGAGTGACTTGCTTAAAATAGTCCAGCAAAGCTAGTCTATCAAGCTGAACTCCCTGCTCTTTACCATGCTGGGAAGCACATCGCAGTGCACATGTGGCCCTAAACAGGCATGGTCCAGACTCAGGTTCCGTCATTCTCTCTAGGGGCCAGGAAAGCAAGGTTTCTCAGGGGGCATATTAAGGGCAGGCTGATGTACATGGGGTATTGAATTCGAATCCTCAGCTGTGAGGGGTACAGTGCCTTTCTAGAGAAATGGAGTTTTAGAGATGGTCATCTTATTTATTGCCAAGCCAAAGCCTTGCAGCTTGAAATGAACCTCAGACCCTTCTGACTCCAAACCCTTCTTCTGTTATATTACGTCATGTCTCCCTCCTTGAACGCTTCTAATTTTGGCCTTCGCAGCAGTTTGTGTATTTGAGTTTTGGTACACTTTATTTTCAGGACACCACCTTCTTTAAAATTGCCTTTGGATCAACTTTCAAAATGTTTTAAAATGTCATAAGCAGGAAGGTTGAAAGCCTACCTAGTTCTCCTCTATTTGCACTAGAAACCCATGGGCAGATGCACATACTACTGTATCTAGAGTTTCTCTTGAAAGCAACTAGTTCTGAGTTTTTCCATCTCTCAAAACACCTCATTCCTGGAAATTCTAAACTATCAACTCAAAAAAGTTCGGGTTTTTTTTTATGCTGACTGAGAGCAAAAGAAAATAAATGTAACAGGTTATTATTCCTTCTTTTCCCTTATTAATGCTGTTCGGGGATCTTTAATATAAAAATATTATCTCTCTCGTAAAATTGACTGTAAATGGAAGGAACTTCGAGGTGGCTGAAAGCCAGCATACAGTAGCTTCTTGCCAATTTGTATAAACAGAAGTAAATGTAATTGGCCAGAAGGGCCTTTAAACCATTGCAGGACCCAGTATAATTTACAGAATTGATTGAGCCACATAGATATATTTTACTGTCTGTAATCGCAACTCAGAATAAAGTGAGATTTTGGAAGAAACAACTCTGCTCCTGCTGGGGCTTCCTTCTGTGGCCTCTGCCTTATGTTTTACAGAACAGTAAATGCCAAAGTGAGTTGTTGTTGTTTGCAGAACATGCACTTTAAGGAACTGAGGAATTAGAGCTAGAAGCTTAGCAATAAGCACATACTTTAAAAATGTGTTTTGGTTGGAGATAAGCATGTGAAGCTGTTGATTACCGCACAGTCACAGATGAATTGTTTTCTTCAAGCCTCTTATGGGCTGAAATAGCACATCTGACCCAATGGTGCAGGGCCATTTATCACAAAGCCTTTGACATTATTTGAGAAGCAAGAGGCAAGAAATTATAGGAGCTGTATTTGTGGTTTTCAAATTAACCATATTTTAACTAACAGGGACTATACTCTATATAAAGTCAGTATCAAGTAGTTGTTAAGTCATTTTACCCTGAAAATTGACAATGGCTCAGCTGAGAAGTAATCACATGCACATACCTTTGTAAGTAATAAGGAATCATACAAGTAATGGCAGGTTCAGTTTTTAGCCTTTAGTTTTGGCCACTAAAATCTAATTTCAGAATCAATTTAATTGTAAATTAATGATAAGAATGGTGTCATTGTCCTACTCACCCAGCCACAGTTTAGCAATTACTGAAAGAATTAAAAGGGAAACATCCACAATGGTAGCCTTCCTTGGGTTACTTTTACAACTTTCTTGTTTTTTCATGTTTCTCTTATTCATATTGTAATTTAAGTTGAAAGTTTCTGAACTTTGACATTTAAAATAGTCAGATCTATCTTCAGGTCCAAGGAAACTAATGAAGCATCTCTTTTAACTTTATCAAATAAAGTTGATCGCTAATCCTATTTGAGGCAAATCAAACCCTTCGAAACATTTAAAATGCTTTGGAAATAATAGAGCAAATACAGTTTATGTGCAGTTTAGCAAAGCTTGACTCACAACATGTAAGGAAAACAAGCAGTCACTGCAAAAGACCCACATTTTTTATCTTTTGGACACCAGGGAAGGAAAAACTACAGTGGCTCTTAGAGGGCAGCTGACATTGAATTTAGGATCAAAAGTAAATTTTAATTTGTTATCCAAAATATATATGTCGCATAAATAGAACTTGGAATGGAAATTTGAGAAAGGTTGGAAAGTTGGTTGTGGATATATAAGGAACTGTGCTGAAGTTGCAAAATTTTCTAAAGCGAGTCATAAGCAATGAACAGAAAAGATGTAAATACAATGGACAGGGAACATTACATGACAAGGTTCTGTGGGAAGGCGGTGGTTGTCATTTTGTCTATTCTATTTATAACCAGGCTCTGGTTTTTAAAATACAAGAGAAGCTAAAGAAATGAAAGAATCTATGCTTAAGATAATAAAAGGGATTGAATTCTTTAGAAATATGTGAGAGCCTCCTAAGGTCCTGGTGTTAAATGCTGCAGCTGGATCAACGTCTCGTGTCTAATTTTGCAGTCACTAATGTTACGATAATGATTATAATCCAATCTTTTGCCTCAGGGCTAAACAGTTACACTGTAGGATTTGAAAAGGCATTTTCCCCCCATGCACAGGCAAGCCATGGCAGTATTTATTGCTTACTCGTTTCTTTTATTTTCTTTCTTCTTACTCTGAAGTAGCAAGCATTCATCTCTGTTAAGGGCAGAATGGCCAATTTGATTCATCTTCTGCCTGGGATGGGTGAAACTTAGGTTTTCAGGAAAATAGCTTCCTGTGAGTGTTTATTTGTTTCCTTACTATAAACTAGTTGTCTGCATAAAGACTTCATCAGCATCTGATCAGCAAAGGTTTATTAGAGCAGAGGAAAGCTGTGTAGACTTTTGTTTACAGACTGAAAGTGGAATCTTAAAACAACTGATGAGGTTTCAGATGAGTAAAAATCACATCTACAGGTACACGAGGAATACCATAAATCCAGGCACTATTACAGCAGAACCTGAAGGATCTGATTATTGTTTTCAAATATATTTGGCTAAATTAAAAAATAGCAATGCCCCAAAGCAGATTTTTAGCCATAACGTAAAATTGCAGACCCAGCAGTAGTAAGTACCTTGAAGACTGCAAAGCAGCACATAAAAGTAAGGTGTTTTCCCTGCATCTCATCCGAGTCTTAAAAAAAGCTCTAGGATCCTCAACTGCAGATGAAGATTATATCATGCTACTTCCTGGGCGGCTGTGGGTGAGTCCTAGTCTAATGTTCCTTTCGCCATGCTGTGCTGACCTGTCAAGGCTTGGTTATGGAAAATCTGCTAATAAGATACTTTTCCCCCAGAGCTGAAGTGATTCTTGCAGGCTCCTATTAGAATGTTGAAAGTTAGAGTTTAAAAAAACAAACACTGCAGAAATAAATTTTCAATGTACAGACCTGACCTATAGAGACGAGGCAATTCGCCTGCAGTTAAATGGCCAGTTAGTGAGGCAGAGGGAAGGAGAACAGAGCTCTCACTCCACCACACAGCCAAGCACTCTCTCCACTCTCCTTTACTTAGAGATTTTTTTTTGTCGCTAAATTAAAAAAAAAAGGTAAGCATTTCTAGTAACAGCTGTGTCAATTTTGGACTCTTCACAGGGCAGTTAGGTAACTGAGCACACACAGATCACTCCTTTTATGTGCTCAGAACAGAACAAGGAGCACACACACACAAATCCAGTTACAGGTTCTTGTCATTTGTTGGAAAACATTTCTACCTCGACAGTCAACTACCAAATCAGTCTAATCAAAATCTCAACATTCTTTTTCAATTAGACATTCCCCGCCAACAAGTTAATTCTTAAACAGGAAGTATGTGTTTTTGATACCGTGTCATTAACTATATACCCCAAAGCTACCTCTAAGCTGTGGTTTAAAAATTATTGGTATATTCCACAGTGGCCAAGCCTCCACATATTTGTACTAAAGCCCTTTCATAATTTGCTCATAAATTCTTTATGGAGAAGAGCCAGGATTTGAACAGAACGTGGGCATTTATCTTTACAACATGTAGCCTCCCTTATAGCTTTCCTGTCATCACATCTAATTTTGAATTTATCATCTTTTCTCCAAGTTATGTTCCAATGCTCCTGAATCCTAATGTCTAGTTATCTTTGAGAAGTTCAGAATATTGTCGTGTATGCCAATTCTAACAAGAAGCCACAGGCGCAAATCTGCAGCTACTGAAAACCAGACTAACTTTTAAAATTGCAAGAGACTGTATGTGTTGTTTGTATTCAGTGAATCCTTTCAAGGTGTTCCCCCGCCCGCCTCCGACTCAGAGGTTCAGTTTTCTCAGCAGCACACTCTTCCAAAACTGAAAACTGCCTGAACATGTTTATTTGTGTAACAAGAGCCCATTGGACATGAATTGCAGAAAAGTGCTTTCCCCTCCCTACATGACACTGAAGTCCTGCTGTGGATGGTCCCATCTTAATCTGGGGTTTCCCCCCTTTCGACAGAGCAAATCAAGTAGCCTTTAAAGTAAGGCAGAGATGGCTATATTTTTTTCAAACCTTATGATGTGCGTGGGCATTTTGTTCTTTTTTGCCTTCTTTTTCTCTACTTCAAGTCAGTCTCCATTGAGAACATGCTGCAAAGGAAAACTCTTTCATCTTGATGTTTTTCAAATGATTTGACCAACTTTTGAGAATGTTTTTACCTGAATTTGGAATGTTGCTTTTCAAACTCATGTTTATGCTACCCCGTGAGCTCTCCTTTCCTGAGAAGACATTAAATGACCAGGTTCAGTAGCTTGTATTAATTGTAAGCACCCCCCGACCATGGAACTCCGAAATAAGGCTCTTTCATTCCCTTAACAGTAGTCAGAATTAATTACTGCTGAACATGAAGTGAGCCACAAAGATGATTCTTTCCTTGCCTCTCGTCACCTTTGATTATGTAAGTCCATTATTAATTTTTTTTAACAACACTCTGGCTTTTCTGAAAGGTCATGGGAATTTAAAAATTGAATGGTAACTCCTAATATTACATTCCCTTAAATAGCTACAAATTTCATTCCTTCTATATCCATTTCAGCTGTTCAAAATTCTTCCTCCTTTCAGTAGTAACCATGTTTCCCTAGAGGAAGCGGTGGGAGAAACAACTAGCAACAAAACATTTCTATGTTAAAAATTTGAAAAAAAAAAAATTTGAGAAATGCAAAGTTTAGAATTAACCAAGATTCTGTTCTGAAAGAGGGTCTTGGAGGTGGCTGGGCAAAATGCTTCTTTTTCTTTTCAATTTATTTGTTTGTTTGTTTTTGGCTGTGTTGGGTCTTCGTTTGCTGTGCGAGGGCTTTCTCTAGTTGTGGCAAGCGGGGGCCACTCACTATCGCGGCCTCTCTTGTTGCAGAGCATAGGCTCCAGACACGCAGGCTCAGTAGTTGTGGCTCACGGGCCTAGTTGCTCCGTGGCATCTGGGGTCTTCCCAGACCAGGGCTCGAACACGAGTCTCCTACATTGGCAGGCAGATTCTCAACCACTGCGCCACCAGGGAAGCCTGCAAAACGCTTCTTAAGCGGCCTGTGGGACCAAAAACTCCCAAGTGGAGCAACACTGCCACCTAGAGGCTGGAAGTCTCAAGTTCGCACAAATCCTGCCTTAGGTTTTTCACTAGAGGCTACTACACACCAGGGAGGGCCTGATACTAACAGATTTAAATCTATCCTTTCTTTTACCCTTAGGAACCTACTGTGTGAGAGTAAAATACAGACCTCATGCTTTTTACCAATAATTCCCTTGTCAGGAAATAACTCTTAAACAGAAAGCCAGCCGGCCTTAAAACAGAAAAAGCAACATGGAAGTCATCTGGAGACCTGGGGCCCAGACCAAAATCGTCCACCAACAGGGTGGGGGATCTAAATAAGGTTCTCAAAACGTCCAGGTTTCTGTAACACTTCATCTGAGAAAAGGTCCGTCCGTAGACCTGAGGGAATCTCGATGCCCAGGCGCAGCTGAGAACCTCAATAAAGAGTATGGTGGGAGGAAACCAAGATGCTTTGTTTCACTGGTTTTTGAAAGGATAGAAAATCAGTCATCCTTTGTCTTGATAGTATCATTTATCCAAACATGGTTTCTAATAGTATTTTAAGAGTAGTCATCATATACTGCTGTTCATTCTAGTTCAGTTTTTATTTAGCTGTCTTCCAGAGATCAAGGTAATAATTTCATCTTAGAGCCATTTGACTGTGTTATTCTATGAGATTTGCAGGACTGCAATTGCTTATTCAAAACATTTAGCACCAGATGTGTTTTAAATTCAGAACTTCTTGGCTTTTAGAAGAGTAATTTAGTAATATACTAAATGTATAAATGTATAAAATGTAATATCCCCATCAGAACTGGAACAGGACCTCTGGAGCAAAACATAGGAATATTCACATTAAGTAGAATAAATAAAATTATAAATCACTTCATGGTCTAGTCAGTTCAGGTTTTACAACCAAAAACAAAACAAAACAAATGAATAACAAAACAATAACAACTTCTTGATAAAGGATTATAAGCCTGTGGTTGACTGAGGTCTAAACTCCAGTGTAGGAAGAAACAGAAATGCAGTTACACCTCACTGATCTATAGCATCATCTAGAAATAAGTTTCATATAAGTTGAGTTTTGCAGATTAATGAAATTTATTTACACATTTTAGACTTTTTAATCCAATTTGTTATAAATCTTTCTAAAATATCCCTATTCTTTCTTAGTGACTCATAGACCATGAATATTAATTATTATACTGTATGGCAAAGTGGCAATGTCATCAACTCTTATTAAAGTTAGAAATATTTGTCCCTAATTAAATGGCTCCAGCTATGCTTTTATGAGTTCTTTCTTCTTTTTATGGTTTTTAATGCATCCTCCTTGGCTGTGAGACTCACTTCTTACTTCTCCCTAACCTTAAATAATTACTGAAGGCAATAATAATTATCAAATAATTACTAAAGACAGATGGCAGTTATCTTAAAACCACTCTTTTTATATGAATTACAGTGAGATTTTTATATAAAAGATCCTGGTGGAATTAGGAGTAAGACCCAGACATCATCATCATCATCATCATCATCATCATCATCCTTTAAGAGAAAAATTCTGGGGTTTTTTTGCATTTATATATATATACACACACACATATATTTATTTATTGAGATATAATTGATATATAATATATTTGTTTTAGGTGCACAGCATAAGGATTCAATATTTTTATATATTACAAAATAATCACCACAATAAGTCTAATTAACATCTATCCCCACACATAATTACAAGATGTTTTTCCTATGATGAGAGCTCCTAAGATCTGCTCTTCAGGAGTAAATGTGAAAGTATACATTTAACAAGTACTTTTTTGAAGCAGACTCATAGGTATAGAGAACAAACTAGTGGTTACCAGTGGGGAGAGGGAAGGAGGAGGGGCAACAAAGGGGTAGGGGATTAAGAGGTACAAGCTATTAGGTATTAAATAAGGTACAAGAATATATTGTACAACACAGGGAATACAGCCAATATTGTATAATAACTATAAATGGAGTATAACCTTTAAAAATTGTGAATCACTGTATTGTACACCTGTAATTTACATAACATTGTATGTCAACTATACTTCAATTTTTTTTTTTTTTTTTTTTTTTTTTTTTTGCGGTACGTGGGCCTCTCACTGCTGTGGCCTCTCCCGTTGCAGAGCACAGGCTCCGGACGTGCAGGCTCAGCGGCCATGGCTCACGGGCCCAGCCGCTCTGTGGCATGTGGGATCTTTCCAGACCGGGGCACGAACCCGTGTCCCCTACATCGGCAGGCGGACTCCCAACCACTGCGCCACCAGGGAAGCCCTCAATTTTTTAAAAAGAGAAAAAAAATAACAAGTGCTTTTACCTCTAAGGAATAAAATGATAGTCTTCCTTCAGTTTACACAAATTCATACTCTTTTCATTGAGTCATTTGAAGTTCTCAGAAGTTGGCATATCATTTCATTCTTCCATGACTTGTCATTTTAAATAGAGTAATTGTATGTGCACCAGGCTTCCCTGGTGGCGCAGTGGTTGAGAATCCGACTGCCAATGCAGGGGACATGGGTTCGAGCCCTGGTCCAGGAAGATCCCACATGCCACAGAGCAACTAAGCCCGTGCGCCACAACTACTGAGCCTGTGCTCTAGAGCCTGCGAGCCACAACTACTGAGCCCACGTGCCACAACTACTGAAGCGGGCACGCCTAGAGCCCGTGCTCTGCAACAAGAGAAGCCACCACAACGAGAAGCCTGTGCACCGCAGCAGAAGAGTAGACCCTGCTTGCTGCAACTAGAGAAAGCCCGTGTGCAGCAACAAAGACCCAACGCAGCCAAAAATAAATAAAATACTATGTCCTTCCTTCTAAATTCAGCAAACTCCCCCTCATCCATCAAAACTCAGTCCAAGCTCCTCTCCCACAGGAAGCATCTTCTGATGCCCTCCCCTCCAGGTCTGGGTTAGCTGTGCCCCCTGTTAATGCCTCTCATCATTTACCCCCAGCAATAGTTGATCCTGTTTTGCACGCTGGAGGTTACTCTCTGCCTTCAAGTGTTGTTTGGTCTTTAATGCAACTTTTTGTGCCCAGAACCTATCACAATGCCTAACACACAATAAAGGCTTACTATTAAATGATTAAATGCATGAAAGAATATGAGTAAATAAGTGATTACGGTAAGAGCAAAAACGTTTAACTGTCAAAAATAAGACTCCACAACAGCAAAAAGGTTGTGAGGGTCTCCTTGTGTTTACTTCATTCATGCCATCCCCGCCTGTGCTGGGCTGGCAGCGTGCCCCTTCCCTTGAATAGCTCAAACTGTACTAGAATGAGTTGTCATCCCTATTGGGCTGTCCAGAGAGCTCATGGCTGTTTACTGGCTCAAATGCTCCAGAGACACAAAGGAGGGATGGATTCCCTGAGTGGCAGTTGTTGAGCAGAACTATAGTTCCCAGGCAGCAGGGAGCCAGTGAAGGTTTAGCAGCCAAGTAGCATAATCATATCTGCATTTTAGAAATAATCTCCTGGTGGTAGTTTGGAGGATGAATTGGAAAGAACAGAAATCGGAGGTGGGAAAGCTAGTTTGGTGGTTGATGCAGTTATCCAGGTGAGGAATGCAGTTAGAGGGGAAAAAGGGGAAAGGTTTTCTTTTTTTCTTCTTTTCATTTATTGTATTTATTTCTTGACATATAGTTAGCTTATAGAAAAGATTTTTGAAGGAAGAGTGGATAACACTAGATGATTATTATAACTGGGGAACAGATTCATATAGAGAAAATAAAAACTATTCTCTGATCATTCTAGATGATAATAGATTCAGATATTGGTTTAAAAGTTTCCAGGCTATTCTTTCTAGATCCTAAAATAAATTTCTGGGCTTTTCTGTGATTAGATGATTAGTTGACTTCCAAAATAAGTTGCATTTAAATATATACAAAGCCAACTGGCATAAGGAAATGAGTGCCTATTGGGGAAAAAAAAGATACTTCATTAGATTTACAAAAACTTGAAAGCACTCACAGAAATGAAGTTAATAAAATTCTTCTCCAGGGAACTTCATGCATATGTTACCTGTACACACATTGCATTCTTTTATACCATCTTTGATCTTGGAAAGATATTCATAAGGTAGTTACAAATATATTAAAGTTACACTGACTTGAAACATAAATGTTAATCGATGGTTTTTCTGAAGCTAATTGTGTATGCTGCTCTTTTCCTGACACTTAGTAACAGAAAAGAGGGCAGCTACCTAACGTTACTAAGTTAGGTGTTGCATAAAAATGTTTCTCCCAGTTGCTTAATGATAAACACTAAATGTGGGCATCTCATTTACACAGGTGCGGGTGTTCATCAACCAGTTATATCAGCCAAGTTTGGAGCGGGTGATCAGCAAAAACCCAGATTTGCAGGCCATCCGAATTGCTGCTGTGAACCCCATCCTGGATCCCTGGATATACATCCTCCTGCGGAAGACAGTGCTCAGTAAAGCGATAGAGAAGATCAAATGCCTCTTCTGCCGCATCGGGGGTTCGCGCAGAGAGCGTTCGGGGCAGCACTGCTCAGACAGTAGAAGGACATCCTCTGCCATGTCCAGCCACTCTCGCTCCTTTCTCTCCCGGGAGCTGAAGGAGGTCAGCAGCACGTCTCAGACCCTCCTTTACATGCCAGACCTCAGTGAAAAGAGCCTTGGAGGCAGGAATTTGCTTCCGGGTGTGCCTGGCATGGGCCTGACCCAAACAGACAGCACATCACTTAGGACTCTGCGAATCTCAGAAACCTCAGACTCCTCACAGGGGCAGGACTCAGAGAGTGTCTTACTGGTGGACGAGGTTGGTGGGAGTGGCAGGGCTGGACCTGCCCCAAAGGGGAGCTCCCTGCAAGTCACATTTCCCAATGAAACACTGAACTTATCAGAAAAATGTATATAGTAGTGAAGGAAAGAAATACAGCACTATTTCTGGAAGCTTCTAAGATCCTGTGCAATAGACACATAAATGAACTGTTTAGCCGTGCTCAGAAGGGCCCTCTTCGTTCTACAATGCACATTAGAGAATATCCTGGCTTTTGGGCACTTTTCAGCAATCAAGTTGATTCCTATGGGTCCCGAGGTCTGAAGCACATTGGTTGCCATCTCGCTAGGATACAGGATTTCGGTTACAACTTGATGGCTGGGAAGATGTACCCTCAGTTTTTCTACTTGATAGGAGGATGGCATAAGTTTGCTATTTTCATAACATCAAGAGCTTTATATCTGGCACATAGCAGAAGGCCAGGTACAGAAGGGCTCTATTCCAATAAACTAGGAGGACTATCTTATGGATGATTTAAGTGTCTCACTAAAGCATGAAATGTGAATTTTATTGTTGTAAATATGATTTAAGGTATTTAAAGTATTGTCTTCTCTGTGAGAAGGTTTATTGTTAATACAAGGTATAATAAAATTATGGTAACCCCTCTCCCCCTAGTATAACCAGCTGAAGTTGCAGATGTTAGATATGTTTCATAACCAAGTTCAGACTATGGTGTTGAAAATTCACAGTGAGAGTCGTATCTATAAAAAAGATAAATTTTTAAAAGAAAGAGTTTAGCACTATTAAAGGAATAAAGCAAAATACTATTTAAGACACGAAAATTACAGGCCAAAATGTTAAAGTTCTTTCTAAGCTATGTGTAATACATAGTGAAAAACTGCATGCATTTATCCAGAAAACTGTGATTTCAGGAGAACCCAACATGCTGATAAATATTTTGTACTTCTGTCTTCTCTAGCTGGTACTTTTTAAAATGTAACATAAATTTTAAAAAGTGTTTAATAAGTAACCCATAATTGAAGTGTATAATATAAAAAGTCTAAGCAGCTTGTTTTCCCCCCAGAAGTGTGCATAGTTTTACTTTCCTAAGGAATGATCTAGAATATTCTTTAAAATTTAAGAGAGGGCTTCCCTGGTGGCGCAGTGGTTGAGAGTCCGCCTGCCGATGCAGGGGACACGGGTTCGTGCCCCGGTTCGGGAAGATCCCACATGCTGTGGAGCGGCTGGGCCCGTGAGCCATGGCCGCTGAGCCTGGCGTCCGGAGCCTGTGCTCCACAAGGGGAGAGGCCACAACAGTGAGAGGCCCACATACAGCCAAAAAAAAAAAAAAAAAAAAAAATTTAAGAGAAAGGCAGATTGCACCATGAAGGGCTTTACTTGGAGGCGTGGAAGGATTGGTTAAATTAGCCTTTCACAGATGTCACAACAGAAGGGGTACAGAAATTGGGCATGTAAGGGTCATCTTTTAAAAGTTTTGTGTTAACACCCAGTAATGCTGTACACATATTTGAAGGACCTTCTCAAAGAAATATTAAGCATGTTTTGTTGCTTAAAGTGTTTTTGTGAATTGCTTGGTTGTAATTAAATTGAGCCTGATAGTGATGTGGTTTTAAGCAGTTGTACCAACTGAAATTATTTTGGAGATTATAATAAATAAATACACTCAGTCTGAGTTCCATATCATCAGTTTTGGAAAACTTGTGTGATTGCTGGGTGTTTGTTTCAGGTCATCTTTCATCTTTTTAAATTGAAATATTTAAAATTTTTTATTTTAAAATAATGTCGAAGGTAAAGTTACAAGAATAGCACAGAGCCTTGGATCCACTTAATGAAGACAGGCATTTAGAAACCAAGATCTGGGTGCAAAGTGTACTCAAAATTACCAGTCTGTATGGATAGTAGGGGAGACAGTATTATGCTTAACTTGCTACATGTAAAGGATCCAAATATTTAATATTAAAAAATTAGCATAAACTTGTGAACCTTCCTACTTGTTAATTCTCTAGATCAGTGCTTTTCAACTTTAGCATGCATCACAGTCATCTGCAAGTCTTGTGAAAACATGAAGTTTCTGATTCAGTAGGTCTGGGGTATATCCTAGGTGATGCTGATGCTGCCAGTATTAGAACACACTGAGTAGCAACAATCCCCAGGAGTGAGGTTATGATTTTTTATTTTTTTTGCGATTTTTTAGGAGAGATTTTTGGATGATATCAGAAAAGCAAGACTGTCATCTTTTTTTTTTTTAATTAATTAATTTATTTATTTATTTATTTTTGGCTGTGTTGGGTCTTAGTTTCTGTGCGAGGGCTTTCTCTAGTTGCGGCGAGCGGGGGCCACTCTTCATCGCGGTGCGCGGGCTTCTCACTATCGCGGCCTTTCTTGTTGCGGAGTACAGGCTCCAGACGCGCAGGCTCAGTAGTAGTGGCTCACGGGCCTAGTTGCTCCGCGGCATGCGGGATCTTCCCAGACCAGGGCTCGAACCCGTGTCCTCTGCATTGGCAGGCAGATTCTCAACCACTGCGCCACCAGGGAAGCCCCAAGACTGTCATCTTCACAGTCCTGATGGCTTAGTGATTTTCGGCTGAGGGAGGGCTACCTCAGAAAAGGAGATCTGGCTCTTTCTATTTTACCGTGCTAACCAATGAATAAGAAACAATGTTTTCAGAGAATATTTTACTTGTGAGAGAAGCTTTTGTTTTTCTTCCATGTATATGGACAATGAGACCACATCTAAATTTATGTATAAATGAATATATATATTCATCACCCATGTTCATGGAGAAAAAACAAAGCCTCATTCAGAAGTTAGCATTACTAATAGTCAAGGCATACTCTCACTCATCCTTTACTTCAGGTTCACCACCGAGAATGCTGATTCTGGCTTATTCTTTTTTTTAATTGGAATAAAACTCACATATAATAAAATGTGCCTTGTAAAGTATTGCAGCATATTCATAGAGTGCAACCATTACTCCTAATTCCAGAGCATATTCATCATGCCAAAAAGAAACCACATACCCATTTGCAGTCACTCCCAATTCACCTTTCCCCCTAGACCCTGGCAACCACTGTATCTCTATGGATTTTCCTATTCTGGACATAAATGTAACCATACAATATGTGGCCTTTACTGTCTGCATAATATTTTCAAAGTTCATCCATGTTGCAGCATGAATCAGTACTTCATTCCTGATTTATGGCTGAATAATATTTCATTGTGTGAATATACCACATTTTGTTTATCCATGCATCAGTTGATGAGCATTTGGGTTGATTCCATTATTTGGCTGTTATTAATACCGCTGATAGCCACAGGTGTGTACAAGTATTGGTGGGAACATATTGTTTTCAATTCTCTATATACCTGGGAGTGAAACTGCTGGGTCATTTATTAAGTATATATTTGACTTTTTGAGGAACTGCCAAATGTTTTCGCAAGTGACTGCACCATTTCACATTCCCACCAGCAACGTACAAGCGTTTCAAGTTCTCCATATCCTCATCAATACATGTTATTGTCTTTTTAAATTATTACGGTCATCCTAATGGGTATGAAGTGGTGTCCCACTGTGGTTTTGATTTGCATTTCCCTAGTGACAAATGATGTTGAGAATATTTTTAATAATTTTTTAAATGGTAATTATATATATATATATATATATAATTTATTTATTTTTGGCTGCGTTGGGTCTCCGTTGCTGCACGTGGGCTTCTCATTGTGGTGGCTTCTCTTGTTGTGGAGCACGGGCTCTAGGTGCACGGGTTTCAGTAGTTGTGGCATGTGGGCTTAGTAGTTGTGGCTCACGGGCTCTAGAGCACAGGCTCACTAGTTGTGGCACATGGGTTTAGTTGCTCTGTGGCATGTGGGATCTTCCCAGACCAGGGCTCAAACCCGTGTCCCCTGCATTGACAGGCAGATTCTTAACCACTGTACCACCAGGGAAGTCCCAATGTTCAGAATCTTTTCGTATGCATACTGGCCATTTGTATATCTTCTCTGGAGAAATGCCCATTCAAATCATTTGTGCATTTTTAAATTGGATAATATGTCTGTACTAGTTTGCTAAGGCTGCCATAACAAAGTACCATAGACTGGTTGTCTTCAACAACAGAAATTTATTTTCTCACAGTTCTGGAGGTTGAAGGTCCAAGATAAAGGCACTGGCAGATTTGGTTTCTCCCAAGGCCTCTCTTCTTGGCTTGTGATGGTTGCCTTCTTGCTGTCTTGCCACGTGGCCTTCTCTGTATACATGCATCCCTGGTGTCTCTTTAAGAGGACACCAGTCAGGGGCTTCCCTGGTGGCCCAGTGGTTAAGAATCCACCTGCCAATGCAGGGGACACAGTTTTGAGCCCTAGGCCGGGAAGATCCCACATGCCGCAGAGCAACTAAGCCTGTGTGCCACAACTACTGAGCCTGTGCTCTAGAGCCCACAAGCCACAACTACTGAAGCCCACATGTATAGAGCCTGTGCTCCTCAACAAGAGAAGCCACCACAATGAGAAGCCCACACACCTCAACGAAGAGCAGCCCCCGCTCGCCGCAACTAGAGAAAGTCCGCACACAGCAATGAAGACCCAATGCAGCCATAAATAAATAAATAAATAAATTTATTAAAAAAAAAAAAAAAAGGACACTGGTCACATTGGATTAAGGCCCACCCTATGACTTCATTTAACCTTAATTACCTCCTTAAAGGCCCTATCTCCAAATACAGTCACACTGGGGGTTTTAGGGCTTCACCATGTGAATTTCAGGGGGATATAATTCAGTTCATACACTGTCTTTTTATTGTTGAGTCTCGCTTATTCTAAAAAGAACAACCAAAGGAAGAAAAACTTCAGCATTGTTCACCATCCATTCCACATTTACTTATAAGACTTACCAACTATGTTATGCAAAGACCGTTTTTTTTGTTGTGGGAAACTTGTTTCTGATCATTTAGAGTGTCAAACTTTCTATGCAGGACAGTTCTGATTATCTAACTGGCTAGTATTAAATCCTACCTGGTCCCTAGCAGACAGGAAGATAATTTTCACACCATCTCATAATCTTTAAGACAATCTCATAATCTAACCAACCAGGTCAAGTGTATTAGAAAAGATTGTGATATTGGTACAGCTCTTAAAGTGGTACTTTGACTAGAAGACCATGGAATGCAAGAGTCTTTTCCCAAAGTACAGCCACCCCTCTTCACAAGTTTCTTATTGGAGCCACAAACACAAAGGGCCATGGAAAAATCAAGGCATAGTAGTATTCACTGTTAGCTATGCCTTTGGCCTTAGACTTTAATGCAGAAATATCTGCATTACATGAAACAGTCATTTTTCCTAAACTACTTGTCATAGTTTCAGAAGAAAACAAGCCATGAAGTTTGCTCTCTTTTCACTGCTCCCCCACCTCATGCCCTTCCTACCACCACAGAGCCTGAGTCTAAGACGCTGCAAGTGTGATTTTATGATTGCTCTCAAGGTACACCAGAAGTGGAACCAGAGAAAAATAGACTCAGCTCGAGAGAACATTCAACCCTATTGTTTAGCCTGAGCTGCCCTAGGCCACACATGGGGCTGTAGCCCTCGGCTGGAAGTGCTTTGGAAGAAAAGAAGAGAGAAAGATAGTTGGGATTCTTGCCTTTGTATCAATATCAGCATCTCTACCATTCATTCACAACCTTATATTTATTTACCCTCCCAGGCCATCCACCCCATTCCACACCACAGAAGAGGAGGACAGAGGAGCACCCAGACATACCTGTGTCCTAACAACTTTCAACCACAGCAAGTCCATACACTAAAATCTGAACAACTGGGTAAATATTTCTCTTTCTTGAGTTCAATACAAGGAAGAAACAAAGAGAATTACAAGAACAGTGATGAAAGAGAACTCAAGGCAACAGCTCTGCAGTAGAACACAGTGAAAGTAGCCTAAGGCAGGAGAGGGGGTTCTGGATGTCTCTAGGTTAAAAAAAAAAAAGAAAGAAAGAAAAGAAAATCAATGGATTATTTTATATTTGGAATATTGTGGGGAGTATTATATTTCTATTAGAGGGGATATTTGTAATATATACATGGAAAACTAAAGAACAACAAAAAAAGGCAATTATTGACTCCATGAAAAAGAAAGAGAAGTACAAGAAAGGTAAAACAAAAATAATCGACTAGGTGAGATTAACTATGTGTAATAATTACATAGTCATATTAAACAATGAATATAGATTGAGGCCAAAATTATAATCAACTGTATTGGAAATGGATGCAGAAGTAGTAAGTAAATATATTGAGGAAATGTAAGAGAGCCAAATCATATTCCAAATAGTTCATATCATAAATTTCTAAAAAAAAAAAATGAATAAGCAGTGAAATCATAATTATATATACACACACATACAAATATATGCAGTGAAATAACATATGTGTGTGTGTGTGTATTCACACCCTTATACACCAATCATATTTGTAAAAATTTTATAGTATGAAAATACCAAGTATGCTTTAGAAACTCTAATACATTGTTGGTGGGGTAAAAAATTAGAATCATTTTGGAAAAATGAACTTGGCGTGATCTACTGGAATTGAGGATGTATACAACATCAATACGAATAATAACTGCAAGGACTGAAACATATATGTCTCAATGCATGACTTCATAATGATACAAAAATGAAACAGAACACCTCACCCGTCACCTTGGGAGGGTGCTAGAGAACCAACATATTATTTTGAAAAGTGCTAAATAAAGGGGAAGAACAAAGCCTCCACTACAGAAACTGCCTGTACTACATGAATTGTTTCCAAGGTAACAAAATAGTTGATGAGGGGAAGTTTTTCTTCAAAGATGTTTTCTAGCACCAAAATTCTAACAATTATCACCATTTGTAGCCTCTGATGAAACAATGATCTAGGCAATGATAGTCAACAGCTGCTGACATTACAAAGAGAAAGAGATAGCCAGAAATATTTAACTTCTGGTCTAAATATCCAAAACCACCCATGATGTATTCTTACCAGAAAATTGAAGAATTCTAATCATTTTATAGGAAATGTAGGTACAGAGTAACATAATGATATTAGGTGGGATGCAAGAGACAAAATACAAAAAGCAGAAAATTCTAAAGGACAAACAACTCAGTTTAAAAAAAATAAACTGCAAGGAAAAAATGAAAGGGAACCTATAGATTATAAAAGACTAAGAGACATATCAACAATGCAACAAATGGACTTTTTTGGGATCCTAATTTAATCAAATCATACTATCATCATCACTCAATGTGACACAATCGACAAGGTCTACGTTGTAGCTATTTTTGAAACTTAATTTGTAATTTTAAACTTTCCCAAAAAGGAAATGCTAGGCCCAGGTGACAAGGCTTGTTAGTTCTATTAAACGCTATTGAACAAAATACCAGATCTGTAGAAACTCGTTGAGAAAAGAGTAGGTGGAAATACTTTTCAACCTTTATTTTTAATGAGGTCAGCATTACTCTGATTCAAGAGCTAAAAGAGTATTACAAGAAAGCTACAGACCAATATTTTTCATGAACATAGACATAAAAGTCCTTACTATTACCACACTGAATCAAAAAGGATCTAAAAACAATAATCCATCATAACTAAATAGGGCTTATTTTATTCCAGAAACGCAGCTGATTTGACGTTCGAAAAATACATGTAATTCATCAGAATAAAAGAGAAAAATCATATGATCTTCTGATGGATGCAGGTAATACATTTATCAAAATTCAATCCCCACTTGTTATAAAAGGTGTTTAGCAGACTAGAGAAGGAACTTCCTCAAGTTAATAAAGGACATATATAAAAACTACAGCTACCATCATGCTTAATGGTGAAAGACCAAAATATTATAAACAAGGCAAGAATGTCCATTCTCACAGCTTCTGTTTAACATTGTGCTGGAGGTTCTAGCTGGTGTAATAAAGCAAGAGATGGAAATAAAAGGCATTCAGTTTGGAAAAGAAGAAGGAAAACTATCTTCATTCACAACATGATAATATATGTAGAACAGCCTAAACAATCTACAAAAAAGTTAATGCAACTAATAAATGAATTATCAAGGTTGTAGGCTACAAGGTCATTATTCAAAAATCGATTATATTTCTATGTAATAGTATCAAACTGGAAAATGAATATTTAAAAACACCTCTTAAAGCATCAAAAAAATATGAAGTACTTAGGGATAAACTTAACAAAAATATAGGCAAGACTTATTCACAGAAAACTAAAAAACATTACTAAGAAATTAAAGATCTAAAACAATGACAATTATGCTGTGATCATGGATTCAAAGATGTGAGTGACATTGTTAAGATGGGAATTCTTCCCAAACTGATTTACAGATTCAATACAATTCCAATCAAAATTCCAGCAGACCTGCATGTAGATAGAGACAAATGATTCTAAAATGTACATAAAAGAAACTAGAATAGTTAAACAATTCTTTGAGAAAAAAAGAACGAAGTTAGAAAAATCGTGCTGATTTTTAAGACTGTAGGACAGTGTGATATTGGTATAAGAATAGACATATGGATCAGCTTAAGAGAATACAGAACTCAGACAGACCCTCAAATACATGGTCAAGGTATTTCAATGGGAAAGAGCAGTTTTTTTTTTAAATACACAGTACTTGAATAACTAAAAATCAAAAAACGAACCTAGCCCTTCACCTCATACATTACATAAAAATCACCATGAAATGAATCAGACCTAGATATAAAAGCTAAAACTGTAAAACTTCTAGTAGAAAACGTAAAATCTTTCTCATCTTGGAGTAAGCACAGATTTCTCAGCACACAAAAAAATACAACCATAAAAGAAATATACTGGACTTCATCAAAATTAGAAACTTCTGCTCTTCAAAAGGTATCATTAAGAAAACAAAAAAGCAAGCCACAGATGGGGACAAAATGTTCACAATACATATATCTCAGGATTTTTATCCAGAATATAGAAAAAATTTTACAACCAATAATAAGAACCCAAACTAAAAAATGGGCAAAATGTTTAAAAAGGTACTTCCCAAAAGAAGATATACAAATGTCAAATAAGCATATAAAAGATGCTCAACATCATCAGGGAAATGCATATTAGAACCACAATGAGATACCATTACATATCCACAGAAGTCGCTAAAATGAAAACCAACAGCAGTACCAAGCATTGACAAGGATACGGCACAACTGAAACTTTTTTAATCCATTGCTGGTCAGAACGCATAATGGTACAGATACTTCAGAAGATTGTTTCCTCTAAAGCTCCACATATACTTATCACAAAACTCAGTTACTCCACCCTCAGGTACTTAAACATATATCCACACACAAACTTGTGACATATGTATACAGAAGCTTTATTCATAATAGACCAAAACTTAGATGTTTGTCAACAACTTAGATGTCCATCAACAGATATGAATAAGTGCAAATCATGATATCCATACAACAGAGTAAGAGCAATAAAAAGGAACACATTACTGATATACACAATAGCGTGGATGGATCTCAACAAGGATGGATTTCAAAAGTATTATGCTAAGCGAAAAAGGTCAGAAAGAGTATATATTGTATGATCTATTTATTTGAAATTCTAGAAAAGTCAAATCAATTTATAGTCACAGAAAGCAAATTAGTAGTTGACTAGTGCTGGCTGCTGGGGTGGAGGGGAACTGGCTATAAATGGGCATTAGAGAACTTTCTGGGCGATGGAAATACTCTACACCTTGATGGTAATGGTGTCAAAGCTCTTACAATGAATGCATGTTATTACACATAAATTACACTCTTAAAGTTGACAGGGCGGGCAGAGATATTGTTTCATATTCTTCCCTTCAAATGAAATCTAGAGTTGATATTGTGGTCTAGCACAATGCTACGTCAGCAGACCTTTTAAATACCCTGAACAAATGTTTACGTGTTGCCTTGTAATTAACATTACCCATTTTCAATAGAACTTCCATGATTTAAAAAAAATCTAAAATTAGAAAAAAATTTGGTTTTTGTCTCATGCTTACATTGAAATATAATCTGCGTTAATCTTCGTTAGGGTTTGAGGGAGTCATAAAATAACACCCTTTTCTCCTCCTGACTTTTTGAGCCTCTTGAGAGACAAAAAGTCATGTAGAGATTTAATATGTCAGATTTACTGCTGAAGAAGTCTAGGTCAGAGGATGTGATTTAGGTTTGTGACAACAATGGCCACCTAATATCAAACCCAGAATTAGACAGACCTGCTCACCAAGGCATGGGCAATCCTGCACAACTACAGGTCTCCCCTCGCAGTGACAGAGAGTCTTCACTGCAAAACCTACAACATTTCTGGCGAGAGACCACAACACAGGCTCTCTGCAGGCATGACACATAAAAAAAAAAAAAAAGGCAGAAAGGGGCTTGTAGGTCCAGTTCTTTATCTTAAACTCCCTTTACTGGTGAGGTGGGAGAGGGGAGGGAAGGAAGAGATCGCAATTTCTTGGTTAATGGATGTCCAAAGCAGCACCATCCCCACCCTCTGCCTTCCCAACAAAGTGCAGACCAGCATTTCTCACCCTTTCTTCCATCCTGCACACACTGCAAGTGAGGTTCACACACAACACACATTAAGGCACAGTTCATGGTACACTAGCTATAGGGCCATCCCTTCTCTTCCATTCAAGTGGACATATTTAATTGCATGTGGCAGAAGTGACACATTTCATTTTACTTTGGTAATGAGTAAATCATTTACAAATTTGTGTATTTTATTATTGGTTAAAAAAAGAAAAACCTTACTTTCTCAATCCTAAAATGTCATCAATTACAAAATACACCATCAGTTTCATAATAACCTCTGAGGAAAACACACTTAATATACCTATTGATTTGAAGATAATTATAGAACTATGGTTTTTGTGTCAACTCACAGCTCATTTAGATACAAATATGTCATGAAATCAAAGTCCAGAGTCAATTTAGAAGGGCTTCTGACTCATGAAACCTGAAATTAAAGAAATGATTGACAATTTCCTACTGCTGGGAAAGGAGAGGAAACAAGCTTTTCACATCATTACGTAAAGTATAATTTTCAAACTGGTCAGTTATAATCCTGGAAACTCTAGTTTTCTGAGACAAAGCTTTTTTAAATTTAAAGTCTTCATTATAGTTTTGACATACAACATCAATTTAAAAGCTGATTTCGTACTTGAGTACCATAAAATTTTGTACATAGGCTCCAATTAAAGTAGATCCAACTAATTATTAGAGAAATGCAAATCAAAACTACAATGAGGTATCACCTCACACTAGTTAGAATGGGCTTCATCAGAAAATCTACAAACAACAAATGCTGGAGAGGGTGTGGAGAAAAGGGAACCCTATTGTACTGTTGGTGGGAATGTAAATTGATACAGCCACTATAGAGAACAGTATGGAGGTTCCTTAAAAAACTAAAAATTGAATTACCATATGATCCAGCAATCCCACTACTGGGCATATACCCAGAGAAAACCATAATTCAAAAAGACACATGCACCCCAATCTTCACTGCAGCACTATTTACAATAGCCAGGTCATGGAAGCAACCTAAATGCCCATCGACAGACGAATGGATAAAGAATATGTGGTACATATATACAATGGAATATCACTCAGCCATAAAAATGACTGAAATTGGGTCATTTGTAGAGACGTGGATGGATCTAGAGACTGTCATACAGAGTGAAGTAAGTCAGAAAGAGAAAAACAAATATCGTATATTAGCGCATATATGTAGAACCTAGAAAAATGGTAAAGATGAAATGGTTTGCAGGGCAGAAATTGAGACACAGATGTAGAGAACAAACGTATGGACACCACGGGGGGAAAATGGTGGGCGGGGGGTGATGAATTGGGCAATTGGGATTGACATGTATACACTGATGTGATTAAATGGATGACTAATAAGGACCTGCTGTATAAAAAAATAAATAAAATAAAATTCAAAAATTCAAAAAAAAAAAGTAGATCCAGGTTCTGTGATCTATACCTTGCATGACTTTTCAATGTTTATGTAGTGTTAGCACATTTAAGATAAATACTCTATAATCGAAGAACCTGTTGTCGGGACTTCCCTGGTAGTCCAGTGGTTAAGACTCTGTGCTCCCACTGCAGGGGGTGCGGGTTCGATTCCTCATCTGGGAACTAAGATCCCACGTGCCACAGGTGCAGCCAAAAAAAACCAACAACAACAACAGAAAGAACCTGTTGTCTAGAGAATAATATATGTTTCTCCAATCATCAGGCATGGTCTGGATGTGTAGTGTTCTGACTAATGAGTGTCTATGCCATACAATTTTCAAACAAGAATACTACAAATTATGTTCAATATAATGTTAGTGTTTAGTGCTGTTTCAGAAAGTATATTAAATATATTTAATTATATCTTTATCATGAACATCAATTGTTTTTCTCTCAGATTCAGAAGAATTTGCTATTATCGTTACCAAGCCTGGTAAAGATCTATCGGTATTCACATCCTTATAAAATAATGTATGCATTCTTCTCTTCACACACAGAAGAGTGTTAGCTAAGCACCTTCTGGGGCCTGAAGAAATGAGGTGCCTTCCTTCTGTATAATTCACTATTTCTTTCTCTCCTCCGTCTTGCATCTAAACCATCTTATGTCTTATCTCTGTGTAAGGAAGAGACAAACCTGGCCTACTGATGTCAATACAGAGGAAACGCTAGGTTCATAAACAGAATTTAGTGGCTACATGCACTCCATCCTGGGTCTTGCTTCTTTTGGGTTGAGGTATAGACCTTACACCAAGAAGAGTCCTTGACTGAAAGCCATCTGTCCTGCAGTATCAGAAGTAGTGACTTCTCACTTTCACGAAAGGAAAAGATTACAAAGAAGTTCTCCTCCTTTCTTAAAATCAGAAGAAGGTGAGGTTAAATAAAACCAATTCAAGTTCTTCATAGAAACAGCTAGCACTTACTGAGTACTTCATACACAAGACACCGTACAAGGTGCCTTACATATTTTATTTTCACATAAGAAATGAATTAAATAAATCAATGTAAGTTTTCAAAAGCTAACAAAACAAAATAATAGGCAAACCTTTAAATGCAGAAAAAACCTATTTATTCACAAATTATACAATAAACATCCATTACTCAAAACAACGTACAAAATAGTAAGTGCTCACTTCTCTAGATACCCAACTATCTGCCCTTTGAGAATATGCCTTATTAAACAAAATAAAATATAATTAATATTTGTTTTTTGGATCTTTCTAAAACTAACTTCTTTAACCAGAGCTAACTTTCTGATACAACTTTGGGGAAAAAATATAATACTTTCCAAGGCAAGTGCTGGCTTCTCCAACTCTGAAAGAAAGAGGTAAGCATTCCACTAAAAGAAATGTTTTTAAATCATCTCAGAAAAATGTACACTATTACATGTGCATGCCCTCAGAGGGTAAGGTGAGATTCTTTAAAATAACTTACTTCCTCTCTAACAAGGATAAAATTAATTTTAAACCAATAATAGCTTCCTGAGTTTCAGAAGTAACAGTACACAGCAGCTCTACTGTACTAACATACATGTGGCATAAAAGTAACAATTAATATTCACAATGACAGTATTGACTTGTGGATGTGACTGTGGCCTTTCAATGAAATATATTCTGCAA
This sequence comes from Mesoplodon bidens, assembly GCF_964165515.1. Classification (NCBI taxonomy): domain Eukaryota; kingdom Metazoa; phylum Chordata; class Mammalia; order Artiodactyla; family Ziphiidae; genus Mesoplodon; species Mesoplodon bidens. The sequence continues at coordinate 34,711,103 of NC_138160.1, forward strand.
TATATCCTTTCTTCTCATGGGACTGAACCATAAATCACATTTCAGTTTCTATGCGTGTTGTGCCTAAGGTATTCATTCATTGGCACTTTAATAAATCTCTACTTTTTTTTTTCTCCAATTTTTAGAAAGGTATAATTTAGCTATTTAAAACTGTGATTGTTTCTCATTTCACTGAGTAGTTCCAGAAAAGTTAACTAGAAAAGGAATTCCAAACTATCAGCTGGAAAGTTATATCAAGAGATGTTATTTTCAAGGGTTTTAATCTTGTAAAAATAAGGAAAAGAAAATAACTGCTTTTGACTGGGACAACAGCAGTGCAATTTGTTATAATGTGTCTATAAGAGCCATTCGTTTTAAAAAATGCACATCTTAAAAATGACTCACTTGGTGCTAAGGACTACTCTATCTACTTTAATAATTTAAAAAATAAAACCATGATTCTGACATTTATCAGTATTTCACACATCTAACAAATACTGAAACCAGCAACTACCATTGTTATAAATAATTATAAAGTCAAAACAAAAGCACAAATCAGAATTAAGAGAAACTTCAGAAAATATTCAGAATGTACAGATTTGCATGCATTTTCAGTCAAACTTTCAAGGATCCCACATATAACCAAATGACAACTTTGAATCAAAATGAATGTCCAAAAGATTCAAGCTTTGTGACAGACTTACGCTAATGAAAGAAGAGAAAAAGAAGAGTGAATAGTAACAGCAGTGTATCTCTAGCAGGGAAAGAAGCCTACTTCCTTTATTATAAAAGCCAACAAGTCAATATTTTAATTACACTGGCCATCAAGTTATTCACTATTTGAGAATTTCCTTTTCAACTTGTATCTTTAAAATGCATTCACTTATATATTTGGATTAAATTAAGCTTATTAATCAAAAAACCACTGTACTCAGATTTTAATCTTAAGAAGCTGAAATCATAGCTTATCAAAGCAGAGTCCAAACACTACACAATAATTCTTCCATCTAGTTTTTATATGCCTCATCTGAAACACTTATTTTACAAACAGGAGTTTTGCCCTGTTTCTCTAAATGCCCCAATGGCTAAAATTTAGGTGGCAAAGATAGATTCAAATGATTCCTGCTAAGCTTCATCGGGCTTTGATAAAAACAGAGCCATCTGGTGGAGCAGCACCATCTTCCTTCTCAGTCACAGTCTCTACAGTCCCAGAAGCCGACACAATAACCATTGTTTTATTTGCTTCAACTGTCTTCTGTTTTTCAGCAATAGCTGCACAAACAGCTACAATCTCCTCACTTTCAAAGTCATACTCAGGAATTGACTTTGGTGAGAAATGTGTTACCTCTGCTGGTGCTTCACTTTGTTTAATCCTCTGTGCTACCTTCTGCTGCTCCTGGAGCGTTCTTGCCCAAGAAAGGTCTTCTTTCCATATTTCAGGGTTCATTGGATAGATGTGAAGGGCTACTTGAAAACTTCGAATTGCCTAGGGAGGAGAAAAGGTCAGATTTTTTGTTTGCTTAGTTTTAAAAAAGGAGTGTATTTAATATAATCCACAATATCCATCTCTCTCTCTCTCTCTTTTTTTTCCTCAATGTATTAGAATGTAAAGATGGAAGTTAGAGCTGTTCTCTACCCACTAGATGATGGTTACATTAAAAAAAAAAAAAAAGAGTCAAAGAGTGTAAAAGAAAGTGGCTGACAAATTGTTGATGAGGACTGGAAGTCTATTAAAACAGAGGTACTGATATTATGGCTCAAAACAAGGCAAATGCATTGTTCAGCTTCTGCAGATCAGCAAATATATAAATCTGGCGATTTCCTGGGCTAACCCATGATCAGAAAGGTACCAGGAATGCATATCTTTGAAGCCAAGAGTTTAGATCACAATAAAGATAACATGTCTTGAATGTCACAGGAGACAAAGAAGGACATTATATAATGATAAAAGTGTCAATTCACCCGGAAAATATAATGATTATAAATATATATGCACCCAACATCAGAACATTGAAGTATATAAAGTAAACACTGACAGAACTGAAGGGAGAAATAGACAGCAACAAAGTATTAGTAGGAGACTTCAACACCCCACTTTCAATAATGGATAGAACATTCAGACAGAAGGTCAATAAGGAAACAGAAGATCTGAACAACACTATAGACCAAAGGGACCTAACAGACGTATATAGAATGATTCATACAACAGCAGCAAAATACACATTATTCTCAAGAACACAAAGAACGTTTCCAGGATAGATCACATCTTAGGTCACAAAACAAGTCTTAAATTTAAGAAGACATACCAAGTATCTTTTCTGACTACAATGGAATAAAACTAGAAATCAACAGCAGAAGGAAACTGGAAAAACTTACAGATACATGGAAATAAAACAGCACACTCTTGAGCAACCAGTGAGTCAAAGAAGAAATCAAAAGAGAAATTAAAACATATCTTGAGACAAAAATTAAAATGTAACATCCTGATACTATAGGATACAGCAAGCAAAACTAAGTGGAAGTTTATAATGATAAATGCCTATGTTAAAAAAAAAGAAAAGATCTCAAGGAAAAAACCTAACTTTATACCTCAAAGAATTAGAAAATGAAAAACAAACTAAGCCTATGAACATTTTCCAACATACACACCCAGCTCCGCATAAAAATCTAAATACTCATAGATGTATATATAACTACTGACTTTTAATTTACTGCCTGTTCTATTTACCCATATATTTTCTTATGTTTTTGTCCATATGTATATGTAGAAAGAACTGTGAGATGTTAGAAATTTTAGCTTGTTTTCAATATATTTTTTACAGTATTCCCTTCATTATGACAATAAGTTATTTTTTTAACCATTCTAGTATTTCAAAAGAACAGCTTAAGTTTATATAAAAATTACAAATTTGGATTTTTTTCAAGTAGAGCCCTAAAACTATATTAAATGGGGGAAAAAACACTTTTAATTCCAAGAATTTCACAATATAAATAGAAAGAAATGTATCAAGCGGAAAAAATAACAGTTGAACAACTGGTACTCCTATTTTAAAAACTTAAAATATTGAATAATTTTACTTTTATTGGTTTATTCAAAGTATCTCTGTTGTCTCACCTGCAGTTTATTTTCTTTCTTTATAGGACAATCTTTGCTAAACATTATGTCCTAGAGATTTTTCCCATTCCCATTACTTACAAGCAAAACAGATAATGATTTGTAAGTTTTTAATAAAGGAGAAATGGGTAAAAAGTATCATAGAATAGACTTTTGTTTTGCTGTTAATCTGTTAGAAAACTAAATTCCTTGAATTTCTTTTTCCAACTCTGATATGATTTAAGTCTTCAGATAAAAGAGGAAAGATGACTGTGTTAAATGGCAAGGAAAGAAAACAACCTTTGGTTTAACTTGTTTCCATCACTGTGAATTTTATTTCAGATTATCATTTTTAAGTTACTTTACTTTAAGCAATCCTTTTCTCATCAAAATTCCTTATGATTTTTGAGAATTTGACAAATACCTTCTTTGGTAATTAGAAATAATGATATATTTACAAGAGTTACAGAAAATCTAAGTTATCTACAACTGACTAAAGCCATTATTAGTAATGTTAAATTCAGGATTTACCAATAATTTTAGCCTTTAAAGAAACTTCTTTGGGACTTTTTGCTTGTTTTGTTTTTAACTGTAAAAAGCTAATAAAAGCATGAAAAATCTTAATTTTTGATGACAAAGAGTAAATCTGGCACCACTATATTAGATTTACAGAAGTCTTTTAGGAAATTAGCTGTCAGGTATATATAGTTCAGTCAAAAGAAAAACAAAAACAGGACAATGCTCACAGCCAACTCTGACCTACCAAGCCTTTGCTATCTACAAGGTATAGTCCAGACAAGGTGAGAAATGCATCAAGTACCAGTTTAGAGTAAATTTACACAATGAGTATTTCATTTTCATAAGCTTCTACCCTTCCCCATTTCTCCCCTCACTAAGCCTAGCAATTTTTCAGTCTGAATATTTATCACCATTACTCTCCCGTATTTCACTTTCTTCCTTCCTCAGCATAATCTTTTAGTGGTTTTTGTCTCCATGGTGATACTAATACCACTTTATAATGTGGTAAATTTAATGATGCAAGGAACTAACCTAAAAGTTGTTTTATATTTAAATAAGGTTTACCAAATGCCTACATTTCATGTTAATATTTTTTTAATTCCCATGATGTCAAATACCTGAAAAATATTCTGATCCTGATATAATTGATATCTGTAATGGAAAAAGATGTTTGGTTATAACTGATCTGTGTTTATGGATTAATACCTTTAAAAGATTATTTTGCTATTTACTTTTTGTGTACACTTGATAAATGACTATTTATTTTGGTTCAGCTGATGAAAAGCATGTCAAAATAAAATGTCATCACTGTAATCATCTGACTTACTTACCAAGACTATCTCTCCTAATCCAAGCTGAGCACGTCCCAAAGTTTGCCAAGATTCCCATGAATGTGGATTTCTCTGGACAGCCATTTCCGCAGCATGAACTGCTGGGAACGTTTCATGAAGAGACATTAGGACCTAAAGCCAAAAAAGAAGAAACAAAACCCTTCATAAATTAGCAAACTAAATACTAGCCAAAAAGAAAAAATGGATAATTGTATGTAAATGACTCTTTTCATTTTTAAAAATATATTTTTAGTCTGGAAAATATAACATTTTAGTGGGTTTGACCCCCTTCTCTGCTATTCAGGATTAGAAATTATATTCTTCCTACTTCTGAAATAACTATGAAAAATATAAAGCATTCCCTTTTCAACTGTTGAAACCTACTGTCCATCTGGTCAAAACCAGGTGGTCATATTCTGGCCATGGTGGCTCATAGCTATTTGAACCCCAATTCCCCTTCTATTTATTCTACTTACAATGTGTATTTTTAAGGAACTCCAGGTCCTGCTGTCAAACTAGGTAAATTTAAATTTGTTCAACTACCCATCCTGTCCCTAGTGAACATCTTTCTGCTATAAGAATCATTTAAACACTCCACCAGCTTCCCCACAACTGGGTTCTTCAAATCATACAAATCAGGGAGTTGCAGAACCCTCTACCTCAATTTATGGGAAAGGGCTGGCTTTTATCTATAATATTGTGCCCATCTGCGTTTCACAAGATTTGTGACACCATCATTATCAGGTTCCAAATAAAACAACTCATTTCATATAGCTTGCCACGAATCCTATCTTTAATATATACATATTTAAGATTAAAAATTAAAGACTTATCCAAATGAAGGTCCTCACGGCACTCCATTCAGTGGAAATAATTTATTTGGGTTTTTCCTGCATAAACTACAATCAAAGCTGAAAAAGGATGTGCCCTATGTTTGGGATCGTCATCTAAATGATATGCTAGGTGTGTGGATCAAGGCTGAACTGCAACCACTCCCTGCCAGAAGTATGTTTAATTCTCTGTTTGAGATATTAAACATCTTTTGGATAATCTAATACAAGTGCTCAGAAGTTTTCTTTATGAACTTTCTCACAAAATATTAAAACTGTAATTTTAAGTAGAAATGTTATTTTTATAATATTAATAAATTGAGTTTATTCTGACCTTTTACTATGGACTAGGCCATTTTTAGAGAAATATCATCATCTAGAATCCAATCCATCCTCATTCTGAAGAGACTGAGTTATTGCTAAGTCCACTACAATTAATTTCCAAGGAAAAATAACACATTTCACTCATTTAAGAGATCACCAGTGACTTTTTAAAAGACATCCATCTGCTCATATCTTAAGCAGTTAGGCTGAAATAAAAGTTAGCTTCATTGTGAAGTGTTTTAAACAAACTTCTAATTTGATGCATGAGGAAGAGCCATAAATAATATGGTGACATATGTTTCTCCCAAATAAACTATATTTAAAAAAAAAGAAAATTGGGCTTCCCTGGTGGCGCAGTAGTTAAGAATCCGCCTGCCAATGCAGGGGACACGGGTTTGAGCCCTGGTCCAGGAAGATCCCACATGCCGCTGAGCAACTAAGCCAGTGTGCCTCAACTACTGAGCCTGCGCTCTAGAACCCGAGAACCACAACTACTGAAGCCCGCATGCCTAGAGCCTGTGCTCCGCTACAAGAAAAGCCACCGCAGTGAGAAGCCTGTGCACTGCAACGAAGAGTAGCCCCCGCTCACCGCAACTAGAGAAAGCCCGTGCGAAGCAATGAAGACCCAATGCAGCCAAAAGTAAATAAATTAAATAAATAATTTTTTAAAAAAAGAAAGAAAATGGGAGGAAATGCTCTTTTGGTTCATCACCGCTCACCAGACATAGTGAGTGCAATTTCATAATGAAAGGGAAATTCTTCATAATTATTACCTGTGATTTCATCTCATACAGGGTAGCATCATTTGGGGTTAACTGTAGTGCTTCATCCCACTTCTGAATCGCCTCTCGGTATCTATGGTTGTTAAAGTTACATTAATATTATATTTTCAGTATGTCTTTGAGAGTACATGACCAAATTTAAAAATCAGAAAATAAGGAATAATTGTTTACCAAGAAATAGCTCTGTTCAAGAACTGATAATGGTGATGTTACAAAAGCAGGAAAATTTAAGACATGAAGGGAAAGGACAGCAAAAGAGAAAAAAGCAAAACCTAAATAAAAAAGACTTTTGAAATTTTTCAAGATTTTATTTTCTGGCCTAAGAAATCACCACCAGAATTTCTTTTTTTCACCAACCTCAATGTCTGCATGTGTTGTCACTCATTTCAGATGTATTACAAAGGATTTCTCTCAAGAACTTATAATCTAATTACAAACCTTGGCTCTACTGCAGCAATCTAGCTGACAGGAGGTGACAATTTAAGATGTTGCCAGGTCATTCTGTAAAGATTCTTCAGTTTTAAGATTTTTTGTCTATAAGCTCCAAGAACACAGGGACCATGTCTTATTTATCACTATCAATAAATGGTAAGTTTATAAGATATGGGTCACATGAATGAAAAACAGTATGAAGACAGTGATTTCCACTATCATCTTTTCACTGATGTTCTCCCAGTCACAACTCTCTTCTGAGCTAACACCTCTACCTAGATTCCCTACAGACATCTCAAACTGAATATGCCCCAAACTGATCTTAGCATACTCCATGCCAAATCTGCAGAAGCACAGTAGCACTTTTTCTTTTTTTAATAAAATTAAGGAATGACTAAGTCCTGCATATTATCCAAAGCAGTCACCTTCACAGCATCCTTCCCAAGCAGTTAACTCATGTATACCTGATCATTTCTAGGAGGACAAAGTTCAAATTACTAGAATATTCTTCATTATAATGAGCTGAAACTTTCTATCCTGTACCTTCCCCTCAATGCTACTCATTCTCCCTTCTAGAGCTAAACAGAAAATATATAATCCACCAGTTTTCATTCCTGGCTACATACAGATGATCTAGGGAGGTTTTGGAGGGGAAAAAAATACACGTGCGTGCACACACATACACGCATACACACACACGTATATGCTGGTCCCTGTCTCAGATCAATGAAAACAAATCCTTGGAGTAGGGCCCAGGCATCTGTATTTTTTAAAGTTCCCCAAGTTATGCTAATAAAAACCAGAGTTCAGAACCACTGATAAGACCTCTCCTGTGATATTAAGCCCTATCATGTACTGTCTTCTCTTAAATCTCTTCTTGCCACCCTTCCTTTCCTCTCTGTATTCTAGTGTATAATTTCCTACCTTCTATGTGAAGATCCAAACCAAACATAACAACCAAAATGTGGGCTAACCTGCACTGATTATTATTTAAGCAGGGAGCAGAAAACTAAAGAAATAAAGATAGAATCTGGTAGAAAATACAAAGCTGAAAAACATGAAAAAGTACATTCTCTATCTCTGCTTCCAACTTGCTACAGCACTCCTTTACTAGTAAATAATACAAATGGCAATACCATTTCCAGGGTCCTGTGCCACCATGGCACACGGCAAAAGGGTGGCAGCTATCTTAGAATAATTTTGCCACACTGCCAACTCCATGGCTAGCAGCAGGGGTGAGGGTGGACAGTGCGCACAAGTGCACTACAGAAAGCCTGCCTTAACCGCCACATGGGTTGTAGCAATTGCTACTGTTATTCTGTAGCAGCAGAATAAGGTATCAGTATAACAATAAGCTGAAGATTCACCCCACAATGGCTGGCAGTCTTTGTTTCTAGACAAACCACATCTGAATACCTAGAAATGATTATCAGAACCACTGTTAATATCTTCTTCCCTAACAGGGGTCCCTGCTGAGCCCCGAGGGGGTATTTGCTTGAAGACTGTTTAACTCTGGGTGAAAGACTACTCAAATTTTAGGAACTACCAATGATCTAAAGACAGAGAGACCATTATTCACCTCATTTTTATGATGTGCTACCACAATGCTGTATGTTTTCCCCTGTCTCTGCCTGCAACAGACCTATGCTTAGGACACAAATCAAACCTTTAAGAGCTTCTGGGCTTCCCTGGTGGCGCAGTGGTTGAGAGTCTGCCTGCCGATGCAGGGGACACGGGTTCGTGTCCTGGTCCGGGAATGATCCCACATGCCGCGGAGAGGCTGGGCCCATGAGCCATGGCCGCTGAGCCTGCGCGTCCGGAGCCTGTGCTCCGGAACGGGAGAGGCCACAACAGTGAGAGGCCCGTGTACCGCAAAAAAAAAAAAAAAAAAAAAAGCTTCACTAAGTGAAAATTACTTCTCTATCAAGGATTTTGCCAAACTCAAGCACCTGTCTAGAGCCAGGGTCCCCCAAGTGGGAAGTAATAGTGGAGACATGCCGTCTCACTGGCCACTGTCCTTCAGTGCTCCTCCTTCCATCTCACTCAGAGATCCTTTTGGAGTGCACCATGCATTGCTCTGCTTTCCACAGGCCCTGGCACTTCTGTGCAGAGTCAGGCTATACCCACTAGCCTGGCCTGCACAGGCTTGAGTGGCTGGCACACAATTCTCCACACAAACTCTGCTTAGCACGTGATATACACACGTTGGCTAAACCACTGTGTCCCACCGTTACTTTCCAGTTACCCTGCATGGGAACCTGAGGCTCACAATTATTTTTAAATAATTGTCATGTCAGTGTTAGCTTAGACCCACCAAATGCACTTCAAAGTAAGACATTTAAGTATCTTTTCAGGTACCATTAAAATTCTTTGTTTATGAATTCCAATTATTCTATTAAAATACCATTAACTCTACAGAATTAATTAACTAGCTCCTTCTGTACCATCACCACCTATCAGGTCACACTGCTTGGATTCATGTACTAATGCCTAAAGGGGCCCATTCTTAGTCTTTTCTTTCCCAGACCCTTCAGATAAAGCAGCTTCCTTTAAGCCAGAGGTCCCTCTTAAAAAGGATGGAGAGAAAAGATACAAGGACTTCACCTGGTATTGCACTTAGCAAAAAAAAAGAAAGACACAGAGAAGGAAAGAGAAGGTCTGAACTTTACTGGCAGACTCTTAAACAGGGATAAAAACCACAGCTTGCAGAGAGGAGGAAAAGGGAAGGAGGAGGAAGACAGGGCCTGCAGATTACAATGGACCTCTTCCTTCCTTGATCTGCACATGTACATCTTTTAAGGCAGCTAAGACAGCAAATCTGTGCTGGCAACTATAAATTGCACTCGTGGCTTATATTGGTATTCAGTATTTTTTTAAACAAAAAATATTCTTAAATCAGGTCTTCCTTATATTCTTTACCTGAGTAAATGATACCTGTTTTGATATAAAAAAATTTTCCCTGGGTATACAAATAGAGAAGAACCAGATAACAGAGGAAAGTAGGCATGGCTATGTGCGCACGCGCACACACACACACACACACAGACACACACAGAAATTAAAGACACAATTTCACCACCCAAAGATCATAACCAAAGTTAATACAGTTAACATTTTATTGTATACCCTTCCAGTATATTTTAATATAACATATATAACACATACACAAAACATCTTCTCAGGTCTTGAAATAATCAAATGCTTCCCTCTACAGCATAATACTTAAAGACTGATTACTACTGTTCCAAATGGATCCTCCCTTGTTAGATATTAAAAGTAACCCTTTGGTATAAACTTCCAGTTATAAGATGAATAAGTTCTAGAGACATAATGCACAGCATGGTGTGGTCACTCTAGTTAACAGGACTGTATCACATACTTGAAAGTTGCTAAGAGAGTAGATCTTATATGTTCTCACCACACACAAACAAAGTAATTTCATGAGGTGATGGATGTGTTAATTAACCTTACTGTGGGAATCATTTTGAAAAATATACATGTTCAAATCATCACATTGTACACCTTCAACTTACACAGTGTTATATATCAATTATATCTCAATAAAGCTGGAGAAAAGTTACCCTTTGGCCATTACAATTCTCTTTTGGAAGAAAGTGTGCCACGAATAATATTTATTAAAGAAGAAAAAATGTATTTTGGAGGTCAAACAGAATACACATATTATATTTGATGTCAAGCTGACTGGAAATGAGATCACCTTAGAAGGAAGGTTGTATAACTCAAGATATCACTCACACTGATTTCTTTCAATTAAGAAAAAAAGCCACTGAGGGAAAAATAAGTATTATATTTACTCGTCTATACAACTCCCCTTCAGATTTTCTATTAATATGCCAGATGCACAAGGGACAGTTCCAGGTTGGTTTAGTTATCAGAATTAGCAATCTCTAAACTAATCAAGAATTCAAATGACACTAGTACTTTTTAAGTATAAAAAGATTATATCTAAAATACAAATCATATTCAGGTTGTTTAATCCTCTGAAACTAGCCTAGGTGTTTAACAATTAGAATCATAATTTTAAAATTTTGGTCGTATAGAAAAAAGGGGAAATCCTTATAGTGAAAAACAAATACAGCAGCAGCCTCTCATATATTCTCTCCTCAATCTAGTATCCAAAATATATGCAGGTGCACGCACACACACACAAACATACACTTAAAAGCTCTACTTGAAATGAACAACTACTCTTAAACTACTGTAAACAATAAGAGGACATGTACAGGAACACTATTTTCAAAACCTTTGTAAGGGACAAAAAACTTTTCCTTCAACAACTTAAACATAAAAATAAACCTCTAAACAAATGCTGATGAAGGAAAGTTCTTAACGGGGAGAAAAAACAGCTAATAAATGCAGGAGAAATATTAGAATTTTAAAAATCATCACTTATGAAATAATGGATCTAGATGGATCTAAACGATGACCATCAGTGGATGCTAAAATCATTAGGGAAAAGATTGATGCAGAACTATACAATGGAAGATAAGGCTGATATTCCCCTGAATGCTGTAACTGATCTTAGCATCACTAAAGGGACACCCAGATATTATATATATCATGATGTGATGCAACAGAAAGTAAACAACACCATGAATATTCTAGCAAAAAAAAACCTGAACTTCAATTATAGCTGCCTGACTTAACTTTATTTAGAAAAATAGATGGCATACAAAGTTTGATCCACTAACTGTATGTAGTCTCAGACCCAGCTCTAAATTGAAAGAGACTAAAAACACCTAACAACAGGTAACGACGTATGAGTCTTGACTGGATCTTCAGCCAAAAAATCAGCTATAAAAAACATTTTATGGACAACTGCAAAACTAAATACGTATGAGATACTAAAAAATATTAGGAGAATACAAACAGGGGGCCCGGAGGAAGATGGCGGAAGAGTAAGACGCGGAGATCACCTTCCTCCCCACAGATACATCAGAAATCCATCTACACGTGGAACAACTCCTACAGAACACCTACTGAACGCTGACAGAAGACCTCAGACCCCCCAAAGGCAAGAAGCTCCCCACATACCTGGGTAGGGCAAAAGAAAAAAAGAATAAACAGAGACAATAGGATAGGGACGGGACCTGCACCAGTGGGAGGGAGCCGTGAAGCCGTGAAGGGGGGAAGGTTTCTACACACTACAAGCCCCTTCGCGGGCGGAGGCTGCAGGTGGCGGAGGGGGAAAGCTTCAGAGTAGCGGAGGAGAGCACAGCAACAGGGGTGCGGAGGGCAAAGCGGAGAGATTCTGGCACAGAGGACCGGTGCCCTCAGGCACACACCAGCCCGAGAGGCTTGTCTGCTCGGCCGCCGTGGCGGGCGGGGCTGGGAGCTGAGGCTCGGGTATCGGCTTTCAGTCAGAGCTCAGGGAGAGGACTGGGGCTGGCGGCAGGAAGAGAGCCTGAAGGGGTTAGTGCACCACGGCTAGCCCGGAGGGAGTCCGGGGAAAGGGTCTGGAGCTGCTGAAGAGGCAAGAGACTTTTTTCCCTTTTGTTTCCTGGTGCGCGAGGAGAGGGCATTAAGAGGGCTGCTTGGGGAAGCGCCGGAGACAGGCACGAGCCGCGGGTAAGGCACGGACCTCAGAGACGGGCGTGGGCCGCCGCCGCCGCCGCCCGCCGCCGCGGCCCGCCGCCGCCGCCGCTGCCGCCGCCGCCGCGGGGCCTGTGTGCGAGCGCGGGTCACTGTCCGCCCCGCTTTCCGGGGGGCCTGTGCACCCCGCCACTGCCGGGGTCCCCGAGACCCGGGGACGGCTTTCCCGGGAAAGCGCACGGAGCGCCACGGGCTGCTGCAACGTCACGCTGGCCTCTGCCGCCGCAGGCCCGCCCCACACTGCGCGCCCCTCCCTCCCCTCTGCCTGAGTGAGCCAGAGCCCCCGAATCAGCGGCTCCTTTAAACCCGTCCTGTCTGAGCGAAGAACGGACGCCCTCCGGCGACCTACGCGCAGAGGCGGGGCCAGGTCCAAGGCTGAGACCCGGGAGCTGTGAGAGCAGAGGCAGGGAAATCTCTCTGTGCAGCCTCGGAGGCAGCGGATTAAAGCTCCACGGTCCATTTGATGTGCCCTGCGTCTGTGGAGTGCATGAATGGACAGCGAATCATCCCAAATTGAGGAAGTGGACTTTGAGGACAAGATTTAAGACTTCCCCCCCTTTTCCTCTTTTTACAACGAATTATTCCAAATTAAGGAGGTGGACTTAGAGAGCAAGATTTCAGACTTCTCGCCCTTTTCCTCTTTGTACAACGAATTATCCCAAATTGAGGAGGTGGACTTGGAGAGCAAGATTTTTGATTTTTCCCCCTGCTCTCTTTTTGTGAATGTGTATGTGTAATCTTCTGTGTAAGATTCTCTCTGTATAGCTTTGCTTCCACCATATGTCCCAGGGTTCTATCGGTCCGGTTTTTTTTTTTTTTTTCAATAATTACTTTCTAATTTTAATAACGCTACTATATTTCATACTTTATTCTATTTTACTTTACCTGCTCTTTCTTTTTTTCCTACTCTCCCTTCCTCCCTCCCTCCCTCCGCTCCTCCTTTCCTTCTTTCTTTTTCTTTCCTCCCTCCCACCCTTCTTCTTTCCACTTTCTTTTTCTTTCCTTCCTCCCTCCCTCCTGTCTTTCTTCCTTTCCTTCCTCCCTCCATCCCTCCTTTCTTTCCTTCTTTCCTTCCATCCTTCCTCCCTCCCTCCTTTCTTTCTTCCTTCCTTCCTTCCTTCCTTTCTTCCCTTCTTCCTTTCTTTCCCTCTCTCTTTCTTTCTTCTACTAATTCTTTCTTTCTACTTTTTCTCCCTGTTATTCTGAGCCGGGTGGATGAAAGGCTCTTGGTGCTGCAGCCAGGAGCCAGTGCTGTGCCTCTGAAGTGGGAGAGCCAACTTCAGGACACGGGTCCACAAGAGACCTCCCAGCTCCACATAATATCAAGCAGCGAAAATCTCCCAGAGATCTCCATCCCAACACCAGCACCCAGCTTCAGTCAACGACCAGCAGGCTACAGTGCGGGTCACCATATGCCAAGCAACTAGCAAGGCAGGAACACAACCCCACCCATTAGCAGAGAGGCTACCTAAAAACATAATAAGGCCATAGGCACCCCAAAACACACCACCAGACGTGGACCTGTCCACCAGAAAGACAAGATCGAGCCTCAACCACCAGAGCACAGGAATTAGTCCCCCCCACCAGGAAGCCTACACAACCTACTGAAACAACCTTAGCCACTGGGGTCAGACACCAAAAAGAACGGGAACTACGAATCTGCAGCCGGCAAAAAGGAGACCCCAAACACAGTAACATAAGCAAAATGAGAAGGCAGAAAAACACACAGCAGGTGAAGGAGCAAGATAAACACCTACCAGACCTAACAAATGAAGAGGTAATAGGCAGTCTACCTGAAAAAGAATTCAGAATAATGATAGTAAAGCTGATCCAAGATTCTATTTCCAAGATCCATAATCTTGGAAATAGAATAGACAACATGCAAGAAACAGTTAACAAGGACCTAGAAGAACTAAAGATGAATCAAGCATCGATTAAAAACACAATAAATGAAATGAAAAATACTCTAGATGGGATCAATAGCAGAATAACTGAGGCAGAAGAACGGATAAGTGAGGTGGAAGATAAAATAGTGGAAATAACTGCTGCAGAGCAAAATAAAGAAAAAAGAATGAAAAGAACAGAGGACAGTCTCAGAGACCTCTAGGACAACATTAAACGCACCAACATTCGAATTATAGGGGTTCCAGAAGAAGAAGAGAAAAAGAAAGGGACTGAGAAAATATTTGAAGAGATTATAGTTGAAAACTTCCCCAATATGGGAAAGGAAATAGTTAATCAAGTCCAGGAGGCACAGAGAGTCCCATACAGAATAAATCCAAGGAGAAATACACCAAGACACATATTAATCAAACTGTCAAAAATTAAACACAAAGAAATCATATTAAAGGCAGCAAGGCAAAAACAACAAATAACACACAAGGGAATCCCCATCAGGTTAACAGCTGATCTCTCAGCAGAAACCCTACAAGCCAGAAGGGAGTGGCAGGACATAATTAAAGTGATGAAGGAGAGAAACCTGCAACCTAGATTACTCTACCCAGCAAGGATCTCATTCAGATTTGATGGAGAAATTAAAACGTTTACAGACAAGCAAAAGCTGAGAGAGTTCAGCACCACCAAACCAGCTTTACAACAAATGCTAAAGGAACTTCTCTAGGCAAGAAACACAACAGAAGGAATATACCTACAATAACGAACCCAAAGCAATTAAGGAAATGGGAATAGGAACATACATATCAATAATTACCTTAAATGTAAATGGACTAAATGCTCCCACCAAAAGACACAGATTGGCTGAATGGATACAAAAACAAGACCCATATATATGCTGTCTACAAGAGACACACTTCAGACCTAGAGACACATACAGATTGAAAGTAAAGGGATGGAAAAAGATATTCCATGCAAATGGAAATCAAAAGAAAGCTGGAGTGGCAATTCTTATATCAGACAAAATAGACTTTAAAATAAAGACTATTAGAAGAGACAAGGAAGGACACTACATAACGGTAAAGGGATCGATCCAAGAAGAAGATATAACAATTGTAAATATTTATGCACCCAACATAGGAGCACCTCAATACATAAGGCAAATACTAACAGCCATAAAAGGGGAAATCGACAGTAACACAATCATAGTAGGGGACTTTAACACCCCACTTTCACCAATGGACAGATCATCCAAAATGAAAATCAATAAGGAAACACAAGCTTTAAATGATACATTAAACGAGATGGACTTAGTTGATATTTATAGGACATTCCATCCAAAAACAACAGAATACACATTTTTCTCAAGTGCTCATGGAACATTCTCCAGGATAGATCATATCTTGGGTCACACATCAAGCCTCGGTAATTTTAAGAAAACTGAAATTGTATCAAGTATCTTCTCCGACCACAATGCTATGAGACTAGACATCAATTACAGGAAAAGATGTGTAAAAAATACAAACACATGGAGGCTAAACAATACACTACTCAATAACGAAGTGATCACTGAAGAAATCAAAGAGGAAATTAAAAAATACCTAGAAACAAATGACAATGGAGACACGACGACCCAAAACCTATGGGACGCAGCAAAAGCAGTTCTAAGGGGGAAGTTTATAGCAATACAATCCCACCTTAAGAAACAGGAAGCATTTCGAGTAAACAACCTGACCCTGCACCTAAAGCAATTAGAGAAAGAAGAACAAAAATACCCCAAAGCTAGCAGAAGGAAAGAAATTATAAAGATCAGATCAGAAATAAATGAAAAAGAAATGAAGGAAACGATAGCAAAGATCAACCAAACTAAAAGCTGGTTCTTTGAGAAGATAAACAAAATTGACAAACCATTAGCCAGACTCATCAAGAAAAAAAGGGAGAAGACTCAAATCAATAGAATTAGAAATGAAAAAGGAGAAGTAACAACTGACACTGCAGAAATACAAAAGATTATGAGAGATTACTATAAGCAACTCTATTCCAATAAAATGGACAACCTGGAAGAAATGGACACATTCTTAGAAATGCACAACCTGCCAAGACTGACTCAGGAAGAAATAGAAAATATGAATAGACCAATCACAAGCACTGAAATTGAAACTGTGATTAAAAATCTTCCATCAAACAAAAGCCCAGGACCAGATGGCTTCACAGGTGAATTCTATCAAACATTTAGAGAAGAGCTAACACCTATCCTTCTCAAACTCTTCCAAAATACAGCAGAGGGAGGAACACTCCCAAACTCATTCTACGAGGCCGACATCACCTTGATACCAAAACCAGGCAAGGATGTCACAAAGAAAGAAAACTACAGGCCAATATCACTGATGAACATAGATGCAAAAATCCTCAACAAAATACTAGCAAACAGAATCCAACAGCACATTAAAAGGATCATACACCATGATCAAGTGGGGTTTATCCCAGGAATGCAAGGATTCTTCAATATACGCAAATCAATCAATGTAATACACCATATTAACAAGTTGAAGGAGAAAAACCATATGATCATCTCAATAGATGCAGAGAAAGCTTTCGACAAAATTCAACACCCATTTATGATAAAAACCCTGCAGAAAGTAGGTATAGAGGGATCTTTCCTCAACATAATAAAGGCCATATATGACAAACCCACAGCCAACATTGTCCTCAATGGTGAAAAACTGAAACCATTTCCACTAAGATCAGGAACAAGACAAGGCTGCCCACTCTCACCACTCTTATTCAACATAGTTTTGGAAGTTTTAGCCACAGCAATCAGAGAAGAAAAGGAAATAAAAGGAATCCAAATTGGAAAAGAAGAAGTAAAGCTGTCACTGTTTGCAGATGACATGATACTATACATAGAGAATCCTAAAGATGCTACCGAAAAACTACTAGAGCTAATCAATGAATTTGGTAAAGTAGCAGGATATAAAATTAATGTACAGAAATCTCTGGCATTCCTGTACACTAATGATGAAAAATCTGAAAATGAAATCAAGAAAACACTCCCATTTACCATCGCAACAAAAAGAATAAAATATCTAGGAATAAACCTACCTAAGGAGACAAAAGACCTGTATGCAGAAAACTATAAGACACTGATGAAAGAAATTAAAGATGATACAAATAGATGGAGAGATATACCATGCTCCTGGATTGGAAGAATCAATATTGTGAAAATGACTCTACTACCCAAAGCAATCTACAGATTCAATGCAATCCCTATCAAACTACCAATGGCATTTTTCACAGAACTAGAACAAAAAATTTCAAAATTTGTTTGGAAAAACAAAAGGCCCCGAATAGCTAAAGCAATCTTGAGAACGAAAAACGGAGCTGGAGGAATCAGGCTCCCTGACTTCAGACTATACTACAAAGCTACAGTAATTAAGACAGTCTGGTACTGGCATAAAAACAGAAGGATAGATCAGTGGATCAGGATAGAAAGCCCAGAGATAAACCCACGCACATATGGCCAACTTATCTTTGATAAAGGAGGCAGGAATGTACAGTGGAGAAAGGACAGCCTCTTCAATAAGTGGTGCTGGGAAAACTGGACAGGGACATGTAAAAGTTTGAGATTAGATCATTCCCTAGCACCATACACAAAAATAAGCTCAAAATGGATTAAAGACTTAAATGTAAGGCCAGAAACTATCAAACTCTTAGAGGAAAACATAGGTAGAACACTCTATGACATAAATCACAGCAAGATCCTTTTTGACCCACCTCCTAGAGAAATGGAAATAAAAACAAAGATAAACAAATGGGACCTAATGAAACTTCAAAGCTTTTGCACAGCAAAGGAAACCATAAAGAAGACCAAAAGACAACCCTCAGAATGGGAGAAAATATTTGCAAATGAAGCAACTGACAAAGGATTAATCTCCAAAATTTATAAACAGCTCATGCAGCTCAATAGCAAAAAAACAAACAACCCAATCCAAAAATGGGCAGAAGACTTAAATAGGCATTTCTCCAAAGAAGATATACAGACTGCCAACAAACACATGAAAGAATGCTCAACATCATTAATCATTAGAGAAATGCAAATCAAAACTACTATGAGATATCATCTCACACCAGTCAGAATGGCCATCATCAAGAAATCTAGAAACAATAAATGCTGGAGAGGGTGTGGAGAAAAGGGAACCCTCTTGCACTGCTGGTGGGAATGTGAATTGGTACAGCCACTATGGAGAACGGTATGGAGGTTCCTTAAAAAACTACAAATAGAACTACCATATGACCCAGCAATCCCACTACTGGGCATATACCCTGAGAAAACCATAATTCAAAAAGAGACATGTACCAAAATGTTCATTGCAGCTCTATTCACAATAGCCCGGAGCTGGAAACAACCTAAGTGTCCATCATCGGATGAATGGATAAAGAAGATGTGGCACATATATACAATGGAATATTACTCAGCCATAAAAAGAAACGAAACTGAGCTATTTGTAATGAGGTGGATAGACCTAGAGTCTGTCATACAGAGTGAAGTTAGTCAGAAAGAGAAAGACAAATACCGTATGCTAACACATATATACGGAATTTAAAAAAAAAGGAATGTCATGAAGAACCTAGGGGTAGAACGGGAATGAAGACACAGACCTGCTTGAGAGTGGACTTGAGGATGTGGGGAGGGGGGAGGGTAAGCTGTGACAAAGCGAAGGAGAGGCATGGACATATATACACTACCAAACGTGGGGTAGATAGGTGGTGGGAAGTAGCCGCAGAGCGCGGGGTGATCAGCTTGGTGCTTTGTGACCGCCTGGAGGGGTGGGATGGGGAGGGTGGGAGGGAGGGAGATGCATGGGGGAAGGGATGTGGGAACAGATGTATATGTATGACTGATTCACTTTGTTATAAAGCAGAAACTAATTTTAAAAATAAATAAATAAACTTTAAAATCAAAAAAAAAAAAAAGAAAAAAAAAAAAATACAAACAGTCCTGGGATGGGCAACACATATAAAACAATACAATCATGTCAGGCTTTGGAGTCAGACAGATGTGAATGGAAATCCAGGCTCTGTCATTTACTATCTCTACGGTATTAGGGAAGTCACATGACCTCTCAGTGCCTTAATTTACGCATCTGCTAAGTGGGTGTAATGATATTCTCATACGTTTGTTGTCAGAATTAAATGAGTTAGTACCTGTTAAAAAAATATATATATATTAGGAAATTATTGTTGTCTTACATGCTAGTTATATTATGGTTATTTTGGAATTGTCCTTATTGATAGAAAATTCATATAGAAGTTTTCAGGGATAAGCTTTCATGATGTCTGTAACTTATTATCAAATGGTTCATAAAACATATACAGAGAAAGCAAATATGTCAAGATAACAATGCTGAATCTAGGTGGTGGGTAAACAGATGTTCACTGTAATTTTCAACTTTTTTGTATGTTTCAAAATTTTCACAATAAAAAGTTAGAAAACAGTTTTTAATGGAAAGTTATAAGCATGTCCCCTATCTTTCTACATACACACATGTACACAATCATTAAAAGCCAAGTTTGCTGCTTGATAACAATATACTCAAAAACAAAAAGGGAAAAAAAGTAAACTATGTTTTTTTAAATGCACATCCAGTTTGATCTAGCAATTTCATTTCTATAAATCTTTCTTGGACTGACCTGTATGTGTGCACACTTATATCTTTGAAAGGATACCCACTATATCATTTGTAAAAATTAAAGATGAAAACGTTCTTTTTCAAAAGAGGTAAGGTTAAATACATTTTAGAACATCATATAATGAAATACAAGTATCCCTTCATATCCAAATCTTTCTGGTTTCTGATTTCAGATAGTAAGAGTCTGGATAGTAAGAGACCTACGACACAGCCATGAAAAAAAAAAAAAAGGAATTTCCCTATGGCACAGTGGTTGAGAATCTGCCTGCCAATGCAGGGGACACAGGTTCAATCCCTGGTCCGGGAAGATCCCACATGCCATGGAGCAACTAAGCCCGTTCACCACAACTACTGAGCCTGCACTCTACAGCCCATGCACCACAACTACTGAAGCCCACGCACCCTAGAGCCCACGTGCCCCAACTACTGAGCCCACACACTGCAACTGCTGGAGCCCACGCACTCTAGGGCCCATGTGCCACAACTACTGAACCTGCGTGCTGCAACTACTGAAGCCTGTGTGCCTAGAGCCCGTGCTCTGCAACAAGAGAAGCCACCGCAATGAGAAGCCCGCACATGGCAACGAAGAGTAGCCCCCGCTCACCACAACTAGAGAAAGCCCATGTGCAGCAACGAAGACCCATACAGCCACCAAAAAAAAAAAAAAAAAGATCTCTAAGATGTATTAAGTTAAAAAGACAAGGGAGAGAATGGTATATATATTATATTTAGAATGCTACCATTAATGATGTTTTAAAAGATCTATAGACCCACATGCTTATAAATATAAAGATTATCTTGGCAGGATATCAAGAAACTGGTAACTGTGGCTGCCTCTGGGAAAGTGAAATAATAGGCTAGGGGACAGGAGTAAGGGTAAGACTCTTCACTGTGTATCCTTTGTTATTACTGCATTTGCTTTTTAAAAATCATGAGTATATTTCATTGCCTTTTTCTTTTCATTAAAAATTTTAAGAATAAATTAAACAAACCATGGATCTGGGAAAGATCACTTAAGAAGAGAGTAGATAAGAAAGAGAAAAGATACCAGGGCTGGAGTCTTCAAAATGTGGAGAGAAGCAAAGAAGGAAGGACCAGCAAAGATGACTGAGAAGCAGAGAAAGAAAGGAAGGAGAAAATTCAGGAGTGTGTGTGATTTTATAGAAACCAAGAAAGAAGTCTGTCACGGAGACAGTGACGAGTTGTAATGAATACTTCAGAAAGCTCTAATATCATGCAGGTCATTGGTGACACTGACCAAAACAGTATTGTTGGAATGATGGGAATGGAAGCCAGACTGAATAGTGAAGTGGAAGTAAAAAAGTAGGGACAATGAATGACTCACTTGGGAAGTTTTTCTGTGAATACCAACGAGAGAAATGAGAAGATCACGCATATAAGAATATAAGATCAAGAGGTGATTTACAGGGACTTCCCTGGTGGCACAGTGGTTAAGAATCCACCTGCCAATGCAGGGGACCTGGGTTTGAGCCCTGGTCCAGGAAGATCCCACATGCCAAGGAGCAACTAAACCCATGTGCCACAACTACTGAGCCTGTGCTCTAAAGCCCGCGAGCCACAACTACTGAGCCCACGTGCTACAACTACTGAAGCCTGTGCACCTAGAGCTGGTGCTCTGCAACAAGAGAAGCCACCGCAATGAGAAGCCTGAGCCACAACGAAGAGCAGCCCCCGCTCGCCACAACTAGAGAAAGCCCGCACGCAGAGACGAAGACCCAGCACAGCCATAAATAAATAAATAAATAAATAAATAAATAAATAAATAATTTTTTTTTAAAAAAAGAGGTGATTGACATATCTCAAACACAATGTGTTTAAACTGAACTCACCATCATCTCCTACTCCAAATTTACTCTACCCGTATATCCCTGACTTAAAGAACAGCACCACCGAGGCATTAAGAAAATTCTGAAGCCATTCTTGACTATACTTTTCCCTGCTCTAGGTGACATTAGTCTTCAATTCTCTAATTCAATTTCTTTAATCCACTGTCACTGCTACTAGTGTAGGTCCTCAGCCTTCCAGGATGGTCAAAAATTCAATAAACCAGTCTTCCTGAGATCAGTCTTGCCTGACTCCAATCCATTTTCTACTCTATCTCAGAAAAAAATTTCCAAAACATAGTTTTGATGAGTTCACCTACTGATAAAAATATTTCAATAGCTCCGGGTTACCTTCAAGACACTCAAGTTCAGTCCTCTTAAATTTCACTAGACATCCAACAGACACGTCTCGGCTCCAAATCCCCATTGTCCTCTAGACGCGCCTTTCACTGACGCTGTGCATTATGCTCCTTCCAGTTCTACTGAACTATTTCTGATACTCCAAAGGGAGAGATTTTCTCTGGTCTCTTGTTGGCTTTGCACATGCAGATTCCTACCACTGGAACATTGTTCTGCTCCTTCTTCAGCTAATTTCCATTTACCTTTTATGACTGTTCGGATGCTATCTCCTCCCAAAAATCTTGTAAAACACGCTTTAATTCTTCCATTCCCCCATTTAGTTAAACGCCCTCCTTTTATATCATCCAAGGAACTCTCTAAAACTGTACTCTTTACTCCATATCAAAACAGCCTCCCTCTTTGTGTTGCCCCCCAAAAGATGCTTATCTAATATTTTCTTTGTGGCATCAATGCCTAACAAAAGCACTAAATAAATGTTCAGTGAGTAAAAATAGATACATTAATATACTAAGTTAATTTGAGTGAGGGGAGAAGAATATGAAACAACAAATGACAAATGATGTTGAACATAATTTTATCTTTGCTGAATCACACTTCTAGATTTTATGCAGCTTTAAAGTAAATTTTAATTACTTGTCCTGATTATTTAAATTCTTGGCAAAAGAAAAGTTGCATACATGAAAACACTGCTAAACTCAAAAGCTTTATTCTAGATATAACTGATTCCCATTCCCAGTAGTTTTGTTCTATAAAGTCACCATAAAGACTGAATTAATGAATACTGAATCATTGGTTCTAAGGTTAAGTTCCAGCAAGCCTCTGGTCACATTTTTATCAATTGATTAACATATAACCCTGTTTTATGTCCGTTTCTGTTTAAAGACATCTTTAATATACATTGCTGATTCACTAACACTGAACTCGTGGCCAGCAGCACTGTAACTCAGGCCTGGATGAAGCTTACCTAACGCGTATTTTCTCCATATGGCACATCACAGCCTTCTTGGGCTTAACAACACTAGACAGCACTTCTGCGCTACACTTCGGGGCCTTTTTAAACAGCAAAATCATCAAGAAAAGGCAAAAAAAAAAGTGGAAAACATAACACTAAATAGACCACAGAGAGTACGCTTGTTTTCACTATGAGAGGTAAAACACAAAGGCAGAGGGAGCACTGCCTTGTTTGACTCAGCTGGGAACTCAGATGGGAAAGCACCATGAGTACTGATTTTGGTGTTGCAAATACATTGTACTGAGTAAGTGAACTCACAAATCCAAAATCCATGAATGAGGACTGACTGTATTTAAGAAGAAATGTTAGAGCATTTTTGTCAATGTCAAATAAATTGTAACTAAACATATTGATCACCACTTTCCACTAATATCATGATAGACTTCTATCATACAATTTTATGGGGCTTCCCTGGTGGCGCAGTGGTTGAGAGTCCGCCTGCCGATGCAGGGAACACGGGTTCGTGCCCTGGTCCGGGAAGATCCCACATGCTGCAGAGCGGCTAGGCCCGTGACCCATGGCCGCTGAGCCTGCACGTCCGGATCCTGTGCTCCACGGTGGGAGAGGACACAACAGTGAGAGGCCCGCATACCGCAAAAAAAAAAAAAAAAAAAAAACAAAGAAAACAATTTTATGTGCTCATGTGGAAATACCAAAACAAATTTAAAAGCTATTCCTATACAGCTACATTTCAGTAAATCAGCAGCTAATATATGATTCATCATTTTATTTCCTTACTGAAAACTATATCGTCAGGAACATTAAAGGGGACTTCCCTAGTGGTCCAGTGGTAAAGAATCTGCCTTACAATGCAGGGGATGCAGGTTCGAACCCTGGTCAGGGAACTAGGATTCCACATGCTGCGGGGCAACTAAGCCCACATGCCACAACTACTGAGCTTGCGCCCCTCAACTGGAGCCCACGTGCCGCAAACTACAGAGCCCACACGCCCTGGAACCCGCATGCCACAGTTACAGAGCCCAGGCACCCTAGAGCCCACACACCACAACGAAGAGCCCCCGCACTGCTACGAAAGATGCTGCATGCCTCAACGAAGATCCTGTGTGCTGCAACTAAGACCCGACACAGCCAAAAATAAATAAATAAAAATTAATTAATTAATTAATAATAAATAAATCTTTAAAAAAGTTTTTAAAAGAACATTACAGTTTTCACCTTATTTTATATTGTTTTCTAACATTTATAATCATTGTTTCCCCAAAATGTTTAACAATAGAAATAACTTTTCTGGCTTAGTTTAGATTTTGTTATTGTAAGTTCAGTATATAATATTTGAAATTAAAGTTTAGTTTGCTTCCTTGATTTTGTGGGAGCTTTCATAGAGAAATTATAATGATGTTGAAATTTGTTGAGATTTGACTGAAAATTGTGTGATTTCCAGTGTAGGTAGCTCAGGTTCCAAGTTTTAGACAATGGTCAATTCCCTGAATTAAACCAAAAAAAAAAAAAAAAACCCTCCATAAATTACTTTGAATTTTTCTGTCTAGAATTTAGAATAACATTCTGAAGAAAGCAAGGAGAAAATAATGTGCAGTTCCATACAATGAGCATTCATAGTAAGGAACTTAACTTCTCCCAACTTCAGATAGGCTCAGAAAGGAAGAAAAAAAAGAAGCAGAAACAATGAAAGAAAAAAATATACTACCTAATTGCATATTCTCTCAAGACAGTCATATGGAAGGAAAGGGGATCTGAAACAGGAAGAAGTATTGAGATGATGCTGAGACTGGAGTCCCAGTATGTTTTTACTAGGCAAGAGCAAGAGACATGATATAAATATACTTTATTTTATACTAAACTGCTCTGAATTTTAGTCACTATCACTTATTGAAATTACATGGACACAGGATTAGGTTAAGTCACAAAGTCTACTTTCAGTAATAATTTAAACAATTTACTTACACAAAAGAACAAACATGTCTTTAAAAGTTTCTAATTTATTATAGACAAGAACAAACAATTTACGGCAGATCAATTCACTCTGGAAACAGTAGGAAGGTCCTCTGAAATTACATGGAAGTGCACAAACACTGAATAAAGGTCATTTTCCAAAGCAAATTGAAACAAGAATGCCAACGTCTAACTAGTCCAGGACGTTTCTTAGTTGTTTCTGTATTGAAAGCAACTACCCTGTTCTACTCCTTGCTACACTAGGCAATGAGAATTTTCTGAAAAATTTCTAAAAAGTCACCATTTTAATATCCCAATTTTTACTTTAGATACAAAAATCATTTGAAATATTTTACCACCTATATTACTCATTTGTTTAGCATACACATACATGTCACAAAATAAAATTCACCAGGAATTAATTCTAGTATAACTTGGATTAAATAAAAACATTTACAAATAAATCAGTAGTTCCCTTATTTTGATGATAAATATGATAAAATCACAATAAAGGCAAAACAATAAGTAGAACTCCCTTCGCCTGGATGAACTCAATCATTTGTCTTCTTGCTTCCTTGGAGAAGCCTTCTGTGACCCCTTATCTAAATCACTCTGGCTCATGGTACCCGGTTATTTATCTTTGTAAAACTATTTGAAACTTTATATTTATCTCTGTGCTTATTTAAACTAAAAGCTCTATGTAGACAGTGCAATAGGTATTTTGCTCACCAAAGTATATGCAGCTGTATCAGCTAACACAGGACGAACTGGGACAGTATGGGAGGGGCCCTGACTGGAAAATAGCAGCCACTGCCTAATCCAAAATTTTAAATTCCACAATTAGAAATGTAGTCTTAAGAGTCCTAATGCATTTCAGCATATTTGGAGAATCTAGCAATAAAAATAAAGTATACTTTTGTCCTAAGAAAGATACATTATTTGAGAAATGAGAATTAATCCTAGTGATCACTGAAGAATTTTTAGTCCATAAGATAAATGTAAAAATCCTAAATAAAGGATTAGCAATTAAATCCAGCAACTTGCTAAAGTACAAAATCTGCATGACCATGTAGGGTACACCTCAGAAAAACATTAGAAAAGGTTTCATACGTAATAGATAATGGAGAAAAAAAAGTATATGACACTCAACAATGCTTACTATAATTTAATACCCATTTTTGATTATTTATAGCTATCATCTATAATGTTTTTAACAAAATGTATATACAACATTAAAGAAATTTAGTTCCCTGGTGCTATTATCCACTAAGTATTAATGGTACTACCTCTAAAAGCATTAACTGTGTCACCTAAAAAAACACGTTTGTACTTCTTACGCATATTATAGGTGATTATAAGCTCGTCTCTAAATAATATTTCCAAATGTTATTATAGACACAACATGAAAAACTTTGGAAGTATGTTATGTTCTACCTTCTTTCTCTGGAAAATTAAATTGTTGCTTCATAATAATCTTTAGACTCATAATTTTCTAACTAATAGCATAGTAGTAAATTCCACAGGATTTAACAGTAGCAAGTCTATGTCTCCCAGTCTTAGCCTATCTGTCCAGTCTTTTTTCTCCCCACCACACCTCTGCTTCACTTAGCTGCGTCTTTGCCCCGTCTCTACTTACATATCACTCCTTTGTTCGTGTGGGTTCCTTCGTGTACAAACATGTGCACATTTAGGTTCCTGTTCCTCCCCCTCCTCACCTAGTCAAAAGCTCTCTCTCCTCTAAGACCAAGTGAAAATCCCCTTTTCTCATGAAGACCATGAGTACCACTTAACTGACCACACAGTCACACTTATATTTCTAAAGTAATTTATGTTTTACAAAGCACTTTCCATACAATTACTTAACATACAATTATTTTCGTAAAAAGTTAATTCACTTAGTGCTCACAAAAAGTCCTATAAGATTGGCATTACTTGTTTTCATTTTACTGATGGAAGAAACAAAAGTAGAGAGCAACTACAGGACTAGTCCAAAGGCACATGGTACTAAGCCTACACAAACCAGGATTTGAAGCTAGCTCTTATAACTACCTGACCAATGCTTTCTCTAACTACCCCAATATTGTTTTCTTTTAATTTTTCTCTAATTCTTCCACGTATTTCTACCTTCTCTTTACTAATGAGTTCAGGGACCAAAGGGTGGATTTGCTTGTATTCTCTACAACACCCAGAACATGACTGGGCACATAGAAGGTGCTAATATCACAGATTCTACCTATCTCATTTGTCCTACCTTCTCCAAGAGAAGTCTTGGAAAGCAGCAGAGGGAAGCATGGAAGACATGAAAAGAGGACAGAAGCTAGCATGCTTACAACACATTAAAAAAAAAAAAAAGATGGAAAGACGTAAAAACAAATTCTACCCTAAGACAAAAGTAGCAAACACCTTACTTCTTACTTTGTTTCATCTCACCATTCCACGTACAGAAATTACAAGGAATTCCCAAGACTAGGGGAATAGCAATATGGGTAGAAAGAATCAAGAGATTAGAATTATAGGTACCTTATGACCCTGGGATGTCTAAGGTTTCAGGCATCATTGTGGCTTTTGAGGAAGGGCCTAAAGCCAAGGTCAGCATAGTAATGGTCCATACAGTGAATATTTTAGGCTTTGTGGGCCATATTGTCTCTGACACAACTACTCAATTCTGTTGTAGCACAAAATCAGCCACAGACAATACACAAACAAAAGTACATGTTTGTGTCCCAGTAAAACTTTATTTATAAAAATAGACTAAGGTTTGCCAACACCTACTCTACTTGGGCCAACCACTGTTAAACTGCCCCATGTGTCAAATGCCCTTTTTTCTATCAGTCCTATTTTCTGCCTAACTCAACCAGGGGCAGTTATCACCCCATGGAGGGCATGTATGGCAATTTATAGAGGACTTTTTGGTTGTCACTAAGACTTGGAGGCACTAGTGGCAGGGGTTCACGGATGTTAACATCTTGCAAGGCAAAAGGCAATCCTGCACAACAAGACACTGTCCTGCCCACAATGCCAAGAGCATTATTCCTAAGAATCAGGCCAGCTCATCCCACCCACTGCCACAAAGCTGCTTATGCACCTAAGTTTAAGTTGTCCCAAAGTACAAAATAAACCAAGAAGTTCAAGATGACACTGACCATCCCTAGTTCTGTTTTCTCTTTTCATTAGGCAGGCATGCAAACATGCCCACACATACAAACACACATGTGTAAATCTGTGCAAAGACACAGATCTGAGGCAAAAAGAAACATGGCCTCTTCCCGTTGCACTGTTTTGGTTTTGAAAACATAGCCACTGCTGTTAGCAGAGGCACTGCCAAATGAAATGTGCTTTGTTCACAGACAAAGGTTTAAAGGAACAACTGAGCTGCTTTCCACTGGCTAAAGAGAAGCAAGAACTGGTGGGCATTTACTTCACTACTGTCGGATTGGTGAATTCCCTCCCCTCCCTCATTTCTCATTTCCTCCTTGATTTACTTCTCCTGGCCTACAAATAAAAGGTGGCACCATCTAGTTCCTCCACTTTTGGATCACAGGAAACTTGGCACCTAATAAATCAATGGTCTCTCGTAAGCTCCAAAGCGTATCTCTTAATTCAACTTTGGTTTGGAATAGACCGAACAGGCATAGCCCTACTGCAGCTGCTGGATAGGAAACATTAAAAGATAAAAACTTGGTTTAAAGTCACTATGGTTAATAAGTGACCAAAGTCTGATTCAGCCAGTTTAAAGACAACCTTAACAGTATGCAACCAAACTAGCACAAAGAAGGAAGCAGAGTGAATAGTTCCAGGGACTGCCCAAGGGTGGGGTGAGATAATACCCTACTCTGAGGTAAAGAACAGCTGGTCACAAAGCACCGAGCTGACTTTGTGACCACCTAGAGGAGTGGGATAGGGAGGGTGGGAGGGAGACGCAAGAGGGAGGAACTATGGGGATATATGTATATGTATAGCTGCTGATTCGCTTTGTTATATAGCAGAAACTAACACACCATTGTAAAGCAATTATACTCCAGTAAAGATGTTAAAAATTTTTTTTAATAAATTAAAAAAAGAAGAACAGCTGGTGATTAAGCCAAGTAAGTCAGCACGCTTATCACAAGATAGAAATATCAAGGTGTTTAGCTACTTTGCTCCCAATTAAGCATCAAGTTTGCTCATTAAGCATCAAGTTTAATGAGCTATACAGTTACCAGCTTATTCATTTAATAAACGTTTATTGAGCACCAGAGCAGACTCCTACTCTGGGTCAGGTAGTATTCCAGGTACTGAGGATGCCGCATTCAATAAGATATAAAAGGACCCTGCGACTCTTCTAGAGCTTACATTCTAGACGGTGTATGTGTGTGAAGAAGGCACAGAAAGACAACAAACGTAAGTTAAAACATGGTTAAGTGCCATGATGAAAAACACATGGATGGATGTGATGGGGGTGAATGCATGGTCAGAAAAGGTCTCTCTGGGAAGGCATCTGAGCTGAGAGCTGAATGACAAAAAGCTGCCAGCCAATGGAAAATCTGGATAAGTTCATTCCAGACAAAGGAAGAGCCCAAGGCAGGATCAAACACCCCAAGAAAACGAGGGCTTCCCTGGTGGCACAGTGGTTGAAAGCCCGCCTGCCGATGCAGGGGACACGGGTTCGTGCCCCGGTCCGGGAGGATCCCACATCGGAGCGGCTGGGCCCGTGAGCCATGGCCGCTGAGCCTGCGCATCTGGAGCCTGTGCTCCGCAACGGGAGAGACCACAACAGTGAGAGGCCCGCGCACCGCAAAAAAAAAAGAAAAAAGAAAAGAAAACGAGCACGGCTATAGAAGAAGGAGGAAGGGGACTGCGAGGCCAGAGAGGTAGTCCAAAGCCATGATCGTGAAACGTAGCCCATAGTTGTGAGTGTGGATTTCACTGTATGAGTGATGAATCCATAAAGTTTCCATGCAACACAGAGACATGAATTGCTGTACATTTTGAAAAGATCAGTCAGGCCCAGGGGAGGAGACCGAACTGTGGGGGTATCAGAATGGGCACAGAGAGGCCTGTTAGTTAGGAGACTACCAGAGGAATCTAGGTGAGAGCTAACAGTAGATTAGACCAGGATGACAGCCATGGAGACAGAAGGGAGGGTCAAAGTGGTTTCGAATATATTAAAAAGCAAAACCATCTCAACTGGGATTGGATATGAGGAGTGAAAAAAAGAGAGGAATCCAGGATGATATCGTAGCTTGGGTTACCTGGGAAGTAAAGCCTGAGGCCTAAGCTTATAGGCTAACGCTGGGTGGGGAGTAGGATCCAAGGGGGGAAGAAAAAGAAAGAAAAGTGAGGCAGGAAGGAGGGAGAATAAATAGAAGGCATATGTTAAGCTGACAACAGCTTTAAAACAAACACAGATGATTGTTAATCTTGTAGAACTTCAGAGACAGTATGAAACCTCTTTGTATTGGAAACAGTCCGGTGGCGAAAGGAGGAAAAAGAATTTATCTGCAGCCTCCCTCCCATATCCTGTCTCCCCTAGATCAAAGTCAGCCCCACAAGGCTTTAACCCACTCACACTTCTGGGTGTGTGACCCAGTGCCTCTGAAGCACCTCTAGGTCCAACCTGGCCAGTGTCAAGGTGTGATGGTCTTTCATTATCAGTTAACACCGTACATAGGGACTCTCTGGTCTGTGCTGACAGCAGCAGATGCCAGGACTTTATGGTAATAAGAATATTTGTAAGAACCTATAATGAAAAATAATCTGAAAAAATATATATATACGTAAACTGAAGACCTTTGCTGTATTCCTGAAACTAACACAACATTGTAAATCAACTACGCTTCAATTTTAAAAAAAAACATTTAAAAAAAGAATACCATGAGCTGTCTCAAGAGCAGGGTTTTGGAGTTGAGTGGGGCTTATTAGCTCTGGAATGGCACATAAACCAGCAGAGATGACTCCTGGCTTTTGGGCTTCGGTAACTGGGTAAATGGTGGCACCTTTTATTACTGACATGGGCAAGACTGGAAAGGACAAGATGTTGGGGAGAAAAATCAAGAGCTCAGCTCAGTACATGTTAAGTTTGAGATACTAATTAGACATCCGAGTGGGTATAAAGCAAGCATGGGAGACAGAGGGTCTGGAATTGAGGTGGGAGGACAGCACCGCAGGCTGTAGTGATTGGCATAGAGATGGTACCGAAAGTAAGAGACTACATAGGTTCAAGAAGGACAAGAACGTATATGGAAAAGAAAAAAGTTATTGTCTAAATACTGTGGCCCACTAATATTTAGAAAATGAAAACGAGCAAAAGAAAACAGCAAGCAAAGAAGATGAACAAGCAGTGGACATTGACACAAAAGGAAACTCATGAAGAGTGTGGTGTTGCAGATTAGAGGGCAATATATTTAAGAAGGGAGTGCTCAACTGTGTGGAATACCAAGAGGCATACTAAATGAGAACCAAGACATGAAGACGGGATTTGACAACATGGAGGTCATCAACAACCTTTAGAAGGGTGGTTTCAGTGGATTAGCGGGGACAGCAACTTGACTGGAATGGACTGAGAGGATGATTCATCAAGAAATGGAGTTTGTTGTGAAGGGGGAGCAAAGAAATGGTAGGCTGTGTGGAGTCAAGGGAAGGTTTTTAAATGGATGCTATCAGGGTATGTCTGTGTACCAGTGAGAGGGAGCCGCGGGGGGTGGGGGGGCAATAAGGGGTAGGGGAATAGAAGGAACAAACTATTATGCATACAACACAGGGAAAACAGCCATTATTTTATAATAACAAATGGAGTATAACCTTCAAAACTTGTGAATCACTATATTGTACACCTGTAACTTATATAATATACATCAACTATAATTCAGTAAAAAAAAAAAATAGGGTAAAAAAAGAGAGAGAGAGAGAGAGAGAAGACAACAGATGACATCAGAATGGAAGGGGGTTTTAGGAACAATAATCCTGAAAAGGCAAGAGAGATGAAGTCTAGTGCACAAGTGGAGGGGTGGGCCTTTGAAAAAAGAAGGGGCACTTCATTACAACACAGTGAACGCAGATGGCTTGGATGCAGATGCACTCAGATTAGGAGATGTGGTGGTGAGAAAATAAAGGCATTCTACACTGACTGCATCTATTCTCTTCCAAAGAATAAGAGGCAAGATCACAGTCATTAAATATATTCAGGTTGGCACTCAACGGAACGTGTTTCACACAGCCAGGTCACCTTCAAGTTCACTTTGGTAAGTATGCTCTTCTAGACAAGGAACAAAATTCATGGTAAATTCTAATTATATTCTAGCTTCACACACATACACACCAATACTCACAAGAAAAAAAATGAAGCCACTTAGCTACACAATCAAATATCACCATCTAGTGGTTGAAACCTTAAAAGCCAACATATCAAAGCTGGGACCCACACTGTGATTCTTGAGAAGATATATCCTAGTTAGAATTAATTCAAGAAAAAGCTGTTTGAACAAAATAACTTATTAAAAAAACTTTAATACTGCATGAAATCTACCAATCACATATAAAATCTTAAAATAAATTACCTAAAGTGTATTTACTGAGTGCTTACTAGGTGCTAGGTGGCATGCTAAACTCTTTTACATGGACTTGCTCTTTAATACCCCCATAGTCTATGAGATAAGTGTCACCATTTTAATATAAGGAAACTAGAAATTGACCCTTGAAAGGTTAAGAATGTGCCCCAAGTTTATACAGATATAAATGATAAAACTAGGATCTGAGCGGAGTTAAAATAACTTCAAAATCCACACTCGTAACCACTAGACTTACGATACTGTCTCTATAAGGCACCAACATTACTTAGGGCTTGCGTAGAAAAGCAAACCAGTCTTCTGTTACAAAGAATCATGAATACTACAAGGTAGAACTTCAGAATTTAAAAACCATTCCATTGCAGACCAAATTTTTCTAAGAGCAGTTATAGTTTCTTACTAACGAAATAAACTGGACAACAGGAGACTCTGATGCTCAAGAACTATGCCTCCTTTGGAGGAAGACTGACATTAACACACTTGGATCATGCATAGTCAACGTGTTCAGAAAACTCTCTCTGTGCTAAATAAAACTAAGTAAGAGAATCCTGAGGGCAAAAATGAAGAAAATCACAAGGAGGCAGAAGAATGCATCCCAGGAAATAGAAGGTGCTCCCTCCTCCCTCTCTCCTTCTTTAGCAATTCCTCCAGGGGCATCCCTACTTCTCTACCATTCTAAGGATTATTACTCATTCCAAGTTCAAAGCTGTTCCATATTTTATTACTTAATCCTTACCATCATAGGTTATAGGGAAAGGAATAAGACTCAGAAAAGAACAATAATTTTCAAGTGTCATATTCTCATACAGATAGGAAAATTCTATTCCCAAAGGTCCTTTGTGGTTGGGATATGAAATAAAATATGTTCTCAGAATACTGTGTTCTAATCTGGAGTTTAAAATATATATTCCTATAGTACAATGCAATATATGGTAGTTAATCCACAAAAACCTATTTAGCCATAATATAGCAAAACACAGCAGCCTTATAAATTTTCAATAAATATTTACTGAGGGCCTGGGAAGTGCCACAAATTGGTCTAAGAGCTGAAGGTAGAGGACAAAAGTCTGTCTAGACAAAGTCCCTACATTCCTGGAGATTACATTTCTACAGAAGAAAGACAACTAAATATAAACAACTAAATAAGCGTAGATGGTAACTTCAAAAAGGGAGAAATACTATAAGAAGATTTAATATGCTGATGTGACTGTGGTTTTTCATTACTTTGTTAAAGTCATAAAATTACTTTTCACCATTGCCAATAAAATATAATGAAAAGGGTCTTACTGTTGCATATAAAGAGATCACAGTCTAGTTTTTTTTCTTCAGCAGTATTTACTGCAAACTTATTTGTATTTCTTTGCTCCAGCAATACCAAGTTGATAGAATCTTCCTAAACATGTAAAACAATTTCTTTTACATATTTAGGAAAATTCTTTGCATTTCCACACTCTGTTCCCACTTTCTTGAAATGCTTCCCACCACTATTGGTTTGGCAAAATACTACTCCTTCTTTGAAACCCAGCTGAAGATTGAACTTATCTGTCAGAACTTCCTTGATATACCAGACAGAACTGGTGGCTCCATTCCCTTTGATTCTGAAATATTCTGTATGAACTAACCTGTCTTACTGCATACACTACTCTGCAATGTATTGATAATTATCTGTATTCTGTGCATCTTACCAAAGGCTGAGCTCCTTAAAGTCTGATAATATATCTTACCTCTCTTTGAATGTTTTTTTTAAAGAAGGATGGATGGATGAATGGATATTTGATGTTATATTTTAATGATGACATTACACATTTCTTAAAGGTTGACTCATTTTATAGAAATTGGTACATCAATAAATGTCTAATACTGTTCCTGAACCAATAACTGCCACCCTAGCAACTAATTTACTTCCTGATCTGTCAAGATAGTTGAGATCAACTTAATGATATCCTTTGAAACACAGATTTAGAAACATACACATAAGTCATGAGTAAAGAATTTTCTTTTTCATTTCATTTGTAAGGTTTATTTGACTAGTATTCCTTTCACCTAATCACAAAATAGAAGTTTAAAATTCGTTTTTTTTTTTCTTGGCCACACCATACGGCACGTGCGATCTTAGTTCCCTGACCAGGGATCGAACCAGTACCCCCTGCAGTGGAAGAGCAGAGTCTTAACCGTTGGACCACCAGGGAAGTCCTAGAAGTTTAAAAATCTTTAAAAAACAACAACAACAGGGCCTCCCTGGTGGCGCAGTGGTTGAGAGTCCGCCTGCCGATGCAGGGGACACGGGTTCGTGCCCCGGTCTGGGAAGATCCCACATGCCGCGGAGCGGCTGGGCCCGTGAGCCACGGCCGCTGAGCCTGCGCGTCGGAGCCTGTGCTCCGCAACGGGAGAGGCCACAGCAGTGAGAGGTCCGCGTACCAGAAAAAAAAAAAAAAAAAAAAACATGACTTCCCTGGTGGTCCAGTGGTTAAGAATCTGCCTTCCAATGCAAGGGACGCATGTTCGATCTCTGGTCAGGGATCTAAGATCCCACATGCCACGGGTCAACTAAGCCCACACGCCACAATTAGAGAAGGCCACGAGCCGCAACTAAGACCCAATGCAGCCAAATAAATAAATAAATATTTAAGAAACAATAAAAAAAGGCTGATGTAATGGAGGCAGAGGGAGTACGGGGTTGCTGGGTAGTCAGGGAGGGGTTTGCTGAGAAGAGGACATGTGAGCAGAGATCTGAAGGACAAGACGACAGACATCAGAACACAGGAAATAAGAGCTTTTCAGATGGAGTCATAAGACAAAGTTGTATTAAGAACTGTGTTCAAAAACACAGGGAAGGCCAATGTGGCTAAAAATGTAGTGAAAATGATGGTGGTTTAAGATAAAGTTGGTTTGGAAGACAGGGACTGAGTTTTATTTTTCTTAATTTAACTTCACTATTCTTCCTTATATTATTTCCTACTCCTTATATTACTTTCAATCAATTGAATAGTCTCTTAGATATTTTTAAACCATTATTTCTATTTATTTTTGGCTTAGAGTAGCCGAACGACTCATTTCTACCAGATTCCTTTAATTCTGTTATCTTTTAAAGCTGTGTATACATTACTCCAAAAACAAATGCTAAATAGCTAAAAAACTTAATCATCTCACAGTGTTCTCCATTCAAAATAAAGCATCCAATCCAGCTGATTTCAGTGAAATGACTCAGTGTTTTGACATGCAGAAAAAAAAAATGAGTTATTTTGTTTATACACAAAGTTGGTATCTCTCATCTACCACAGGAAATTCAGAGGGAATCCCATGGCAATAACTGAATAGCTTTTCCCTTCTACACACTAGTGTGGTCTAGAGAAAAAGATAAAAACAACAAAGTTAATGAACTTTTAACAGGCACTTACAGGAACTTCTAAAGATGTTTTATGGATGTTCTGAAAATGATTTCATAAAAGTGGAAAATTTATAGTTGGTTTTCTTCTGACTAAGACAGAATGGCCAATCTTACAAAGTTCTACAACAGAAAAATCTTTGCCTAAAACACTGCAAATGAGAATTCACAATCTAACATTAGGCCGTTAAGCTGTTAGTTGTCCTTGATTTATTGTCTACCATTCACTCCCAATTTGAGGTGCTAATATATTATAGCTTAAGCATTATTTTATGTTTAATATTAGAATGCATTAATAAGATTACTCCCAGAATCAAAAATAATAACATGCCTAGAAACAAAAATGCTGGTTCCTCAACTTTGACTCAATTATGACAAAAATGATAAACAAGGAATCTTATAACCATCCTTACCAATAGAAAAAAAAGAAAAAAAGAAGATAAAGAACAAAGAAAAGAATTTTTAAAAAGTGTTTCTTGTTCAGCACTACTTTTAATTTCTCAAACTCTTCAGCACCACAAGGGAGATACCAGTCAAAGGCACAAAGGCCTGACTGTAGATCTCTGGATGATCTGAGGAGTATTCTGTCCTACCAAAGACCAAAACTGTTCTCGAAAAGAAAACTCTAAAAACATACCTTTTATTTTCAGCCAAAGTGGCTCCTTCGTCCTTCAGTTGTTTACTTTTCTCAGCACAGCCTTCAAGGAGAATTTCTTTCCTCCGTTTAACGGCATGAAGCCAGTTCCCTTCATCATTCTCAACTGCATCCTTCTCATCAGCAGCTTCAGCTTCAAACTGCTGGGAAGTGACCTTTGAGACCTTCTCACCAATCTTCCTTTTCCATCCAAAGGAAGCCATTCTGGAAAAATTACAAGGAAAGAGCTTTAAATTTCAAACTTGGCCTTTTATAGAAGTATTCCAACAAATAGGTAAAGAAAGGATAACAGGATTAGACTGTCATCATTTTTTGACCCCTAATTAAAATAGTGGATCTAGGCAATAATCACTGAAGGCTGCTAACATCATAAAGAAAGACAAGTCCACAACTGTATCTCCTGATGGAAGTGACACAGCATCCATGAAGTACTTCTGCCAAAAATTAAAGCTCAATCAGATCAAACCTCTACCAGTTTAAAAGAAATATGGGGGCTTCCTTGGTGGCGCAGTGGTTGGGAGTCCTCCTGCCGATGCAGGGAACACCGGTTCGTGCCCCGGTCCGGGAAGATCCCACATGCCGCGGAGCGGCTGGGCCCGTGAGCCATGGCTGCTGAGCCTGCGCGTGCGGAGCCTGTGCTCCGCGACGGGAGAGGCCACAACAGGGAGAGGCCCGCGTACCGCAAAAAAAAAAAAAAAAAAAAAAAAAGAAATATGGGATACAGATGAGCATGCTAAATAAGATGTCAGAGATGCAGACAGCAAGAAACAGAAACTAAAGAAAAAACTGGCTTCTTCAAGAAATAACTGCCAGGTTTCTTCAAGAAAAAAGGAAAAGTGAGACTTAAGAAACACACAAATCAAATATAATGTGTGGAGCTTGCTTAGCTACAGGTTCAAACAAGCCAATGGGGAGGAAACCTTTATGAAATAATAGGGGAAATCAGAACAATGATTTCATATTTGATAATATTAAGAAGTTCCTGCTTTTCTTTTTTTTGGTATAACAGTATTGTGATTATGTTGATAAAAAGAGTGCTTATCTTTTAGGAATACATATTAAAATATTTTACATGAAATTACACGATACCTAGGAATTGCTTCAAAGTAATCAGCGGGAGTGGGGAGTGCAATAGAAGAGAGATATAGATAAAAAGATTGCTTTGAGTTTATAAGCGATGAAGTTAGGTGGTGAGTACACAGGATTCTTTGTACTTTCCTCTTTCCTTTCATATATGTTTGAAATTTTCCATAAAAAAAGTTTCTGAAAGATTCAAACTTAGGAAATGACTTAATTCACAGAACTATAAGGTTAATCAGAATGATAAGAAATGTTAAACTATTTTGTAAATCTGCAATAATATACAAATGTAAGGGCTAAGCGAGACAGCATAACTGATGGAACAAAGTTAAAGGAAACCCTGGAAGAACCGACCAAATATTTATTTAGAGAAGGGATTTGCTGAGGGATGGAGAGCTCTTGCTAGTTACATGGATGGGTTTAAAGATACTGAGAAACCCTTGGAATTCTATATACATTTTTATATGCTCCTGTGCAATCTGCACAAGAGTCTCTAAGCTTTCATTCCATTCTTAAAGGAGCCTATAACCCCAAGAAGATTATGATCAACTGACTGATCAACTATCGAGATAAGGAAAAGCAATGAACCAGAGGTCTCCATCAAACTATCAAAGAATGGGCATTGTGGGAGTAAGGGAAGGAGAGAAATGAAACAGCAAGTAAGTTCTAGCAGATATCAAGATCTTTATCACTGATGCACATGCTGAAGTAAAGTGTAAGTAACCACTAGAATGAAGGAGACAAAAAAACTGAGGTTGGCTATGAGGTCACTAACATGGAAAGGCTCAAGATAATGGCAGATTTTGGAGGGGTAAGAAAATTGTGGGTCATGTGCCTAAGTTCTTAATGAATATGACAAAGTACCAACAAATTATAGCAATCAAGAAATGTACAGGTCGATATGGGTAAACCACATGCTTTCCACAGGAGCAGAGATTTCTAGAAAAGCCTGTAGGAGTAATGGATTATAAGCTATACTAGGGAATCAGGACAACGTCAAACTCTCTCCCCAGACCCATTATAATAGAGGAGAATGAGTTTCCTCTGTTTGAAGATGACTGCAAGTAACTGAGGGAAAGAACCAAGAAATGGCTGAAAATGTAAGTGTGGTTACTAAGGAACAGAAGTCCGGAGGCCCAGAAGGAGAACAACATGAGAGAATGGATCATTAGGAAGGTCTCACGAGATAACAGAATAAGTCAAGATAAGAAAGAAGTCTTGTATTTATGACTGTCCCTAAAGGTGACAAGGATGAGGATGATTAAGTTTTTTGGCTTCAAGTTTCCAAGCTGGCAATGTGAGGGACCAAGAAGTGTGGGAACTCTAATAATACAGACATTATACCCTGCCACAAGCTAGAGAATGCTTCTCTTCACTGCGACGTAAAATGCAGCACCCAAGACGAGAAACCTGATGAACACAAACAGGTAATGAAAACAGCATCCTTCCGGGTATAGGGATGTAGTCGGAGGTGAGGAATTCAAGAACCGATTTACCCGAAAATGTTACCGCACAAGAGAAACCAGCATTAGCATTTCCCCTCATTTTGCACAACAGTAAAGAAGAGCGAAGTTCATAAAGGCTGCCCAGGACGTCACCCGCGAGTTCACAGCCCCGCCCGCGGCCGCGGGCCCCTGCCACGCTGGGGGCAAAGCCAGGCCGCTTCCGCTCCTCCCGCCGCTCAGGACGGGTCAAAGCCGCACCGCCCGCCTCGGAAGCCGCCCCGGGCGCGGGTGCCAGGGAGGGCCCGATCCCCAGACTTGCTGGTCCCTAGAGACCAACCTTAGCGTCCCGGCTCTGCCACACCCGCGGTGGGCCTTAACTCCGACTTCTGAAGCTCCTTTCTCCCGTTACCCCAAGACCCACAAGCCTCGCTTCCCTCAACTTCCTCACGCTTCCACCCCAGACCCGTAGTCCCTGTTACCTGATGACCATTCCCCGGGTCCTGTGTTTACATTCCGCTTGCCCTTTGCCCACCGGAAACGGAAGTTACCGCGCCCGACCTCCTACCTGCTTGCCGTAGGTGCAGGGTGTCCCAAGATAGGGGGTTGCCCGATCTGGGGCGTGCGAACAGTCCAGAGAAGCTGGCAGGGAAGAGGCGACTCTTAGCGCTTTTCTCTTCCGCAATCCTTTCCCCGGGACCACAAATCCCAGAAGTCACTGCGGCCGCCCCTACCCCATTATTACCCTCCGAGGCTGGTAGTCCGGGCCGCCCGGGCCGGGAGCGCCCTCTACCGGCAGACGAGAGCGTCGGCGCGCGGGCGCCCACAGCTCGGGAGCGCGGGAAACTGCGGCTGCGCCGGCTGAGTGCGCGCGGAGAGGACAGCCCTGGCGGTACCACGAGGTCCATCCAGTCAGCAGGTAAAGCAGAAGAGGCCCGGGAAAACGGTTTGGGGGGAATCCAGAGCATTGACTCACACGACTCTCCCTAAAGGAGTTTACAACCTAGTTGATGAGGTCGTCCAGACACTGAAGACAGAGGCAAACCCGACTGAAAAAGGGTACGGCCGTGGCTCAACCGTTGGGGAAAAAACCCCACAAAATGTTGGACTCAATTTCTGTAAAGAAGAAAGAATTATGGCCCGAAAGTAGCTGTCTTGAAAATAAAAAAAAGTGGAGACATGTAATACAGGGAAGTGTTTAGGAAATTGAAAAATTAAGATCGTTTTGATTTCTCAATGTCTCTGTGGATCATTTTTGTAGACCAGTTTTTCTCAACCTCAAGGATGTAACATTTCCAACGGGAT
The DNA here is from genome assembly GCF_964165515.1 of Mesoplodon bidens. Lineage (NCBI taxonomy): Eukaryota > Metazoa > Chordata > Mammalia > Artiodactyla > Ziphiidae > Mesoplodon > Mesoplodon bidens. The sequence continues at coordinate 34,751,627 of NC_138160.1, forward strand.
GATTCTTTGTTAGAAGGGGGCCTCTCCTTTGCGGGGCAGGGTGTTTAGTGGCATCCCTGGGCTCTACCCACTGGATGCCATTAGCATCCACTCCCACCCCACCAGCTGTGACAAGCAAAAATGTCTCCAGACATGAGAAAATGTCCCTGGGAAAAAGATGGACCCCCCACCCCTACCCCATTGAGAACCACTGATGGGGAGCAAGCATTCTCCAAAGGTGATCCTCAGAACCCGGGAGGGTCGTCAAGATCCTTTCAAAGTCAAAACTATCCCTGTTTTCATACTAACATGAAGACATCATTTACCTTTTTCACAATGTTGACATTTGCGCTGAGAGTGCAAAAGCAATGGTGGCTAAAACCACTGGCACCTCAGCCCGAATCAGGGCAATGCTACCAAGCTGTACTAGTAGTCATTGTATTCTCCAGCACTGTACACACTCATTGTAAGAAAAAGAAGATGCAGTCCCTCGATGTCCTTGAAGAAGCAGTAAAAATTATTTTATTAAAATGACCCTTGAGTACACACATTTTTTTAATAGTGCGACAAAAATGGGAGGTACAAAGTACTTTTGCTGTATATTGAAGTATGATGTCAAGATAAAAGCACTCGTGAAATTGCGTTATAAACTGAAGTAGATGCTTTCTTTGTGGAATACAATTTTTACTTAGAAGGGCTGACACCCCTGCTGGTTTTCAGGCTTGGGTCTGACAGGCCTTTGCGTGAAAATGAACAAAGGGAGCCTCTTACATCAAGGAAAACAATCGACAGTTACCAATGATAAAGTTCAAGAATTTAAGCAAAAATCATCATTCTGGAAAACATGTATTTGCCACAGTGATCTTGCCAGCTTCCCATTACTTTCAGATTTTTCCAATGAGATCAGTGGTGGTATCAGATGCGATTTTTATTTATAATATATTGTTGGATTAAATGTTTCAACATTGGTAAGAACTGTGGAAGTGAACCAATTTTTTCAAACTGAGCAATATGCAATTGTGGTAGCCAACCTCCAGGATCCCTAATCCTGGCATTCATACTCTTATGTAGTTCCTTCCCACGTCATACCAGGATTGTTCTGTGTTGCCTGTAGGATAGGGCAGAAGTGATAGTATACCACTTCTAATATTATATCACTCCTGATATTAATAAAAAAGCACTACCAAGGTGGTGGCAATGTTACTTCATCTGGGTTAGAGGTTGACATGGCCATGTTCATTGCAAACCTAAAACACTGAAAATACATCAAGCCAAATATTTTACGATTTGTGCACTTTTATGTATGTTATACCTCTATAAAACTCTTTAAAAAATATATATCTCCCTAACAAGGCATTCGGAGCAGGATTTATGCCTTATGGTCACATTTGTAGTGCTTGGTTCATAGTTGCCTTATGAGGGAATATAGTTTGCAGAGTAAAATAATTAAACGGTGCTCGAAGCTGTACCCCTTTCTAAAAGGAGTCTTTCCTAAATCTCTCAAATAACTTAATCTTGATCCACTCTACCCTAGTAAAGGTGACCTCCAACACTAAGTTTTCACACTTCACCCACCACTTTCCTACTTACTTTGGTCTATGATCATAATGCATCTATTTATATATTTAATAATTTCCCATGCTGTCTGTATAGACATGATCATCTTCCAAGTTGCTAGAAATCCTCTACATTTGTCATAGTTAACGTTTATTGTCATCCACAATAAATAGACAGCCTATTTGTTTACAATAAATAGAACAGTTCAATAACTATTTTTCAGATGAGAATTTCTTGTACAATTTTGTTCAGTCAGGGTACTCGAGAGTAATTAAGTTCCCTAAAAGAACAATCTGTGTGCTGTTCCTAACAGTCTAGTACCGTGTTCTGTTAAAATTATCAAGCTATTTTAAGGATTCAGAATGTCAGCAATCTAACACAAGCCCTGCCAACAATGCCGTGTAAGATTTCATACTGATTGAATTCTAACAGTAGTGGAATTCTAACCAAATCTAATGTTAGCAACCAAAGATAACTGCTCTGATTTTTGTTGTATATAACTTAATATTTTGTGCAGGTGGTTAATTTTTAGATGAAACAAAAACTCACTAATTTAGATGAGACAAAAATCACCACGTTCAAGTGCTAAAATTTGTTCAAGCACTATACTTTAGGCACATTGTTTAAAAGGGGCACAGATGGTCGGCCATAGCAAGTGCCTTTTTTTTCCATGTAGTTTTCCCAGAAGTTAAAAAAGTTAAGCACATTGTAAGCCGATGAAAAATGATGTTTTTCTTTATTATCCATTTTCCAAATCAAAGTATTTGAAATTGTATCCTTAAATATACTCTGGTCAAGACACACATGAACATGTCTCAGAAATATTGTACCACATAGATTGATTTCTACCATACTACCAATTTATAGTTATGTTTTATGTGGACTTTCATTCATCAGTGAAGAGAACTCACGATGAAAATATGATTTCTGTTGTGGATGGGGAAGATGGAAGGAGTTAAGGGGAAAAGATTTAAATACATTTTTTTCTTTCATTCCAAAGGTTCATGGAGTTCTACATCCACCAATAGTACACCAGTCATTAATTCAGTGTGAATGGTATCCCTACAAGGTCAAAAAGTAGGGGGTGGGGCAGGGTGAGAGGGCAGGACTTTTTGTACAAAATCATTTAAAACTCTGAAAAACTACAGAACCATCCAAAGAAAAAATATAATCAAAGTAAAAGCAATGGAGTTTATTTCAGTGAAATTATTTTAAATTAGATATGATATATTAAGCTCCCATATCCCCCAACCTGGTAGAAAAGTTCCTCTCAGTGAGAAATCATTTATTTTAATGGCAAAAATTTTACATATCAGTAAAATCTGTTATATTTAAAACTATGTATACAGTACATTTCTGGCAAAAACCTTATACATCTTTCAGTTGTCAAGACAAAGTAAAAATATGGTTGCATAAAATCACAAAAAATATAAATTGCTGAAAAGATAATAAAAAAAGATTAAAAATCATTTGCATTGACTCCCTTACATCTTCAATTAGTAAGAATTTGCAAACCACAGTAAATTTCTGAAAATTCTGATGCAACCTTGACATACTCAACCAAAAGTTGTCATTTCAAATATCCCAGCTTAAAAAAAGAATTTACTGCAATAGTCTGTGCATTTATTATACTATTTGTACAAGTGCAATATTTAAATATCTTCAAAATAAAACTCAGTAACTAAAAGGAACCACAATAACTTAAAAGAAGCAGTTTACAAAATTAACAATTTTTAGAAGGTCCTATTTAATTGGTTCCTCTTTTGTTCCCTGCTCCCCACAACAGGTTATAGAGACATTACAACAATGTCTTAGTTCTATATACAAATCTGTAGCTTTAAAAATACAGTCTTCTGTTCTTAACATTAGGAACATAATGCTGCATTTAGAGCCTACATGAAGTCAATATCCTCAAAACAGAGGGCCACATACAAGTTATAAATACAGTTTGAACTTATATTTAAATGGAACTCCTATAATTTTATACAGCATTCAGATTCTAAGTTGAACAGAATAAGCCCTGGAAAAAAGGAAGCAAGGTTTTTCTTTTGAATTCAGTGCATGTTTCTAGGGTACTGGAGCCAAATCTACAACTACAGTAACTATGCAAGCTATCGACATTTGAGTACATTATCATCTGGTTACAGAGGTGCCAAAAACAATACTACAATACAAAGATTCTTAAAAGAGAAAAAAAGATAGTTCCATTGCAATGGAAAAATAATTAATACCAAAAAATTTTTAAGTTAAAATATAGTATAAGGCAATTATGGGTGACACAGTAATTTTTTATTACCATACACATGATACGAATTTTATCTGACGTGACTAAATTTTTTTCTTACACCTATTATGTAATGGATTATACTAAGAGCAAGAGAAAGAAAATATAAATCAGAGCTCTTAGGAAGATTAAGCAACTTTAGGCAGTTTCCATAATGCTACTTTTTAAAAAGTAATTAAAATCCAAAGCAAATGTTACTATTTAGAAGAACTAACTGATCTGTTCCATATTTTATCGAAACAATAATAAAGTAATAACTGATGAAGGAGACACCAAATGCAATGTATAAACATTAATTGGAGCCTGGTTTGAAATAAATTTGTAGGACAACAGGGGAAATCTAAATATGCATGATTAGATGGCATTAGAGAATTATTAATTTTTAATGGTATTATGGGTTTTTTTAGGAGAATGTCATCATTTTTTTAGGAGATGCTTGAAGTGTTGAGGGGTGATGAATATATCTGCAATATCCAAATGGTTCAGGGGAAAAAAGCATATATACACACACATATATATATAAAACTGTATCTATATACAGATATTGATAAAGCATATATGGCAAAATGTTAACAAATGTTGAATCTAAGTGGTAGATACACATATGATCACCTTACAGCCTTTCAACTTTTCTTTTAAAAAATGTCCATAATGAAGTCTAGGAAAAAAAGTCATATCTGAGCATTTAAATAGTTTGTAAGACATGTTCTATGCACTGAATCAATTTAAAAGATACATGATTGAATGACTAGAAATTTTTGCATACATTTAATACTGACCGACATGATGAGCAGAGGACTTTGTGATATTGGCAAAACCAGCATGATTTATTTACAGTATATGCAACACAGCTCTTGTGACAAAAAGAGCAATTTATGTACAGAATATAGTGGGCAAATTGTAAAATTAAACTTAGTGCAGTGTCTGAATATATAAGTTCTGTGTGTTTTTGGACTTACCAAACGAAAGAAAAAAATTTAAATGTGTCCAATATCTTTAAGGTGACTTACCATATACTACAGAATATTAAGAATATTAAGGAGGGGATATGGAAGAATCATCCAGGCTGTCCCTACTGTTGAAGATACTTGATATTTAAGGAGCCCAGAAAACAAAATCACCTATAAAGTTCTCTGGGGATTCTAGGCAAATATTTATTGAATAAATTTATGAAGCAAATATATAACACATCAACATGTAATTAATACATGAAGGCCTTTATGGTAAATTAATATTTGACAAAGCCCTGTATACACTAAATATAAAATAGCCAAAAATCAAGTGAGCCTGAGAGAACTATAATTCATTGTGTATATTATATTATTCTATATGCCTACCGAACAATGAACAAAATTATCTTAATTCATTTCTGCACATTATGCTTTTAACTATTAATCATGTTCCAGTCCCTGTGCAAACTGCATTCCAAAAGGCCAACCCTCAGTTATAATTATGTATAACTTGATTATAAATGGAAGCATTTGGCTATGATTTATTATGCATGCTTATTGCTATCAAAGAAATAGCAAAGTTTTAGGTTTACTGTGCAAGAATTTTAATTAGATTTGCACACATCTCAAAAAATTCTATTGTGTGACTTCCAGGTCTTGGAGTTAAGTCAACAGGAGAAGAGTCAAGTGAGGTTACAGATGAGGTAAGAGAAGCTTCTGAGGACTTTCCTTGAGCCTCAGCATCTGAATCATTCCTTTGGCAAGCTCGATAGTTGCTAACTGAGCCCGATCTCTGTGGAGTAGCAGTCCCTGATTTGGCTTCAGCAATTTCATCTGGGTAAAAAAAAACTTCAATTTATTATAATCCATGACACCCTCCCCAAAATTTTAATAGTATTTAATTTGCTTCTTTAAGTGAGAATACTGACCAGCTATCAAGAGCATGTTTATTTTGAATACCTCCTAAAATAGAAGCAATGAATCTGTATTATGCCACTTGCCTTTTTTACACACAGCAATGTATTCCCCTAATGACTTACTAAGATTGGGTACATATTTGGCTGCTCATCAGTCTTGCAATCCAGGATTAAGAGAGCCCAATAAACTAATAATGAGGCTTAATAAACATCATTCCCTAGCAATAAAAGTCAATCTTTCCATATTAAAATCATAGAATAAATGCACTTAAAATTTGAATCCTGGAAATCATCTCATCTAACTCCTCGTTTTATTGATAAGAAAACATAAACCCCTTAAGACTTAAGTGACAAATGAAGAGAGAGGTAAATCTAGAACCCAAGCCTCCTAACTCTCATCGTGGTGCTCTTCATTCTCCCACTTTGTCTTCATATTTGATTTAAGATCTTATAAAAGAACAACAATTCCAATGAACAAAAATCAAGGAAAACCTAAGTTGGGAACACAATATAAAAACAGTAAATGTCCGTTCAATTGGTAAACCCAGGTACTAATAAACCTAAGGTTCATGAATTTTTTTTTTTTTTTTGCGGTACGCGGACCTCTCACTGTTGTGGCCTCTCCCGTTGCGGAGCACAGGCTCCGGACGCGCAGGCTCAGCGGCCATGGCCCACAGGCCCAGCCGCTCCATGGCATGTGGGATCCTCCCGGACCAGGGCACGAACCCCTGTCCCCTGCATCGGCAGGCGGACTCTCAACCACTGTGCCACCAGAGAAGCCCCAAGGTTCATGAATTTAATCCAAATACAACGGAAAAAAATAAAACCCATTCTGTATCTCAGACTGCATTAGTAAGTGTTAGAAGAAAAATACCATCTAGACATAGACAAACAGGTTTAGCCAACATATCATAGCTCAAAACTGTGTCTTTCTGATACTATGTAGGTACTATCTTTGAGTTTACAAAGAAGACAAAAAATTCACAGGTAAATCTCATCTAATAATTCCATATAATCTTAAATGAACAAAAGTGGCAACATATCTTAATTCAATTGATTTGGCCAATGAAGAATTGCCATAAACTTCTACTTAATTAAAGGTTCTGGGGACCTTTCCTGGTGGCGCAGTGGTTGAGAACCCACCTGCCAATGCAGGGGACACAGGTTCGGGCCCTAGTCTGGAAGATCCCACATGCTGCGGAGCAACTAAGCCCGTGCACCACAACTACTGAGCCTGCTGTCTAGAGCCCATGAGCCACAACTACTGAGCCTGTTGCCACAACTACTGAGCCTGTGCTCTAGAGCCCGAGCCACAGCTACTGAGCCTATGTGCCACAACTACTGAAGCCAGCACTCCTAGAGCCCGCGCTCCACAACAAGAGAAGCCACCACAGTGAGAATCCCGCGCACCACAATGAAGAGTAGCCCCTGCTTGCTGCAGCTAGAGAAAGCCCGCGTGCAGCAACGAAGACCCAACGCAGCCAAAAATAATTAATTAATTAATTTTTTTAAAAAAGTTTCTGTTTGTGAGAGAACATTTATATATATACACACACACACACACACACACACACACACACACACACACACACACACACAGAGCTATAGTCTTTCATAATGCTGGGGTAGAATTATTATTGATATTTATTTGAATTATGAGTCAAGTGTGTTCCGTCAGGCTTTTTAGTAGATAAGGTAAATTAGTTTTAAGAGTCAGGGCTTCCCTGGTGGTGCAGTGGTTGAGAGTCCGCCTGCCGATGCAGGGGACACGGGTTCGTGCCCCGGCCTGGGAAGATCCCACATGCTGCGGAGTGGCTAGGCCCGTGGGCCATGGCCGCTGAGCCTGCGCGTCCAGAGCCTGTGTGCTCCGTGACGGGAGAGCCCACAGCAGTGAGAGGCCCGCGTACCGCGAAAAAAAAAAAAAAAAAAAAAAAAAAAGAGTGTATGTGCATGGGAGATCTGAATTAACGTACATTTCAAACCATGGTATGATTTTGCACCATTTACTAGAAGTCAACATTTATTCTAAATAAAACATTTTACCTTACCAAAATGAACTACAAAAAACAGAAATGTAGCAGAAACTATCACTTTAGGATCAGGCTGTATCAGGCTTTAAGGATTTTAGAAGATAATCTTAAAAGGACAATAAACTATTCACAAGATACACAAATGTTCACGTCAACAAAGGCAAAAAATCCTATATTCTATGTTCTTCTGCTATTGAATTACTAGGAACAATTCAAGAAGCTTCAAAAGAATCAAAGATTTACTAAAATGCCAAATTAGGTAAAAAGGTCTAATATGTCATCTATGTTGTTCTGTGTGATGTACTTACCATCAATACTACGGAAATCCAATAAGTATGTTCTACTGTCCACTTGGTATAACTGTAGACTCATTTTGGAGAATGTACTTGTCACAGGATTCTTCCTTCGAACACGCAAATAATATGGGTTTACAACCTAGCATATGGTATGGAGAAAAACAAAGTCAAAAGGAATTCTTCTATAAAACATTATATAGACTGCAGGTTTGTCAAATGTGCTAATAATCAGAATGCTCTTTCTTTCTTACCTTCCATTCATAATCCAGTTGTTTAATTGCTCTACAAACTTCTGCCATGATATCATTTGGTCGACTTTGACTTCTAATTCCCAAATGCCATTTTGCTTTCCTTACACCTTGGTGTTTGGATTTCTGTGGATTTAATTCATCGAGGGTATGGCGTGCCCTTGGTGTTTCAGCAACCAAGAATGGTACTCTTTCAGGATGGGGCCGGGTCAAGTGGTGATCATCAAGAAAAGAATCAGGTGGGCTTGTTGCCAAGTAAAAATCTTTGGCCTCATTCATTATTCTCCTGTTATCTATTATGAGGTGGTAGGCAACTGCCAAAGGGTCCTGATGATTTCTGTTATAAAGGCAGCTGAGAACCTCCTCTTCTGAGCATTCAAATTTTTCACATACTTCTTTTAAGGCTTCATCATCAATCATGGTTGAACTATATGATGGATCCTCAGGAAAGAGATATTTTGGAAGGTCCTGTTTAAACCATTCATGTTCCCTGAGAGAAAATGGCAGGGGTCAGAAGGACTTCGAGGAGAGATGAGACTGAAAGTAACAGTTTGGGGGAGTTTAGGATATGAATTCATTTATATTTATACTCATACTGTATTATCTTTTTTTTTTTTTTTTTTTTTTTTGTGGTACGTGGGCCTCTCACTGTTGTGACCTCTCCCGTTGCGGAGCACAGGCTCCGGACGCGCAGGCTCAGCAGCCATGGCTCACGGGCCCAGCCGCTCCGTGGCATGTGGGATCCTCCCAGACCGGGGCACGAACCCGTGTCCCCTGTATCGGCAGGCAGACTCTCAACCACTGCGCCACCAGGGAAGCCCTATCATTTTTTTAAAACTGAGATTTTCCTCTTCTGGCTCACATTTCATTGTATATGTTAAGGGAAATTCTTCAGCCTTCCTCTGATTTTAAGAGGGAGAAAACACTGCTGGAGCAACCAGAAACAAAGTGTCTACACTTTAAAGTTTTGGAACAAATGGCAATGGCAAAGACCATGTTATTTCCAGCTCAGAAAGAGAACAAAATTAGTCTGTGGATTCATTATAATACTCTTTGGATATAATGTTAAGTGACAAAATATATAACAACAACAAAAATAGACAACTATTATTCATTGAGTGCTTACTATGTGGTAGATTTTAGGCTAAACACTTCATATATATTATCTCACCTCATTTTCAAACAACTCTGTGAAGATAATATCCCCTTATTTTAATGAAGGAACTGAGGATTTCCTAACTTCATATGTAAAAGGATATTTTTGACTTGAACTATGTAAAAAAAAATATGCTAAAACTAGAAACATTAAGAGAGGAAAACACCCAAAAGAACAATGATTATATTCTGCGTAATGGAATTAAAAATCACTTTAATTCTCTTCTCTAATTTTTTTGGTGTTTTCTAAGTCTTTTCCAATTATCACATATTTCATTTAAATTGGAAAAAACATGTAAAACACAAGAAAAAGCACCTCTCACTAAGATATTCTGAAATATAAATTTTACAGAATGACTAGCCCTTCTCCTCTAGTGGTAAAGTCATGCCCCGCCACTCACAGTCTGTTTTTTAGCTAGTCTGCAGCATATGGAGTAAATGGAAAGGCATGAAGCTTTTTTCTTTTCTTTTTTTTTAAATTGGAATATAGTTGATTTACAATGTTGTGTTACTTTCTGCTGTACAGCACAGTGAACCCAGTTATACATATACATATATCCACTTCTTTAGATTCTTTTCCCATATAAGTCATTACATAGTATTGAAGAGAGTTCCCTGTGCTATACAGTAGGTCCTTATTAGTTATCTATTTTAGGAATCAAGCTTTAAGTTGTACATATGATCTTTCTTCTTCATTATCCTAATGCTTTCTTCTTTACTATTCCCAGATATACGTCTGATTTCTTTCTTCCTTCTCCCTCCATCTCAGAGAAGTGTGCTGTCTAGCCATTAGAAGACCAAAAGAGAAATTTCCATAAGGGAAAAAAAGGAAAGAAAAATGATGGTAGAAGAAACAAGGTTTGCAGTTTTTAAAAAAATCTTCATCAGAAATGACCTGCCCAAATTTGAAAAGGAGATTTGTCATCATCACCTTTGCCTTATTTAAACTATTCCGTAGAACCATATGCAACTGGCAAAATTGATGGACTTTTTTACCTACAAAACAGTAATTTCATATGTAGTTCAATGTATACTACTACAAAAAAAAACATGTCATTGATTGAATTAAAATTTTCTCATTCCCTGAGATGAACAAAAGGAAAAAATACAATAATTTATAAGATCAGAACTCAAATAGCAACACACAAATTTACTACGAAAAAATATTAGTCCCCATGAGAATATGTAAAAGTCAAACATGAAGCATACTATAGAAAATCTTAAAGAATCACTACCAAATCTAATACCTAACCAGGGTCCTTTTTATTTTTTATTAGCTCTTTTTTTAAATTAAAAAGTAATACACTGACAAGTACAGGTTTCTGGTAACTGACTATACTGCTGAACTGAATGAATAAGCATTTTCAGAACTCTAATGGAAAACTGATGAATTCATAAAAGTGCTAACAAAAGATCAAGATAAAAAAATTAATTACATAGGACTGAGTGAACTGATGAGGATGATTATAATTTTTGTGACTTTCTGTTTGAATTTAAAAAAATGTTTAAAAAAAAAGTAACTTACTGGTGTCCTAAGAACTAGTGAGGAGTGACAAAACTGATGGGTCAAAGCACCCTTCCCCCACTTCTGACTTTAACTCCTTCACCTTATTTTGTAAGCACCTATTTTTCTGATCAGATATTATCCTGTTTGAAATGCCTAGAAGAGATTATATTTTCCTTACTGAACCCCAAGTATATTATTACAATACTTAGCTAAGAGTGAATTCCCCTCTATTTTAGTTACATTATACACATTTACTTTAATAAAAAATACTGTATTCAGAATTTCATTAAAGCAACTTTGTAGATGTATGGAATAAAAAAAAGTAATATAATGTTCACTGCTACAATTTCAAAACAAATAAAGAAACAAAAGCAAAAAAGTGAAATCCCTTCCTCCTACCAATCTTACTTCCCTAAAGCAGCCAGGTTAGTATGTGTTCTTAAATATCAAAATAAAATAAATGAGTCTATACACTATTTTTAACATAAAAATAGGATTACATTGTACATATTGTTCTGCAAAATTTTCTTTTACTTATATCACTGATACTATTAGATCTGATAATCAAGTTGCTTTATCACCTGATATCTTTGATTGTGGCTCTCTTCATGGGATCCACCTGCAGCATATGTTTCAAAAGGCTAATCACAGAAGGGTTTAAATACTGAGGGGTATAAAAGATCCCATCACATATCTTCTTAAAAAGAGTTGGCACATGATCATCATCGAATGGAAGTGTTCCACATAATAAAGCATAGAGAATAACCCCACTGCTCCATATATCTACCTCTGGACCAGCATACAATCTGTAACAGGAAATATCAATTGGATTAAACAATCATTAGTAACTTAAAGAGTAAATCAATTAATCATTTTAAATATAGATACTTCATAATTATTAGTCAGAATATGGTTTCTATAAGTCACTGCTGTGTACTACACATACAGATTCTATACTAATTCTATCAGTATTATCTTTAAAAACAAAAATTAAGAATTTTTTTAAGTTACAGACTATAGCTAAAATTCTCTCCATACTACCTCACAAGGGTCCTCAATCAATAGGGCCAAACTTTGAACAAACATATCATTACTGAATTTAAAACCATTGTTTTTTGGTTACAGAGGAGATATTAAGTGATCTTTCATCAAGTGAGAATGTTCTTTAGTGATGGACTCTAAACCCACTCTCCGCAATAACCCGAGACCTCATACCAAGGTAAAAGGGTCCTGAGGCTGTAGAATGAAGCCCAGCTAACTAATTCGAAGAAGATTTTAAACTCTTATTTGCAATACACTGTAACCTACTGACTTAACTAGCTACTGACTAATTAGATAACCCATTCAAAGTCTGGCTTCAGGGAAAGGATTTCTTTAAATTGGTCAAATAAATTATTGAACTGATCAATATATACTATTTTGAAAGTAAAAGTTTCTATACATCTAGACCTCACAGAAAGACCTTATCCAAACTGGGAAAATTAGACTTCATTAATGGCCCTTACATATATGCACAATTACGTTTCTTTTTGTTTATTTAATTAACACTGCCCCCAGTATCCAGGTCCTAAATTGTTTTCTTCCCAAAATAATTAGACAACTCACATGAAATAATTAAACATTAAGTTAATATAAAAAGGTAATGATAAACCTTGATAAATCTAAAATTAGATATTTCTGCCTTACTCATAACCATGCCTTAACACAAATATAATTTCTCTGAGCAGTCTACGCAAGCAAGCTTATGAAAATAGAAAGAAAATACTACTCTATTTCTGCATTCTAAATTAATCAGGATGTAAGACATTCAAACAAAGAAACATGGTTTGAATGAAAAGTTATTAAAAGTTAATTATAAAAACTAGTAAACAAACCTTCTTCTTTGTTTTCAATTTCAGTAGTATAGTGAGGAACAGTTACTCTTCAAAAAATTAAATTTTCTTGTCATCTAAACTATCCGAAAAGCTGCCCTATACTAAGATCCTCATGTTCTCAATGCTGGTGGTTAGTAAATTGAGAGATTAGAATTCTTAAAATATTTCAGTCTCTAGAAGATTTAAAGAATGAAAATTAACTAAAATCTGAGGATTTTATCAATACTTCAGTCCAATTCCCCAAGGCACCTTATCATAAAAGCTAAAGCTAATTTGAAAAATTAAAGCTACACATTACACTTTTAATTCTTCATCTAAGCAAACAGTACACTATTTCTTCCTACTAGATATGTCTGTATTATTCAAGTTTTTAATGTCTCACCTTTAAAACTTGCTAGTTTTAAACCTTCAGTTTCTTCCACAAGGGAAAAAACGAAAGTACTCTCATCTAACTAATATAATTTTGACTTGCAAACCAACATCCTCCTCGATAAATGGAGTCCTTAATCCTTATTCACTTATAAGGTTTTATTCTTAAAATAGAATACCTTCTGGATAAGAAAAGAATAAGCTTTAAATCCTTCCACTAGAATTGAATATTACACTATAGACTAACAAAGTCTAGGAAAGGAAGACAATTACAAATATATTGGGCGGGGAGGAGGTGGCAAACACTACCTTCCTGAAATTACTTCTGGTGCAGCATAGTTGGGTGAGCCACAACTTGTTCTTAAAAATTCGCCATCTGACATCATGTTTGAAAGACCTGAAAATGCACAAAATTCACTGCTCAAGATTTCCCAAGAACAAAAATAAAAACAAAACTCCATTAAACAATAAAATTGAGTTTGCATTAAAGTGATAAATCATCATTTTGTTCTTTGCTTCAACAGAATCCTATAGTCTTTATTGTTCCCAAATATTTTGCCTTTATGCCATAAAATCTATAATCTGTTTCAACATATAAAGTTAGTGCATTTTTGGAGTTTAATGAGTATATATTAAGCTATTGGTTATTTTGCTTAATAGAATAAACTGGGCATGTTTAAGTTTTATTAATATAGAAATTACTAGAAAAAAATGTAGAACAGAATTAAAATTCAAAGTTTCTATTAACCTCCATTCTGATTCTTTAAAAAAAATAATAATAATTTTTAATATCAAAGTTCCTTCATAGTTCTACTACAAAAAGAAAACTCAGGAATTCCCTGGTGGTCCAGTGGTTAGGACTCGGTGCTTTCACTGCTGCGGCCCGGGTTCAATCCCTGGTGGGGGAACTAAGATCCCGCAAGCTGCGCAGTGCGGCCAAAAAAAAAGAAAACTCTGCCTCCTCAAAAATACAATGTATAGGGCTTCCCTGGTGGCGCAGTGGTTGAGAGTCCGCCTGCCGATGCAGGGGACACGGGTTCGTGCCCCTATCCCGGAAGATCCCACATGCCGCGCAGCGGCTGGGCCCGCGAGCCATGGCCGCGGAGCCTGTGTGTCCGGAGCCTGTGCTCCGCAACGGGAGAGGCCACAGCAGTGAGAGGCCCGCGTACAGCAAAAAAAAAAAAAAAAAAAAAAAAAATACAATGTATACAAAATAATGACAACTAAAGAATAAGAAAGTCAAATAATTTAGTCAGTTACAAAAAAAAAACCAGTAGCTCAGAACTGTTGGGCACTATTTAGTGAATCTCTATAGATTAAAATATATAAACATATACAAAACTTAAGAAAATATAAGTATCTCCTCTGATTTGAAATGAAACTAAAAAAAAGGACTTGTAGATATTCATTTTTATCTCAGGTTTAATAATGTCAATGGCAATTTATATAAGAAATAAAGGAAAAATAAATTCATTAAATTTTCCTCAAGCTGAAACTATGCTTTTCTATTTAAAATATTTTCTTTTTTTTTTTTTTGCGGTACGCGGGCCTCTCACTGTCGTGGCCTCTCCCGTTGCGGAGCACAGGCTCCGGATGCGCAGGCTCAGCGGCCATGGCTCACGGGCCCAGCCGCTCCGCGGCATGTGGGATCTTCCCGAACCGGAGCACGAACCCGTGTCCCCTGCATCGGCAGGCGGACTCTCAACCACTGCGCCACCAGAGAAGCCCTACTTTCTTTTTTTAAAAATAATTTTGTTCATATGGTTTGCCTTCTGGCTTTCAAAGTTTGAATAACTCCAGCCCAGTCTCTTTCCTCTTGCTCCATACTTGATCAGAAGAACACACTGGAAACAGTGTGTTCTATTGATAGCACTATTTAGCAAATAGTTAAATAATGGTCCTTCACAAATAATGGTCTCTTTTCAAGTGATGTCGCTAATGCTGCCAATTTAAATTGTTTGCCTATGTCATAAAAGTCAATTTCAAAGACATAAAGCTAAGAGAATTCCTTATTTTTACTCCTTTTTCTAGCTCATAGACAAATGGTGAGGATATGCTACTTTGGGACTCAGTCTATTATATAAAAGCAAAAGTTATCTGAAGAATCCTACTGATGTTTGTTAAACATAATGAATATATGAAACTATAAAAATCTCCTTACCAAAATCAGCAATCTTTGCATTCATGTGTGCATCAAGCAGGACATTTTCAGGTTTCAAATCTCTGTGGACCACCATATGCCTGTGACAATAATCCACACCAGAAAGGATTTGTTGGAACAGACGCCGACTTTCTTTTTCATCCAGCTAAGAAAAGTAGAGAGGCAACTTAAACGTGTGTCTTTCAAAAGAAATTATTCTACCTATAATTTCCCAACCTATAAAACTGTGAAAATGCAACAAACCTTCCAAATGAACCTCACTCGTGAGATAGTTTTGAAACGGGGAGGAGATATAGGCAGCATTAAACGGAAATGCTAGGAGGATCTTAGAACCCAAATTAGTAACTCAACTTCCTAATATTATCACTCTCTTGACTACACTCTAATAACTTGCTTTCGCCTCATCTCGTGCACTATTTCAAATAATTTCAATTTCTACCTGAAAGTAGGCATGTTTTCTCCTCTAAATTACAAATATTTAATCCTTGATTCCTTTAACAAATATTTATTGAATACCTTCAATGTGCCATGCATGGTTTTAGACACTCAAGATACAGCAATGAATTTTAAAAAGGTCCTAATCTAGTTAAAGAAAACAGACAATAAACATATAAATATCAATATAAGGAGTAAGAGTGTTTTGAAGAAAAACAAAGCAGGATAAGGGCACAAAGAGTTACGCTGGGGTGGGGAATACTGTTGTGGACTATAAGAGAAAGCAACATTTAAGCAGTATTAATGAATTAGCAAGCAACCATGTTATCATATCTCCTGAAATAAAAGACGTTTTAATTTTAACAAAAGAAAAACCTTAATTCATTTGTTTTATAAAATATAACAGCATTTATCTGTATTATGCTTACTGAAAAAATTACATCTTATGCTGTAATTACATTTTAAAAAATATTCTTTAAAAACTTCTCTGTCCATTTATCCATATTTTCTTATTTTATGATGTTTTTTCCATAAATGAAAACCATTACTTGGGTATGCCTGCTCCCAAGAAGTCATATTTAATAAATAAGCTATTAATTCTCTAGGCAAAGGACTCTAATATGCAATTCTCAAACACAGGTCACAAATTAGCATTCTAAAACCAGGTTCCTACACCTTAAATGGTATGGATAATCTGGAATATGAACCAGTAATTTCTTTTGAAAGCAAAACTAAAACTATCAAAGCACTCAGAGATACCCTTCCTCTAGAGAAAGTAATAATGCATTAGCCATCTAATACCTTTATTTCTAGAATATAGGTTCATTTTTTAATATGACTTCATATCAAATACACTAAATGAAAAAAGAATGTGTTCTAAATGTGAAAGAGAGGAAAATTTAATTGATTAAGCAAAATACAAGAGGTAAAATAACTAGATAGGCTACAAAAATGAAAATTATACTCTATTAATAATAAATAGAGTACAAAGGATCAAGGAGGGGAAGTCTACAAAGAAAGATTGGAAGAGTCAAAGCATATTTCCATTTAAGCATGGCAGATGGCACCTTTTGTCTCCACTCCTTGAAACATCACTAAGATGACAGCATATAAAGACAAAAGAGCAAGAGAAGAGACAGCAGTAATCAAAAGGAGTCTCTAAGCTAGAGAGTAGATGAACAGAGATGAAGACTTGGCCAACCACAGAAAGCTGAAGTCTAATAAGCCTTCAGGGGTGGAAATCAATGATAAACTCATCTGCACGCAGACTCCTGGAAGGGCTTAGATATGGGAAGTGTTGGGAATTTCTGAAGGTAGAAGTGAAAAGTGGACTGAAAACAGGACAACTCATGGAAGAAAGAAGTTTTAAGCTCACCCTTACTGGGGAATAAGACCCACGATTTACTCTTTAATAAGGCTGAACCATGGGCTTCCCTGGTGGCGCAGTGGTTGAGAGTCCGCCTGCCGATGCAGGGGACACGGGTTCGTGCCCCGGTCCGGGAAGGTCCCACATGCCGCGGAGCGGCTGGGCCCGTGAGCCATGGCCGCTGACCCTGCGCGTCTGGAGCCTGTGCTCCGCAACGGGAGAGGCCACAACAGCGAGAGGCCCGCGTACCACAAAAAAATAAAAAATAAAAAAAAATAAGGCTGAACCAGCTCTGTTCTCAAGGACACCAGAGTAGGAATGAGGCACCAGAAGGAAAACATGGGATAAAATGAAAGTCAACATACTAACCAGTGAGGCTTGCGGGCCTTTCCCCATTTAGCTCGCAGAGCACTGGCAGCTAAGCTAACACGCTCAAGGAAACTGGAAGGTTTCTTCTGGAGCAACTTTCTGATCCAAGGAAAAATATTTGTAATTGTTAACATTTGGTGTTTCCTAGTAAAACAAACAGGTCCGTACCTATTCAACCTATGGGAAGGCCCACCAATTAATAAGTTCCATCCTCATGAGCTTGGCATTTAGAACCTCACTCTCAAATATGAGTGGACAACCCAGAATCACCAGGTATCTGAGCAAGGGTCATGCACAAAAGACAAAGACCAATAAAATGAATAGAAAAAAAACAGGAAACAGGGAGCAGGGAAGGTACAGAAGCAATCCAGGGAAGAGAAGAAGAAAAAATTTTTAAACTAATTGTCATCCTCAGACAGATACATTTATTATCTCAGTGGAACAACAAAAAAAATAGGCTATTTAAAGAAAGACAACTTCAGAAAACAAGAAAGAAAGAAAAAATGACAGCTGGAATTTTAATATGCAACAGATAAAATTGAGGAAAATTCCCATAATGTAAAGCAAAATGATCAAGACATGAAAAACAAAAGATAAGAAAGCAAGATACCAATTCAATTTGTGTCTGTTTCCATTTTTCTAGGCAGAATATTTGTGCGGGATTGCGGGGGCGGGGAGTGGGGAGTGAAAAGACAAATGGAATACCTGAAATTGAAATGAACCATGTTAAGAAATGGTAAAATCAAAATTAATTTGGTTAATGATTTTGATTCTGATTAAAGTAAAGATATGCTACATAGAACAAATGAGTGAATGATATAAAGAATGTTAGATTGAGAGGGAAAAAAAATTGGCTTCTCAGTGCTTGATGTGGCTCTTCCAGAAAGAGGTTTTTGCATACCACATATGCTGGGTGTAAGAAAAAGTATGCGCAGGGGGCAATGTTCAGTTTTTGTATCTGTAACTTAAGACACTGTTCAAAATGTCTTCTAAAGTTCCTTCCAACTCTAAATTCTTTAAGTCTAATTCCTACCTCCTTCATGGAGCCTGTTCTTACTATTCCAGGTACATCAGATTTCTGAAACCAAAAAATGAATGCAATTTAAATGTGACTAGGGTTGACTAGCAAGGCCTAGATCTTTAAGTATTTAATAATATATTTTTTAAGGATTACATACATAATTTAAGCTATATATTAAAAGTATTTGTATGCCCCAGAAGCGAAGTCTGAAGATTGTGAGTTCTGGAGTCTCAATCCAATTCTGTCATTAATAAATTATGTGACCTTGAGCATATATATAAACTGTGAGTCTCGGACTTCCCTGGTGGTCCAGTGATTAAGACTCTGCGCTTCCAATGCAGTGGGCACAGGTTCGATCCCTGGTCAGGGAACTAAGATCCCACATGCCACAGAGTGTGACCAAAATATAAAAAGTAAATAAATAAAAATAAACTTTGAGGGACTTCCCTGGTGGAGCAGTGGTTAAGAATCCACCTGCCAATGCAGGGGACATGGGTTCAATCCCTGGTCCAGGAAGATCCCACATGCCACGGAGCAACTAAGCCCATGCACCACAACTACTGAGCCTGAGCTCTAGAGCCCATGAGCCACAACTACTGAGCCCGCAATGTCACAACTACAGAAGCCCACGCACCTAGAACCCATGCTCTGCAACAAGAGGAGCCACCGCAATGAGAAGCCCACACACCGCAACGAAGGGTAGCCCCCGTTCGCTGCAACTAGAGAAAGCCCACGCGCAGCAATGAAAACCCAATGCAGCCAAAAGTAAATAAATAAATTATTTTTTAAAAAAATAAATAAATAAACTGTGAGTCTTGGTTTCCGTATCTGTGTAAGTAGGCTAAGGAGATAATCTTTAAGATGCTTCTTAGCTCTAAATAGTCTATGATTCTAGGCAAATACATGACTAAGGGAGCTGGTTATTAAATAGACTTCTTAACAGGATTGCTTTCTGATATTTTGATGCTAGTAAGGGATCAGGGGAATTACAAAATATATACAGGATTAAATCAGAACTGCTTACCCTTCCGTTTTTACAGATATAATCAAATAGCTCTCCTCCTGAGACATATTCCATCACCATGAAAATATCAGATGGTGTACTGATGACCTGGTACCTGGTGAGAGAAAACATTATCTACCAGTATTAAAACATGTATATTCATTCATTCAATAAGTGTTTACTAAGCACCTATAATACACCAGGCACTGTGCTAGATGCTGGGAAAACTGCAGGGAACAAAACAAATTCTCTGCTCTCATGGAGTTTACTTTCCAGAAGCCAAGAAACAGACACTAAATAAAAAACAGTATCTCAGGTGGTGGAACATGCTATGAAGAGAATCAAAGCAAAACTAAGGGAAATCTTTCATACAGGGTATTCAAGGAAGGCCTCTCTGATAAAGTAACATTTAAGCAGAGCCTAATGGAAATCAGGGAACAAACTATGCCATTACCTAGGAAGAAGGTGAACCAGGCAGAGGGAACAGCAAGTGCAAAGGCCCCCAGGGGGAAACCTGCCTGGCGCATTTGAGCAATGGTAGGAAGGCTAGAGCAGAGTGAGCTGGGAGAGAGAAACAGGATGTGGGGTCAAAGAGGTAACTGGACAGCAGAGAACACAGAACCTTAAAAGCCATGATGAAGCTTTGGCTTTTACTCTATGGGAGAAAGAAAGCTATTGAAGGTTTTAAGCAAAGCAGTCACATGATCTGGCCAAGTAAAAGGGTAACTTTAATTGATGGCAGCAATGTGAAGAACTGGGCAGTAGGGTGGAAGCAGGTGGCTACTGCAGTAGTCCATGAGAAAGATGAAGGGGGCCCACACTGGGTTAACGATAATGAAGGAACTAGAATGAGATCTTAGTTTTTGAAGGAAGAGATGGAATGGAGGTTGGGAAGTGAGAGAAATAGGAAAGTTAAGGATAGTTCCTAAGTTTCTGCCCTGAGAAACTGATATTAACTGAGATGGTGAAAAGACCAGGAAGACCAGGCATGAGAGGGTAATAAAGGGTTCAGTTTGGGCCAGATCGAGTTTCACATGCCTCATGGTCACCCAAATGGAGATGTAAAATAGGCAGTGTGCATATTCAGGGAACAGGTTTCAAAGCAGGAGATGTATATTAAGGGCTGTCAGCATAAGGATGGTATTTAAAACCATGGCACCTCAACAAATGAGAAGAGGTGAGAGTGAAACAAATTTTGAGTCACCAGTTCAATACAAAAGCCTAAATGGTTTTAATTTATAGCTTGCATAATAAAGCTGAGTAGTAAATAAGTTAACTGTAGATCCTACAATTGTCAGCTGTAAAACAACAGTAATATTACTGCCTTTTGAAATTTAGATTCCTGAAATTCTATTATTTGGATTTGGATTTGGATTCCTGAAAATATATTATTTGTTACTTGTTTTATCAGATATAAGCAGTGTGGGGAAGTGGAGACCCTACTTTATTGTCTCTAGTGAGGCTAGCTGATATCATGTGGAAATTTGGAGGGCAGGGGTTTTTACTAGCAAATCATTGTTGGTTCTACAGCAATAGGGGCACTGAAACTTATCAGAACGGCATCAGTCCCAAAAATGAGAAAGATAACATCTGATCATCACAAGGGCAAAATGTGAACTTAGGCTTAAGTGACCATGAATGGGGTTAGATAAATACATGAACAGGAAGAAATTTGAAAACCCTCAGGAACAGACCAAACCAAAGTCACTCATCTTTCTCATTTGTCAGATTAAGAAGGTTAACAAAAATGATGAAAAAATGATATGACTATATTTAATATAATCAGATCTTACAGTTTAATTATATGAGGATGCCTGAAAAGCTTGAGGTTCTGAATTTCTCTGCGGATTTTTCCTACTACATCAAGGCTTCGAATCTTCTGTCGATTGAGTATCTTCACAGCAACTTTATGCCCAGTCAATTCATGTTTGCCAACTGTAGGAGAAATAATTTTAATAAATTAGCGCCAGGTTTGATTAATAACATATTTAGAACTATTCTAAGAGTAGTAATCTTAGCATTCTCCAAAAATACTTGCGCAGTTCCAAGTTCCTTTTTTTAAAAATTTTTAACTGGTGTATAGCTGCTTTACAGTGTTGTGCTAGTTTCTGCTGTACATTAAAGTGAATCAGCTATAGGTATACATAAATCCCCTGTTTTTTGCATTTCCTTACGATTTAGGTCACCACAGAACATTGAGTACTACTCCCTGTGCTATACAGTAGGTTCTCATCAGTTATCTATTTTATACATAATAGTGAATATATGTCAAGTTCCTTTCAATTCTGCCTGATTTACCCCTGAACGTTTAGATGTTTAAAGCTGGAAGGCTAAGGGAGAAAGAAAGAAACTTCTTTTTGCTCTCTACCTTTTTTTTTTTTTTTTTTTTGGCGGGGGGTGGCGCTGTGCAGGGACTTTGTAGCTGTATGTGGGCTTTTCTCCAGTTGCAGCATTGCGGTGCACGGGCATCTCATCGCCGTGGCTTCTCTTGTTGCGGAGCATGGGCTCTAGGCACGCGGGTTTCAGTAGTTATGGCTCGTGGGCTCTAGAGCGCAGGCTCAGTAGCTGTGGCGCACGGGCTTAGCTGCTTCGCAGCATGTGGGATCTTCCCAGACCAGGGCCCGAACCCATGTCCCTTGCGTTGGCAGGCAGGTTCTTAACCACTGCTCCACGCGGGAAGCCCTCTCTACCTTTTTGTACTTTTAAATTCTCTTAATTTACTTTTAATTTTTTAAACTATCATACATACAAATTGAACTTGTTTCTTTTGGTGTGCAGTTCTATGGATTTTAAGACGTAGAAATTGGTGTAATCACCATTATAATCAGATACAGAACAGTTGCATCATACCAAAAACCACCCTCATGTTAGACACACTTCTCTATAATCTCTTGAACCTTTAAAATTTTGGTTCATTAGCATGTAGTTTCTGTTTTTAAAAATAAGAAAAAAATTTTAAGTGATTACCTTTCAATTTTGAATGCTATACCCAAATAATCAATGGTTATAATAGAATTTAGACATTTTTTAACAAAGACAAAGTCTCCAAAAATTTAGCTTCTAAACACGCTTTCTTAAGGACCTAGTGGAGAATTAATATTCCATCAAAATCAGGAAAGAAACCAAGATGGTAAGAGGGCACACAGCAGAAGGAAGAAGAACCACAATTCTGCAGCCTGTGGAAGGAAAACCACATTCACAGAAAGACAGACAAAATGAAAAGGCAGAGGGCTTTGTACAAGATGAAAGAACAAGATAAAACCCCAGAAAAAAAATAAAGTGGAGATAGACAACTTTCCAGAAAAAGAATTCAGAATAATGATAGTGAAGATGATCCAGGACCTCGGAAAAAGAATGGAAGCAAAGATCGAGAAGATGCAAGAAATGTTCAACAAAGACGTAGAAGAATTAAAGAACAAACACCTAGAAGATTTAAAGAACAAACAAAAAGAGATGAAAAATACAATAACTGAAATGAAAAATACACTAGAAGGAATCAATAGCAGAATAACTGAGGCAGAAGAACGGATAAATGATGTGGAAGACAGAATGGTGGAATGCACTGCCGAGGAACAGAATACAAAAAAAAGAATGAAAAGAAATGAAGACAACCTAAGAGACCTCTGGGACAACATTAAACACAACAACATTCACATTATAGGGGTCCCAGAAGGAGAAGAAACAGAGAAAGGACCCGAGAAAATATTTGAAGAAATTATAGTCGAAAACTTCCCTAACATAGAAAAGGAAATAGCCACCCAAGTCCAGGAAGCGCAGAGAGTCCCAGGTAGGATAAACTGAAGGAGAAACATACCGAGACAAACAGTAATCAAACTGACAAAAATTAAAGAGAAAGAAGAATTATTGAAAGCAACAAGGGAAAAACGACAAATAACATACAAGGGAACTCCCATAAGGTCAACAGCTGATTTCTCAGCAGAAACTCTACAAGCCAGAAGCGAGTAGCATGATATATTTAAACTGATGAAAGGGAAGAACCTACAAGCAACATTATTCTACCCCGCAAGAATCTCATTCAGATTCGACAGAGAAATCAAAAGCTTTACAGACAAGCAAAAGCTAAGAGAATTTAGTACCACCAAACCAGCTCTACAACAAACGCTAAAGGAACTTCTCTAAGTGAGAAACACAAGAGAAGAAAAGGACCTACAAAAACAAACCCATAACAATTAAGAAAATGGTAATGGGAGCATACATATCGATAATTCCCTTAAACGTGAATGGAATAAATGCTACAACCAAAAGACACAGGCTCACTGAATGGATACAAAAATAAGACCCATGGCTTCCCTGGTGGCACAGTGGTTAAGAATCTGCCTGGCAATGCAGGGAACACGGGTTCAAGCCCTAGTCCAGGAAGATCCCACATGCCACAGAGCAACTAAGCCCGTGCACCACAACTACTGAGCCTGCGCTCTAGAGCCCGAGTGTCACAACTACTGAAGCCCATGTGCCTAGAGCCCGTGCTCTGCAACAAGAGAAGCCACCTCAATGAGAAAACCATGCACAGCAAAGAAGAGTAGCCCCCGCGCGCCACAACTAGAGAAGGCCTGCATGCAGCAACAAAGACCCAATGCAGCCAAAAATAAATAAATAAATAAAATAAATTTAAAAAACAAAAAAAAAACAAGACCCATAAATATGCTGTCTACAAGAGACCCACTTCAAACCTAGGGACACATAGAGACTGAAAGTGAGGGGATGAAAAAACATATTCCATGCAAATGAAAATCAAAAGAAACCTGGAGTAGCAGTACTCATATGAGATAAAATAGACTTTAAAATAAAGAATGTTACAAGAGACAAGGAACGACACTACATAATGATCAAGGGATCAATCCAAGAAGAAGATATAACAATTATACATATATATGCACCCAACATAGGAACATCTCAGTACATGAAGCAACTGCTAACAGCTATAAAACAGGAAATTGACAGTAACACAGTAATAGTAGGGGATTTTAACACCTCACTTACACCAATGGACAGATCATCCAGACAGAAAATTAATAAAGAAACACAAGCTTTAAATGACACAATAGACCAGATAGATTTAATTGATATTTATAGGACATTCCATCGAAAAACAGCAGATTACACTTTCTTCTCGAGTGCATACAGAACATTCTCCAGGATAGATCACATCTTGGGTCAGAAATCAAGCCTTGGTAAATTTAAGAAAATTGAAATTATATCAAGCTTCTTTTCTGACCACAACACTATGAGATTAGAAATCAATTACAGGGAAAAAAACATAAAAAACACAAACACATGGAGGCTACACAATACATTACTAAATAACCAAGAGATCACTGAAGAAATCAAAGAGGATATCAGAAAATACCTAGAGACAAATTGCAACGAAAACACGATGATCCAAAACCTATGGGAAGCAGCAAAAGCAGTTGTAAGAGGGAAGTTTATAGCAATACAAGCCTACCTCAAGAAACAAGAAAAATCTCAAATAAACCATCTAACCTTACACCTAAAGGAACTAAGGAAAGAAGAACAAACAAAACCCAAAATTAGTAGAAGGGAAGAAATCATAAAGATCAGAGCAGAAATAGGTGAAACAGAAACAAAGAAAACAATAGCAATCAATAAAATTAAAAGCTGGTTCTTTGAGAAGATAAACAAAATTGATAAACCTTTACCCAGACTCATCAAGAAAAAGAGGGAGAGGACTCAAATCAATAAAATTAGAAATGAAAAAGGAGAAGTTACAACGGACACTGCAGAAATACAAAGCATCCTAAGAAACTACTACAACCAACTCTGTGCCAATAAAAATAGACAACCTGGATGAAATGGACAAATTCTTAGAAAGGTATAACCTTCCAATACTGAACCAGGGAGAAATAGAAAATACGAACAGACCAATCACAAGTAATGAAATTGAAAATGTCATTAAAAATATCCCAACAAACAAAAGTCCAGGACCAGATGGCTTCACAGGTGAATTCTATCAAACATTTAGAAAAGAGCTAACACCCATCCTTCTCAAACTCTTCCAAAAATTTGCAGAGGAAGGAACACTCCCAAAGTCCTTCTATTAGGCCACCATCACCATGATACCAAAAGCAGACAAAGGTACTACAAACAGAGAATATTACAGACAAATATCACTGATGAACATAGATGCAAAAATCCTCAACAAAATACTAGCAAACAGAATCCAAGAGTACATTAAAAGGATCATATACCATGATCAAGTGGGATTTATCCCAGGGATGCAAGGATTCTTCAATATATGCAAATCAATCAATGTGATACACCATATTAACAAATTGAAGGAGAAAAACCATATGATCATCTCAATAGATGCAGAAAAAGATTTTGACAAAATTCAACACCATTTAGGATAAAAACTCTCCAGAAAGTGGGCATAGAGGGAACCTACCTCAACATAATAAAGGCCATATACAACAAACCCACAGCAAACATCATTCTCAATGGTGAAAAACTGAAAGCATTCCCTCTAAGATCAGGAACAAGACAAGTATGTCCACTCTCACCACTATTATTCAACATAGTTTTGGAAGTCCTAGCCACGGCAATCACAGAAGAAAAAGAAATAAAAGGAATACAAATTGGAAAAGAAGAAGTAGGGCTTCCCTGGTGGCGCAGTGGTTGAGAGTCCGTCTGCCGATGCAGGGGACACGGGTTCGTGCCCCAGTCTGGGAGGATCCCACATGCCGCGGAGCGGCTGGGCCCGTGAGCCATGGCCGCTGAGCCTGCGTGTCCGGAGGCTGTGCTCCACAACGGGAGAGGCCACAACAGTGAGAGGTCCGCGTACCACAAAAAAAAAAAAAAAAGAAGAAGTAAAACTGTCACTCTTTGCAGATGACATGATACTATACATAAAGAATCCTAGAGACTCTACCAGAAAACTACTAGAACTAATATATGAATTTGGTAAAGTAGCAGGATACAAAATTAATGCACAGAAATTTCTTACATTCCTATACACTAACAATGAAAGATCAGAAAGAGAAATTAAGGAAACACTCCCATTCACCGTTGCAACAAAAAGAATAAAATACCTAGGAATAAACCTACCTCAGGAGGTAAAAGACATGTACTCAGAAAACTATAAGACACCGATGAAAGAAATCAAAGACAACACAAACAGATGGAGAGATATACCATGTTCTTGGACTGGAAGAATCAATATTGTGAAAATGACTACTACCCAAAGCAATCTACAGATTCAATGCAATCCTATCAAATTACCAGTGGCATTTTTCACAGAACTAGAACAAGAAATCTTTAAATTTGTATGGAGACACAAAAGACCCCAAATACCCAAAGCAATCTTGAGAAAGAAAAATGGAGCTGGAGCAATCAGACTCCCTGACTTTAGACTATTCTACAAAGCGACAGTAATCAAGACAATATGGTACTGGCACAAAAACAGAAATATAGATCAATGGAACAGGACAGAAAGCCCAGAGATAAACCCATGCACCTATGGTCAACTAATCTATGACAAAGGAGGCAAGAATATACAATGGAGAAAAGACAGTCTTTTCAGTAAGTGGTGCTGGGAAAACTGGACAGCTACATGTAAAAGAATGAAATTAGAACACTCCCTAACACCATACACAAAAATAAACTCAAAATGGATTAGAGACCTAAATGTAAGACCGGACACTATAAAACTACTGGAGGACAACATAGGAAAAACACTCTTTGACATAAATCACAGCAAGATCTTTTTTGATCCACCTCCTAGAGTAATGGAAATAAAAACAAAATTAAACAAATGAGACCTAATGTAACTTAAAAGCTTTTTCAAAGCAAAGGAAACTACAGACGACGAAGAGACAACCCTCAGAATGGGAGAAAATAGTTGCAAATGAATCAACGGACAAAGGATTAATCTCCAAAATATATAAACAGCTCATGCAGCTCAATATTATAAAAACAAATAACCCAATCAAAAAATGGGCAGAAGGGACTTCCCTGGTGGCACAGTGGTTAAGAATCCACCTGTCAATGCAGATGACACAGGTTCGAGCCCTGGTCCGGGAGGATCCCACATGCCACGGAGCAACGAAGCCTGTGCACCACAACTACTAAGCCTGCACTCTAGAGCCTGCAAGCCACAGATACCGAAGCCCGCGTGCCACAACTACTGAGCCCACGTGCCACAACTACTGAAGCCCGCGTGCCTAGAGCCCATGCTCCACAACAAGGTAAGCCACTGCAATAAGAAGCCCGCACACTGCAGTGAAGAGTAGCCCCCACTCAACGCAGTTAGAGAAAGCTCGCACACAGCAACAAAGACCCAACACAGCCATAAATAAATAAATAAAAAGGCAGAAGACCTAAATAGACATTTCTCCAAAGAAGACATATAGATGGCCAAGAAGCACATGAAAAGCTGCTCAACATCACTAATTATTAGAGAAAGGCAAATCAAAACTACAATGAGGTATCACCTCACACCATTTAGAATGGGCATCATCAGAAAATCTACAAACAACAAATACTGGAGAGGGTGTGGAGAAAAGGAAACCCTCTTGCACTGTTGGTGGGAACGTAAATTGATACAGCCACTATGAAGGTTCCTTAAAAAACTAAAAATAGAATTACCATATGACACAGGCAATCTGACTACTGGGCATATACCCAAAGAAAACCATAATTCAAAAAGATACATGCACCCCAATCTTCATTGCAGCACTATTTACAAGAGCCAGGTCATGGAAGCAACCTAAATGCCCATTGACAGACGAATGGCTAAAGAAGATGTGGTACATATATACAATGGAATATTACTCAGCCATTAAAAGGAACAAAATTGGGTCATTTGTAGAGACATGGATGGATCTAGAGACTGTCTTACACAGCGAAGTAAGTTAGAAAGAGAAAAACAAATATCATATATTAACACATATATGTGGAACCTAGAAAAATGGTACAGATGAACTGGTTTGCAGGGCAGAAATTAAGTCACAGATGTAGAGAACAAACGTATGGCCACCAAGGGGGGAAAGTGGTGGGGAGGGGGTGGTGTGATGAATTGGGAGACTGGGATTGACATGTATAAACTAATATGTATAAAATGGATAACTAATAAGAACCTGCTGTATAAAAAATAAAATAAAATTCAAAAATTCAAAAAGAAAATTAAAAATAAAAAATTTTTTCTTTAAATAATAAATAAATAAAAAGAAACCAAGATGGTATTCAGTAAGAAGGGATCCAATATAGGAGAAAAAGAAGAGAATCCCCAATAAGGTAATGAAGCAAAGTCATAGGTAACAGCTGTGTAGAAGGCTGGTAGGCAACAAATCCATACAGAAATGTTGCAGAGGATCCAGGACGGTTATTTCTAGGGAGAAAAAAGAATAGACAGATAAATTATCTGACAGGTTTGAAAGTATGGAATGTTACATTGAGAAAGATCTTACAGAAGCATTTGAAGATGTGGAGAATTTAGCCTTAGGTTAGAAGAAAACTAAGCAAATGAAAAAAGGAGGTAAATTAATAACTCCAGGAAAAATGAAAAGTTCTATAAGTAAATATAGTCATAGTATTGGCTTAGTAGATAGTTTTTACACAGTCACAATTATGAAAACACCGAATATGGATGTTTTTTTTAAAGTATGACATAATTATATTAGGAGAATGAGGGTGTAGAGGAAAAGGTACAAAGGAACTAAACTCTTTGACCTGGAGGTTATTAGGCTTTAGTGAAGTAAGTCAGACAGTCTCCTCAGCAAGTGGTGCTGGGAAAGCCAGACAGCTTCATGTAAATCAATGAAGTTCAAACACTCCCTCACACCATACACAAAAGTAAACTCTAAATGGCTTAAAGACTTAAATATAAGACATAATACCATAAAACTCCCTAGCAGAGAACATAGGCAAAATATTCTTTGACATAAATCATAGCAATATATTCTTAGATCAGCCCAAGGCAAAAGAAATAAAAGCAAAAATAAGCAAATGGGACCTAATCAAACTTATACACTTTTGCACAGCAAAGGAAACCACAAACAAAACAAAAAGACAACCTATGCACTGGGAGAAAATATCTGCAAATGATGAGATCAATAAGGGCTTAATTTCCAAACTATATAAACAGCTCTCTCAATATCAAAAATATAAACAAGGGCTTCCCTGGTGGCGCAGTGGTTGAGAGTCCACCTGCCGATGCCGGGGACACGGGTTCGTGCCCCGGTCTGGGAAGATCCCACATGCCGCGGAGCAGCTAGGCCCATAAGCCATGGCCACTGAGCCTACATGTCCGGAGCCTGTGCTCCGCAATGGGAGAGGCCACAACAGTGAGAGGCCCATGTACCACAAAAAAAAAAATAATAATAAATATATATATATATATATATATAAACAAGCCTATATATATATATATATATATATATATATATATATATATATATATATATATATATATATATATAAACAAGCCAATCAAACAATGGCAGAAGACCTAAATAGAAATTTCTCCAAAGAAGACACAGATGGCCAACAGGCACATGAAAAGATGTTCAACATCACTAATTATTAGAGAAATGCAAATCAAAACTGCAATGAGGTATCACCTCACACCGGTCAGAATGGCCATCATCAAAACATCTACAAATAATAAATGCAGGAGAGGGTGTGGAGAAAAGGGAACCCTCCTACACTGTTAGTGGGACTGTAGATCAGTGCAGCCACCATGGAAAACAGTAGAAGTCTCCTAAAACTAAACTAAACTAAGTCTCCTAAACTAAAAGTAGAACTACCATATGATCCAGCAATCCCACTCCTAGGCATATATACAGAAAAGATGAAAACTCTAATTCAAAAAGATACATGCAGACTTCCCTGGTGGCACAGTGGTTAAGAATCCGCCTGCCAATGTAGGGGACACAGGTTCGAGCCCTGGTCTGGGAAGATCCCACATGCCACAGAGCAGCTAAGCCCATGCGCCACAACTACTGAAGCCTGCACGCCTAGAGCCCATGCTCCACAGCAAGAGAAGCCACAGCAATGAGAAGCCTGCACACCGCAATGAAGAGTAGCCCCCGCTTGCCACAACTAGAGAAAGCCCACACACAACAACAAAGACCCAACGCAGCCAAAAATAAATAAATAAATTTATTTTTTAAAAAAAGCATAAGAGGAAGCAAGCTAAGTGTCCATCAACAGATGAATGGATAAAGAAGATGTGATACACACACACACACACACACACACAGGAACATTAGCCATAAAAAAGAATGAAATAATGCCATTTGCAGCAACATGGATGGACTTAGAGATTATCATATTGACTGAAGTCAGACAGAGAAAGACAAATATTATATGATATCACTTGTATGTGGAATCAAAAAATAATAATAAAAATGAACTTTTTTACAAAACAGAAACAGATTCACAGACATAGAAAACAAACTTATGGTTACCCAAGGGGAAAGGGTGGGAAGGGATAAATTAGGAGTATGGGATTAACAGATAAAACTATATATAAAATAGATAAACAACAAGGATTTTACTGTACAGCACAGGGAACTATACTCAATATCTTATAATAATTTACAATGGAAAAGAATCTGAAAAAGAACATAATATGTATATATATCCACAACACTTTGCTATATGCCTAAAACTAACACAGTATTGTAAATCAAGTATACTT
Source organism: Mesoplodon bidens (assembly GCF_964165515.1). Classification (NCBI taxonomy): domain Eukaryota; kingdom Metazoa; phylum Chordata; class Mammalia; order Artiodactyla; family Ziphiidae; genus Mesoplodon; species Mesoplodon bidens. The sequence continues at coordinate 34,782,825 of NC_138160.1, forward strand.
CAATAAATTTTTTTTAATTTTAATAAAATAAAACTAGTGAATATAACAAAAAAGAAACAAGATAAAGAGAACAAACCAGTGATTACCAGTGAGGAGAGGGAATTGGGTAAGGGCAAGATAGGGATAGGGGATAAAGAGGTACAAACTACTATGTATAAAATAAATAAGCTACAAGGATATGTTGTACAGCACAGAGAATATGACCAATATTTTATAGTAACTATAAATGAAGTATAATCTGTAAAAATTTTGAATCACTATGTTGTACATTGGAAACTAATATAATACTGTAAATCAACTATACCTCAATATAAAAATAAAATAACTTAAGAAAGAACTAAATCCTCATCAACCATAATAAGAATTTAACAAAAAGTCTGTCAACAAGAATTAAGATAACTTTTATGCATGCATTATTAAGTAGAAATGTGGAAGTTAAAAAAAAAAACAGGGCTTCCCTGGTGGCACAGTGGTTAAGAATCCACCTGCCAATGCAGGGGACACGGGTTCGAGACCTCGTCCAGGAAGATCCCACATGCCGCGGAGCAACTAAGCCCATGTGCCACAACTACTGAGCCTGTGCTCTACCGCCCGCAAGCCACAACTACTGAGCCCACGTGCTACAACTACGGAAGCCTGCACACCTAGAGCCCGTGCTCTGCAACAAGAGAAGCCACCCCACTGCAATGAAGAGCAGCCCCCGCTCGCCACAACTAGAGAAAGCCCGTGCGCAGCAATGAAGACCCAATGCAGCCAAAAATAAAATAAATTAAATAAATTAAAATAAAATTAAAATAAATAAAAAAAATTTTTAATTTTTAAAAAGATAAATACAAGAAGAAACAGCTAAGAGTTGAAAGTGGGGGTAGGAAATTCTGTTTTATAAATAGACCTCTTAGCACTATTTGACATTTTAAAATATACATGTATTACTTTTCAAAAAAATTTTTTTTTCCATTTTTAAATAAGCGATTTAGAGTTTTAGTTTTTCAGGAAGAAAATGTTCTCTTCTAAATTAGAACATAGTTTGTAAGACCAATATCAAAGAGCTTTCCCTGGCAATCTTCATAATTACCAGCTGAAAATCAAGGGTAATGATAACAAGAAATCCTTCATGGGCTGAATTGTCTCCCCCCAAATCCATATGTTGAAGTCCTAATCCCTAGTACCTCAGAATGTGATAGTACTTGGAAATAAGGCCTTTAAAGAGATGACTAAGTTAAAATGAAACAGTTGGGGTAGGTCCTGATCCAACCTGACAAGTGTGCCTTTAGGAGGAAATATGGATACACAGAGAAACAGCAGAGGTACACACAGGAAACCATGTGAGGACAGTGAGAGAAGGTAGCCATCTGCATGCTAAGGAGAGAGGCCTCAGAAGAAACCAAACCTTGATCTCAGACTTTTAGCCTCTAGACTGTGAGAAAATAAATTTCTGTTGTCAAAGCCATTAGGTCTGCAATATTTTTATTATGGCGGCGCTGGCAGGTTAATATAATATTTTTTACTATTTCCAAATTGAAAACTCAGCATTGATATTTTAAACTCCTTGTATTTAAAACATTATTTTAAACAAAGAATTTTTCTCATTATTCCAATCTCAATAGACTTTCCTGCTTGATCTGGGACTTGGGATGGAGCCGAGCCTGACCATCCTTTAAAAACCCCCAAGGATTAGGAACCACTGCAGGTTTTTAATCACGGGAGCAATGAGATAATTATTTTTTCTAAAAGATAAAGAAAGACACATTGTTTGCTCCTCACTTAATATGTGCTCTTGACAATTTAACAATAAGAAGTTTAGAATTTTAGAACTAAAGAGAACCTTACAGATCATCGGGTCCAATGGTTTTCAACAATTTAACATTTTTTTCCCCACCAAACTAACCAAGACAATGAGTGAAGGGATCTTCTGCCCCATGAAACCCCCTGCAGTTGAGAGGAGTGGAGAGGGGATGGGGTGGTTCCTCATTATTTTGAATTTTTTAAGCATTTGCTACTTTGCTTAAATATTTTAGTTAATAATATTAAATTTAAGGTTAGATTATACAGATATTTCACAATGGAAGAAAAAGTCTTTGTTAAGTAAGACTCAAAGAAAAGTGTTTAAATCAGAGTCCTAACTCAGTCCCTTTCAAGAATGTAACTTACCACCTAAGTTCACCTTCCATTTTGTCCAGATCCTTTCTTTCTGTTTTTTTTTCATAATTGAGATTTTACTGGTTGTTTTGAGGATCAGCACAGACATTTAAATTGTATACAATTCTTTTTTTTTTTCTTGGCTGTGTTGGATCTTTGCGGCTGGGCACGGGCTTTCTCTAGTTGCGGCGAGCGTGGGCTACTCTTCTTTGCTGTGCACAGGCTTCTCACTGCGGTGGCTTCTCTTGTCGCAGAGCATGGGGTCCAGGCGCGTGGGCTTCAGTAGTTGTGGCACACGGGCTCAGCAGTTGTGGCGCACGCGCTCTAGAGCGCAGGATCAGTAGTTGTGGTGCACGGGATTAGTCGCTCCGAGGCACATGGGATCTTCCCGGACCAGGGCTTGAACCCAGTCTCCTGCATTGGCAGGCAGATTCTTAACCACTGTGCCACCAGGGAAGTTCCTAAATTGTATACAATTCTTAACATACGTACCAAAAATCTAAAAAATCATGTAGTTGTGATTCTTTTCTGAATAGTTATTTCAGTGACTTTCCAGCTTAAAATTTGGAGGCAAATTTTTCTTGACAGGGTATCAAGTACCAATATCTTCAAATACTGATATGCTGTTACATTGTAAGTCCCACTAATTCACAATTTAATATCATATACAGTACATACTCAAATTGTCAATCGTTCAGAGCACATTAACAAAGTTACGAGAAGACCTGGACTACCACAACCAAAGATGTTACAGAGTACACAAAATTCTGACCAGGAGAGCCAAGATCAAAGAGTGAGTGGTTTGCTTTAGGAAACAATTCAACCAAAAACAACATGGGAAAAGAAGTAATTTAAAGTGTTTAAGACATTAAATGCACAACTGACTCCAAACTGCCATTTAGTATGCTTTGTATTATAGGATATAAAAGCTACCCCTCATCTATGGAATGTTAAGCTGACACCCAAGATAATCAAAGCTTTCCATATTCAATATCCCACTATTTTCTGGTTGTACCAAAAAATAACAACCAGCAAATGATTTCACCTCTTAAAAAACAAAGCATTTACACTTAAAAAATGGGATAAGGTGGGATTCCCTCCTTTTAAAACATGTTTCTAGAGCTACTAAAACACTTGCATTTACAAAATAGTTGATAAGAATATTCCTCTGGATTGTACAAGGAGGGAGACAGGGACCACTGATAGGGCCGGATGTGTGATATTAATCAGAGTTGCTTCTTTCTCTCCTGCTTCATCAGAGTCTGGGCTCTTCTCATTTTTAGTTTCTCTGTTTTCTGCAGGTAAGTCTTCTTTAGTCTCTTGGTTAGCCACTTCAGCCTGTTTTCCCTTTGCTCCCCTTTTCCCTTTTGTCTGCACTTTCTGGTCTGAAGATTTATCCTTTCAGGCTGCCTTTTTTTGGCTTCGTTTCCACTTTTGCGGGAGCCGGTTTAGCTGACAACCTCACCAATCTCCTCTCGGGCTCCTCCTTCGCTGTCCCCTCCTCGGCGGAGCTGACCTTCCTCTTGGGCATTGTGGCGGAGGGGCGGGCGTGTGCCGGGTGCCTGCGGGCCGCGGCACACCGAGAGCCTTCGCGAAGCTGGGCTGCCTGGCCGTTGCCGCTCCTCCTGCCGCCCAAGTTGCTGGGACCCCCCGCCCAGATCCTTTCTTAACCTTCACAATACTCCCACATTACAAATCTTCCCAGCACATGAGCAAATGTTCAATCGCAACATAGTCTAACCCAAAGGATTATCAGAGAATCATAAGGTAAAAGTGCCATTTTTAAAAACATCTTTATTGGAGTATAATGCTTTACAATGGTGTGTTAGTTTCTGCTGTATAACAAAGTGAATCAGCTATATGTATATACATATATCCCCATATCCCCTCCCTCTTGCTTCTCCCTCCCACCCTCCCTATCCCACCCCTCCAGGTGGTCAGAAAGCACCAAGCTGATCTCCCTGTGCTATGCAGCTGCTTCCCACTAGCTATCTGTTTTACATTTGGTAGTGTATATATGTCCATGCCACTCTCTCACTTCGTCCCAGCTTACCCTCCCCCCTTCCCGTGTCCTCAAGTCCATTCTCTACGACCGCGTCTTTATTCCTGTCCTGCCCCTAGGTTCTTCAGAACCATTTTTTTTCTTATATTCCATATATTTGTGTTAGCATACAGTATTTGTTTTTCTCTTTCTGACTTAATTCACTCTGTATGACAGACTCTAGGTCCACCCACCTCACTACAAATAACTCAATTTCGTTTCTTTTTATGGCTGAGTAATATTCCATTATATATATGCGCCACTTCTTCTTTATCCATTCATCTGTTGAGGGACACTTAGGTTCCTTCCATATCCTGGCTACTGTAAATAGTGCTGCAGCAATGAACATTGTGGTACATGACTCTTTTTGAATTATGGTTTTCGCAGGGTATATGCCCAGTGGTGGGATTGCAGGGTGGTATGGTAGTTCTATTTTTAGTTTTTAAAGGAAACTCCATACTGTTCTCTGTAGTGGCTGCATCAATTTATATTCCCACCAACAGTGCAAGAGGGTTCCCTTTTCTCCACACCCTCTCCAGCATTTACTGTAGATTTTCTGATGATGGCCATTCTGACTGGTGTGAGGTGATACCTCATTGCAGTTTTGATTTGCATTTCTCTAATGATTAGTGATGTTAAGCATCCTTTCATGTGTTTGCTGGCAATCTGTGAAACACAAAAGACCCCGAATAGCCCAAGCAATCTTGAGAAAGAAAAACAGAGCTGGAGCAATCATGCTCCCTGACTTCAGACTATACTACAAAGCTACAGTAATCAAGACAGTATGGTACTGGCATAAAAACAGAAATATAGATCAATGGAACAGGATAGAAAGCCCAGATATAAACCCATGCACATATGGTCACCTTATCTTTGATAAAGGAGGCAAGAATATACAATGGAGAAAAGACAGTCTCTTCAATAAGTGGTGCTGGGAAAACTGGACAGCTACATGTAAAAAAATGAAATTAGAACACTTCCTAATACCATACACAAAAATCAACTCAAAATGGATTAAAGACCTAAATGTAAGAAAAAAAAATCCTAAATATAAGGCCAGGCACTATAAAACTCTTAGAGGAAAACATAAGCAGAACACTCTATGACATAAATCACAGCAAGATCCTTTTTGACCCACCTCCTAGAGAAAGGGAAATAAAAACAAAAATAAACAAATGGGACCTAATGAAACTTAAAAGCTTTTGCACAGCAAAGGAAACCATAAACAAGAAGAAAAGACAACCCTCAGAATGGGAGAAAATATTTGCAGACGAAGCAACTAACAAAGGATTAATCTCCAAAAAGTGCCATTTTTAAACTACTACAATGTAAAGGGAATCTCGAACTTCTCTTGTAAGTACCATTTATATAGTTCACCTAATCTCAAAACCATCCATGGCTGGCCAATAGGCACATGAAAAGATGCTCAACATTGCTAATCATCAGAGAAATACAAATCAAAACCACAATGAGATATCACATCACACCTGTCAGAATGGCTATCATCAAAAAGTCTACAAATAGGGGCTTCCCTGGTGGCGCAGTGGTTGAGAGTCCACCTGCCGATGCAGGGGACATGGGTTCGTGTCCCAGTCCAGGAATATCCCACGTGCTGCAGAGCGGCTGGGCCCGTGAGCCATGGCCGCTGAGCCTGCGTGTCCGGAGCCTGTGCTCCACAACGGGAGAGGCCACAACAGTGAGAGGCCCGCATACCGCAAAAAAAAAAAAAAAAAAGTCTACAAATAACAAATGTTGGTGAGGATGTGGAAAAAAGGGAACCCTTGTACACTGCTGGTGGGAATGCAAATTGGCGCAGCCACTATGGAAAATAGTACGGAGGTTCCTCAGAAAACTAAAAGTAGAACTACCATATGATCCAGCAATCCCACTCCTGGGGTATATATCTGAAGAAAACAAAAACACTAATTCAAAAAGATACATGCACCCCGATGTTCATAGCAGCACTATTTACAATAGCCAAGACATGGAAGTAACCTAAGTGTCCATCAACAGATGAATGAATAAATAAGATGTGGTATATATATATATATATATATATATATATATATATCTCCATATACAACAATGGACTATTACTCAGCCATAAAAAGGAATGATATTTTGCCATTTACAACAACATGGATGCACCTGGAGGGTATTATGCTATGAAATAAGTCAGACAGAAAGACAAATACTGTATATCATCACTTATACGTGGAATCTAAAAAATAAAACAAACTGGTGAATATAACAGAACAGAAACAGACTCACAGATATAGAAAACAAACTAGTGGTTACCAGTGGGGAGAGGGAAGTGGGGAGGGGCAAGACAGAGGTAGGGGATGAAGAGGTACAAACTGTGTATCAATATGAAATAAATAATCTACAAGGATATATTGTACAGCACAGGGAATGTAGCTAACATTTTATAATAACTTTAAATGGAGTATAAATCTATAAAAATTTTGAATCACTATGTTGTATACCTGAAATGAATATAATACTGTAACTTAACTATACTTCAATTAAAAAAACAAAAAAAGAACCATTCATAGCTAAGAAATTATAGACACTTCCTGAAAGATGGCACAGTAACATAATGCACTGGATATATTTCCATCAAAACATCCTTAAAATATATATGAAACCAGTGAGGAAGAAAAACCTATAGTCACAGCTGAAATGAACTGTAGAAATCAAGCACATTCTAATTTCTGGTAAGGTTTTCTCCAGTCTCCAGTACCAATCAGATGTGATTAATCACTTGACTGTTAAACCCTAATTCAGGAAGTATCTTCTTTCTGAGACCTAATTTATTGATACTGAGTAAGTACTAATCTCATCTGTCCCAACTACCCCCCAAAACTCCAAGCATGGCTTAGTAGGAACCTTTTCCCATTAACTGCACAACTGAAACAGAACTGGGAAATAGCAACAATACCAGTTAATATTGGCAGAATCCATTTGGGTCTAAACTCCAATTCATCACCCAATTCATCAACTGGTTGATGAAACTCCAATTCACTGACCAGTCTCCTCTTATACCATACTCTGCTTAATTTATTTTCAACCCCAATTAACTTTAAGAAACAATTAGGGCTTATCTGAAACTCTTGATGTACATTCTGTCATTAAATAAGGACCTGGAATAGGAAATTCAAAGCATTCTCTCAAATTCATTCATTTGGCCTTATGTATGGAGCATCTACTATACACCAGTTAACGCTGCCAGGGAAAGTACCAATGGAAAGCAGCCTGGGTCCCTGGGACTTTCCTGGCCTCTGAAGAGGACCAAAGTAACTGTAACATAAGAAACACCAAAACGAGTCCAAAAGAATTAAACAAGCAAACAAAAAAATGGACATTAATAATGCTCACTTGAGAAATATGTGAATGTTCTGGAAAATTATTAACTATTTCATGGTGATAAGAAAATAAAGAAGTTATGAAATAAGAGAATGCAAGACAAACTTTACAACAGAACAACTAAAATCATTTAGAAAGCAGTAAGTTGCAGCAGATATGTGACAGAAAATTTTATGGAGCACATATCAAAAAGGAAGAAATTAGCAAGAGTAGGAGGGAAGGTGATAGACAAGGCATAGGGAATCAAGTAAAATTCAAATCATGAGTAATAAGGAGTAGAATATCATTCCACCTATAAATAATAGACACCCCCCAAAAAAAATAAAGAAGGCAGAATAAACAGAATGAAATCAATCACCAGACAATCAAGGTATAGCTCAACTTTTTTCTAAAACTTGAGCATTTCATCAAATTATAAATTAATTAGAAGTATAGAGGCATAACTTCTTCACTTTTGAAACAGTGGAAGAAATCACAAAAGTGTGATTGCATAAATATTCAAACAAAAATTAAGACAATGTCAGGGAGGGGGAAGGTGTCATGACAACAACTGTAAAGAGATCATTCAAATTCTCACACATACACAGACATTCCAAACTAAGTCAATAGGCAGAGTACATGATCAGTTTGGGTTTTTTTTGTTTTTGTTTTAATATTTATCTATTTATTTGGTCGCACTGGGTCTTAGTTGGGGCAGGCAGGCTCCTTAGTTGTGGCATGCTAACTCCCAGTTGCTGCATGCATGTGGGATCTAGTTCCCTGACCAGGGATAGAACCCAGGCCCCCTGTGTTGGGAGTGCAGAGTCTTAACCACTGCACCACCAGGGAAGTCCCAACAGTTTGGTTCTTTTAATGGAATATTAGTATAATAATTCCTTTTTCATGGCTGTGTAAACCAACAGTACATTTTAGGGCAATAAAAGGGCAATTAATGTCCTAGAATAGCATTAAGGGTGCTATTTCATTTTTTTTTAAATTTGTTGTTCCTCTACTTGTAATTTAACTTAGAATTAAGTAAATGAAAAAATGTGCATAAATGTTTATTACAGTGTCTTACGTAAGAACAAATACTGCAATTAACCTAAATGACCAATTTCAGAGAACAGTTTAACATACTGTCATTCCAACATAACAGACTCTCATAGAAAAACTACATGAAATGCTCTCATAAACATGAAAAGAACAAAAATTGTACATGTATTCTACATTTTCCAGCTATACAAAAATATTTACATAAAAATGATAATGTGCCATAATTAAAAGTTATTCTACACTGATTTTTTTTTCAAATTTTACTTACTTTTTAATATTCTTTTCAATTAAGAAAAAATTCAAAGAGAAGAAAAAAACAATGATAGGTATTAACAGATTCATCTTTTTCAGGAGTAGGGCTAAGCACCCAATTCCACTTCCACATGAGAAGGCAATCTGTGTACAGAGCATGGGCTTTGCAGTCACAAAGACCTGGGCTTTGGTCCTGCATGAAGGTATTTACTAAATGTTTGACTTGAACAAGTTAAATTACTTCAACCCTCTATTCAAAATCAGAATACCACGTACTCCATAAGGGTGACATGAAGTAGGCTTTGTAAAGCACTTTCCATAGTGACCGGCACAGTTAAGTGCTCAATAAAGAAAGGATGGCTATTGCTATTTAGGGTTATTTATTTTCCATTGCTCCCAAACCTGTCCCCCATTCCTAGCTAATCAGTCCGAAATTTTCTGATTTAATCGTATATAGCCAATCTTATCTCAGCTCTTTGATTTGTCCCTTTTATCCACTTAGATCCAGGTACATAATAAGTACTAAATAAATAATAGCTGTAATTTCTATGCATCTAGTTTCCATCCCCATAAGCTTCAATCTCACTAACCTGCTCCATCCTCCTCCATTCCAGCAATACCAGAGATTTCTAGCTTCCAAAGTTCAAATCACTTCCTAACTTTGGTTAATTTTCAACATAATATTGCTAGACATATATATACATAGTGCCAAGTCCTTGACAGGGATTTTACCTACTACCCAAAAACTATAGAAACACTTATTCTGTCATAGAAGAGCACAGAGGTGGAAGCAAGTTCATTTGACTTAAGTTGAAATCAGATTTTTTTAAATGACTACTACTTTTTAAAATATAAATCTAGTTGATTTATAATACATAATTAAGGTATACAACTCACTAGTTAATATTCATGACATACCCACTTTGTACCCAAACATACTGACTCCAACTCTCACCAACCCTAGAAGACCAGTATTATTAGCAACACTTTACAAGTAACTGAGGCACAGGAAGATGAAATAACTTGCCCAAAGTTACATAGCTAGTGACTGACAAGGCAAAAATACAAAGCTAGATCTGTCTCCAAAACTTGTGCTTTTTCCAAAAAGGGTAAGTGAAATGTGATATTTTTTAAAAGATAATCCTCAAAAGAATATTGCATAGTATAATAATACTAAATATCCTTTTTTTTTTTTTTTTTTTGTGGTACGCAGGCCTCTCACTGTTGTGGCCTCTCCCGTTGCGGAGCACAGGCTCCGGACGCGCAAGCTCAGCGGCCATGGCGCACGGGCCCAGCCGCTCCGCGACGTGTGGGATCTTCCCGGACCGGGGCACAAACCCGTGTCCCCTGCATCGGCAGGAGGACTCTCAACCACTGCGCCACCAGGGAAGCCCTAAATATCCTTTTAATAAAACGTAAATAGTAGAAGTTGAACATATAAGCAGAACCCTTAATTTATAGTCTTGTAGTTTTGAAAAGAATAATAGACTGAATTCCCCATACTAATAAGACTTATTCTAAAAATTCATTCATATATTTAAGAAATAGTTATTGAGCACCTGCACCTACTATGTGCCAGACACTGCTACTATGACCTTTTTCTTGTATACGAAAAATAAATCCAGTCTAATAAAAACCTGCTTCCTATTGATTTCAATGTTTTAATACAAGATACCAAAGAAGACATTTTATTCATTCTATTAAACCAGTTTAAAAGTTACTCAAAAAGTACAATTGATCCTTGAACAACACGGGTTTGAACTGCAAGAGTCCATTTATACTAGGATTTTTTTCAGTAAATAAACATTCAGCCTCCCTATTCCCATATGCAGAACCTGAGGGTATGGAGAGCCGACTGTACTATGTCACTTAATATAAGGGACTTGAGCATCCACAGATTTTGGTATCCTCAGGGACTCCTGGAACCAATCCCTCACACTGAGGGATGACTGCATCATAAGGGAGAAATTAAGAACATAAAACTAAAAGCACATAGGGATTTCCCTGGCGGTCCAGTGGTTAGGACTCAGGGCTTTCACTGCCAGGCCCTGGGTTCAGGCCCTGGGTTCAAGCCCTGGTCAGGGAACTAAGATCCCGCAAGCTGTGCACCACGGCCAAATAAATAAATAAATAAAAGCACATAAACTGTAATGGTAAGTGCAGTGGGTTGAAAAGTGTCCCCCTCCCCACAAACTCACGTCTACTATAACCACAGAATGGGATCTTATTTGGAAATAGGGTCTTTGGGGGTGTAGTTAGTTAAGGATCTCAGGACGAAATCATCCTAGATGTAGGGTAGGCTCTATGTCTAATGACTGGTATCCTTATAAGAAAAGGAGAGAACACAGGCACACACACACAAATGGGGCCATGTGAAGACAAGCAGAGAATGGAGCTTTGCTACCACAAGCCAAGGAACACCAGGAGCCACCAGAAGCTGGAAGAGGCAAGAAATAGATTCTCCCCTAAAGCCTTCAGAGGGAGTGCAACCCTACTAAACCCTTGATTTTGGGCTTATGGCCTCCAGAACTCCAAAACAATTTCTGTTGTTTTAAGCCACCCAGTTTGTGGTACTTTGTTACTGCAGCCCTAGGAAACTGATAGGTTTATGATATTCACCATTAAAATCAACAAGTTAACAAAAGTAATCTTTTTTGAAAACAGGTTTTCTAAACTGAACTACACATATCCAAGAATTCTTTTTTTTTAAATAAATTTATTTATTTTTGGCCGCGTTGGGTCTTCATTGCTGCGCGCAGGCCTTCTCTAGTTGCGGCAAGTGGGGGCTACTCTTCGTTGCAGTGCGTGGGCTTCTCATCGTGGTGGCTTCTCTTGTTGCAGAGTACGGGCTCTAGGCACGTGGGCTTCAGTAGTTGTGGCTCACAGGCTCAGTAGTTGTGGCTCACAGGCTCTAGAGCACAGGCTCAGTAGTTGTGGTGCACGGGCTTAGTTGCTCCGCGGCATGTGGGATCTTCCTGGACCAGGGATTGAACCCATGTCCCCTGCACTGGCAGGCAGATTCTTTTTTTTTTTTTTAAATAAATTTATTTATTTTATTTATTTATTTTTGGCTGTGTTCGGTCTTCATTGATGCACATGGGCTTTCTCTAGTTGCGGCGAGCAGGGGCTACTCTTCATTGCGGTGAGCAAGCTTCTCATTGTGGTGCACATGTTGTGGAGAACGGGCTCTAGGCGCGTGGGCTTCAGTAGTTGCAGCATACAGGCTCAGTAGTTGTGGCTTGCGGGCTCTAGAGCACAGGCTCAGTAGTTGTGGAGCATGGGCTTAGTTGCTCGGCAGGCGGATTCTTAACCACTATGCCACCAGGGAAGTCCCATCCAAGAATTCTTAAATGGAACACAGTGATGACGGGGAACCAAGCAAATGTTCACCTTGTATGAGCATCAGTTACTCCCTATGACCTCACACAGTGACATCCATGGGAGTTACTTCTTGCTCCCAGACTATTATGTTCCAGCTCCTAGGGTTTTCTGCTTTTTGAAGTTGTGTCTCATCCTTCACGGCCTATCAGGAGTCAACTCACAGCCTCCTCTCCAATGTTCTAATTTCAGGATTCTAAGTTTCTATGGGCTAGAAAAAATCATAAAACTAAAATTATTAGAATAGACTTTCTAAAGTATGCTCTACAAAACACTAGGACTGGAGATTCTCCACAGAAAAAGATTTCACAATCAAGGAGTCTGGGAAAGGATGTCTGCTCTCCCTTTTGGAAACTCATTATACATATTAATACAGTAATGGCTCTAAAGAGCCCTGCCGTAAAGAAACCTAGCAAATGTTTAACCTGGTATTTCCCAGTCTTAATTGGATACAGGTTTTTCCCTCAAAAGTTTTAAAATATATCCCAACATTGATGACTCTAAATATTTTCTCTTTCAGAGTAGGCAGTATCTCCTATTATTTTGCTCCCTTTTTCTACCCAGCAAAATCTTACTAATTTAAGGCCATAACATAATATGTCATGTTTTCCTTACTTGTAGGTACACAGATATCTGCCTTGAACCCAACTGCCAACATACTTCAGCATTAGAATTTCAGTAGCGTAATATTTTTGAAAATATAGTCACCTTATTATAGCTTAGGAAACACATTATCACATTCGATCCTCACAATAAACCTATGATGCAGGTAACATGAGGCTCTGGGAGATTAATTTGTTGAAGTAAAGCTATTAACTGATCAAGTTGGAACCGGTCTTCTAATTAGAAATATTCCAAGTCTTGGACCTCTCCGCTCTACCCCACCATCAAAGTGCAGTGGGAAGGGAGAAAAAGCCTTGGCACAATATCAAAACCTGAACTGTTTTCTCAAAACTAGGCTAAAGATTCTCCAGTGACTTAACTCAGTTGCAGCCAAATTAACTGCTGCTCCATAAGTCAATCCGTGCAGTAAATGGACTTTGTCAGGAATATGCATTACTAAGATATTTCTCCCCTTTTCCAAAGGTCAAAACGTTACTCTTCAGACTGTCACTGTTTTACAGTAATGCTAAGATATTGCTTTTGAGTGAAATGGAAGACAGGTATTTCTGCCATGGAAGACTTGAGTCATTCACAGCAAAGGTTACCAGAATTCACAATGTCTCCTGCACAACAACAGCAACAGATGAGTCAACTAAATATTAGCTAATAACCTGTTATTGCTTTCTAAAGGGAACTTTGTCTAACTGTAGAACAGTGTAACAGATGCTCTTCTAATCAGCTATGTAATCCTGAAGTAAAACAAGATCATACTTTGAAAGAGAGAATTTTAAATACTGATAAAGAGATGCCACAAAGATGGAAATATTTATAAAGATATTCTAATCACCCAACCATTTCATTCTCACTCTAAAATTGAAAAAAAAAAAAATCTCACTGCTAAAAGTATCAGGGAAATAACTTAATCCTAGAGAGGGATGAATTTTAAAAGCTATAGGTGGAAATGTGAGAAAGGTACCTTTCCTTAACCAAACATTTCAGGCATCCCAAAAGGCAAACCAAATACCCATGTTTCACCCAACAGCAGCTTAAGCAGTAAAACATTACAGATGCAACTGAAGCCCAGTCTGACTCCTCCCAGATTCCTTTCTCCTTTCTCTCTCCCTAGAGGTTACCACTACCTTGAATGTGGTGTTTGTCTTTCCCACAGGTATGAATCCATAAATGATCCAGTAACAATGTTTTTCATATGGTTATTTTACAAATTTAATTTTATATATTCTTTTGAATACATAATACCTGCACTACACAATTCAAAACTATAAAAAGATATACAGTGACATGTCCCTCTGCTACCTAGTTCCCCTCCCCTGAAAAACTAATGTAACAGTTTCATGTGTATCTTTAAATAGACACTCTATACATATGCAAGTAGTTACACTTACTTTAATTTGTCCCTGCTCTTTATACACAAATGGTAGGAATACTATATACTTTGTTCTACTATCCGCTTATTTTTTCCTCTTAAAAATACATATTGGAGGGCTTCCCTGGTGGCGCAGTGGTTGAGAGTCCGCCTGCCGATGCAGGGGACACGGGTTCGTCCCCGGTGCGGGAAGATCCCACGTGCCGCGGAGCGGCTGGGCCCGTGAGCCATGGCCGCTGAGCCTGCGCGTCCGGAGCCTGTGCTCCACAACAGGAGAGGCCACAACGGTGAGAGGCCCGTGTACCGCAAAATAAAAAAAAATAAAAAAAATAAAAATACACATTGGAAACTGTTCCCTGTATTATATGAAGTCTCTTGCTTTTTTTCCTTTTTTCCTAATGTTTGCAAGGTATACCACTGTATGGATAAACCATAATTTAACTATTGTCCTACTAGAAAGGTTACTTCCAATCTTTTGTATTTACAAACAGTATGACAATGAATAACTCATTATTTCATACACCTATAGGATAAATTCCTAGAAGTTGAATTGCTGGGTTAACTTTAATAAATACTGTCATACTCTATAGAGGTGGTACCAATTTGTACTCCTACCAGTAATGCATGAGTGTTTTTGCATGTTTTTAAATTTTATATGAATAACATGACTATATATATTCTTCAACTTCTTGTTTTTGTGGCCTAACCTTATATACTTGAAATTCACCCATGCTGATATATATAGCTCTAATTCACATATCGATTTTTTACTTAAAGAAGCTTTTAAGTAACTTCTTTGATTCATTCAGTCACCTATTTATCTTAAATTGCAGTTTTATATAGAAATACTCACCAAATTAATAAATAGATTGTATGTATAAACAACTCATTTGCCAAAGACTACCCACCCTACTAAAGAGGCATCTTCTTTTGGAAAACTAACAAAAACTGTCATTTAAATTTACTGCAGTAGTAACATGACTCTGTTCATCCATGCTTTTATAACTGTTCTACCTGGGAGGAAAGGGGAGTAGACCCCACAAGGGAGTGGAGACTAACACCTTGACAACCGGGGAGGGGGGGGAAAGAAAAAAGTATCTTGGAAATAATAAGATAAATCAAGCATAATCCCAAACTAACCCTAGTTGTCTATTTAAAGTTTCCCCTCAAAATGTTACCATTAAATTACCAAAGGATCTTTTTTAAACCTGTAACAAGAAACAAAATAATTCATATGAATTTAAAGTCCTCTCTGCGCCCCCCCCAGTAAGTTTTCCTATAAGATGGAATACCGTATCGAGAATTTTTCTGCATATCTGTATCACATCCTCTATTAGACTCCTTTTCTATGTTAAATTTAGCAATGTGTATGACCAATTTTAAAACCTCTATCTAATCCAAATTGTCTCCATTGAAATATGCAGCTAATCATATAATTTATAAGAATTCTTGTCAAATTCTTGGCTACTGTAAGTTACCAGCGTCACCACTACAGTGGCTATTTTTGCTTGCTCACTGCGCAGCTACGTCCCCCTTCCTCTCTTCTAAAAAAAACCCATTTCTGTGTAGGTATCTACTCTGTCCCCCCATACTATTCAAGTACTTCAGAAGAAGATGCCCCCCCACACACACACGTCCAGGAGTGGGCCATATTCCTCTAAGGGTAATACCATCTCCCCTGCTAGTGCCTACTTATAGGAACACAAGCCTAAGCCAGTTAGCACATGGTATCCCTGGCCAGAGGGACTGATTGAGCCAATGAGACTCATGAGGGCTATGCTGGGGCTTCCTTGCTCTGGACAGAGAAGCACAGAAAGAGATGTTCTTGGCTAGGCTGAGTTGGATTTTCTTATTTGGGGCAGAAAGCATCCCAACTGTTTAACAACTTTAAAAAAATGCACTGGGCTTTCCTGGTGGCGCAGTGGTTGAGAGTCCGCCTGCCGATGCAGGGGACACGGGTTCGTGCCCCGGTCCGGGAAGATCCCACATGCCATGGAGTGGCTGGGCCCGTGAGCCATGGCCGCTGAGCCTGTGCGTCCGCAGCCTGTGCTCCGCAATGGGAGAGGCCACAACAGTGTGAGGCCCGTGTATCGCAAAAACAACAACAACAACACACACAAAAAAATGCACTGGTTGAAGATTTTGACCAACATCAGTTAATGTATTTATGAACAAATGAACCATATCTATAAAACCTATGATCCTTTGACTAATACTGGCCTTTCTATATCTGGAGAGATTGTTGACTTTGACAGTGTGTGGTATTTCAAGAGAAGCACATGTGGAGGAGCGAAGGTTAAGGAATAGCAGCCACTGGAGGGATTCAAGGCACAGCCACATCACAGATCAAACCCAGGAAATGAGAAATATCCTCTCGCTTTCCTATCTGCCATGCCAAGAGCCACCTAGCCAATAAGAAAGTGAGACCTGACTCTGCTCAGGTCTATATTAGGAAAACAATGAGTATCCTAATCCAAACAGAACTCTGGGAGGGGTGAAGGCATCAAAACTGTCATTACTATTTGGGTGGCATTAATGAGTATGTCTTACAAATACTTATAAACTGAAAGTTTGTAATCGCTAACAAGGAAAGAGAACATCGCCAAAAATAAATAACTTCAAAAGCACAGAAACATCTTACTGGCCTAATACAGACCCACCCTAATGGCTGTTATTACCCTATTCTGGCATTTGCTTCTTACTTTCTTACATTGTTGGCCTTGCTGATTTTCTTAAGAAGGTTTAGGCAGTTGCTTCCCTGTGGGCTATACAGCAATTTTCCAGTTCTATGACTCAGAAAGAGCAAGAGAAGGAAGGGCTCTCCTCTTCCATCCCTAGATAAAATCAGAAAATGTTTATTTAGCTCCGATAGAGCAAGGCTCAGTTAGTTAATTCACTGTACAGACTTTCACAAACTTTTTTCCCTTTCAAGTCAAGTATTTACCAAGACCTTAGTATATTCAAGTCACAGGCTATTTATCCAAAGCCAATGCATGAATTATTTTTATCAGTTCCATACTTCCTTTCTCTACATCCCTAATAACAAAGTCAAATATTTTGAAGGAAAAAATATTTATGCCTCACAAAATCTGCAATTAAACTTTTTGTCCCAGCATTGGTGGATTGGAGAGCAAGTTTATTATTTCCGGAATACTGTATTGAAACATAAGGGTAAGCGATTCCACTTTTCTTAAAAAAAATTTTTTTTCAAGTAATGTACATAAAACTATTTATTAAAATATAAATATCCTGTGAAAATAAACGGAAACTAACTGCATCAGTGAATTAATAAACACTATCTGGAAGCAAAATCTGCACTGCCTACCAGGTTTGGTAATTCAGAAACACTGAAGGCACGGCGTCTGCATTCAGACCATAAACCAAGGATCGCAAATACATGTAGGACCAGTTTATATCCATTAACTGCTCCGAAAAAACTTAGTGATCCTTTCCGACGAGATGGCCTTTTTTTTTTTTTTTTTTTAACTCTGTAAACTACTCCCCAAAGCAACCTTACTTCGGGGGAACACATTTCACACTTGAGAATCAGCCAGGGCAGGTAAGTCAACAGCCTTCTGAAGAGGACGGAAATATGGACAATGCCGAGGACGGCCAGGGAACCGATGGGTTGGCCCTGAGCCGAGGGATCACAGCTGGGACGAACGGCGAGCCGCCTCTCCAGGGTTCCCGGCCAAGACCCCGGCGCCCCCGCCCAGCTAAGGGAGCGAGTAGTGCAGCCCCCGACCATCCGGCCTGGGAAAGTTCGCACCTCTGCATCCCCGCCCCTCGCACGGACGAGCCCCTCCGGCCGTCGCACCGTCGCCATGGCGACCAGTCCCCACCCCACCCCCGCCCTCCCAGGGGGCGCCGCTCCGCAGTCCCGCCGTGGCCTCCGGCTCTACTCCGGCCGGAGCCTGGACAGGGACTGCCGAGCCCGGGGAACGAGGAACGCAAGGGACGGGGGAGGATGAAGAGATGCGAAAGGCGGAAGTCACCCGGATCCCGGGCCGGGGCCGAGCCTTGCCCCGGAGGTCCTCACCCTTCACTTTGCCGAACGTCCCGACCCCCAGCGTGTCTCCCAGGATGTAGTGGCCGATCTTCACCCGCCCGTCGTGTTTCTGCTTCTCGGCTGTCGCCATCTTTCTCCAGGAACTGAGTCTGCGCATGGCGCCGCGGGAGGGGGCGGAGGGGGCGGGCAGGGCCGCGCCGGGGGCGGGCGGGGAGAGGGTGGGGACGCGGGAGGGGAGCCGCGTCGCCGAGCCACCGCCCTGCGCCGTCTGCCGTGTCCCCGCAGCCGGCCGTCGGGCGCAGACGCTCCCCCTGGCGGGGCTGGCGGGGGTCTCTGGGAGGGGCCCCGGTACCTCGCTCCATGCCCTGCATCCTTGCGGCATGGGGCGCCCGCCCACCTGCGCGCGGGAGGGGGCTTCCTGGATTGCAGAGAAGGGCCGCAGCACCTCGGCTCCTTTCCTCTGGTGGAGTCTCTGCAGGCAGTGGTCTCCCCTAATTATTACTCCGGAGTCGTGGGGACCCGCTCCCCTTCCTATTCCAGGGTGGGGAGATGGGCACTGGGGAAGTTGCTTGGGTAAGGCAGATATGTGGCTTGTGATCAGAGCAGCGTGAATTGAAACATGGCTAGAGACACCACCCTGCCACTGTTTTCTAACCTTTTCATTTTTCCTGTTCGGATGGAATCTTTAAGCCCCTGGGAGTTGTCACTTGCATCTTTGATGAAGTTTCCTTTTCCTCCACCCCACCTGCCACCCGCGCTGCTGTTTTTTACTTTGAGCCACTAAGTTGCTATTGGGCACCTCGACAGCTCAAGAAGCGAGAGATGTTGGTCTTTCCTCCTGCTGGATGACCTCCTGAAATGTTCTCCCCACAAGCTCTGAGGAAGGAGCAGGTTGGGGTTAAGGGTGAATGTGTGTGTGTTTGGGAAGCAGGATGCTACCCAGACATTTGGATGTATAGGAATTAATATTTTTAGATTACCAGTAAAATGTAGACTTTGAACTGAAAACAAGGCTTACAGTTGCATCAACCAAATCAATCGACAAATATTTATGGTACTTTCAGTGAGTAAAAGTTAGTCTATACAGATGGGATCATGGCATATCACAGGGGCAGTAGAGAACGTATGCTTATTTGTAATCGAATTTTAAGTGAGTGTGTTACTCAATTATATTCCTTTAACATGGGCAAAATCAAGTGTCCAAAAAAAGTGTATGTGATCTCAGTTTTGCAGTGTCATAGCATTTGGACAGGTGTCAATGGGCAAAGAGTTAGACTCTTCATGAAAATAATATTTTTTAAAAAAAGACTAAAAATGTTACCTTTTTCCTTCCCAGTGAAAGTTACTCAACTCTTCTGGTTTTTATATACTTTATATTTATGAAATAAAAGTAATATGCATTAAGCACAGCTTTGTTCCAAGCAAGGTACTGCAGGAGAGGCAAAAGCCTTTGAGCTTAGAATTACATCAGATAATCAGAGAACATTTACAACTAGCCTTGGATAGATAATCAGTTCCTACTGTATTATGGACTGCACATATTTTGAAGAGCCAAAAAGTTAAGAAATCTTTGATTACTGAGATATTTGGGGGGTAGGCAGTGGTTACTGTTGTAATTTTTGCTCTGTTGTTTCTTCACCTTTACTGTTTGTCATGTGAGTTTCTGCAGCTTTTTTTAATTTATTTATTTATTTTGGGGCTGTGTTGGGTCTTCCTTGCTGCGCGCAGGCTCTCTCCAGCTGTGGCGAGCGGGGGCCACTCCCCACCGCGGCTCACGTGATTCTCATTGCGGTGGCTTCTCCTGCTGTGGAGCACGGGCTCTGGGCGCACGGGCTTCAGCAGTCGTTTCAGGAGGGCTCAGTAGTTGTGGCTCGCGGGCTCTAGAGCGCAGGCTCAGTAGCTGTGGCGGACGGGCTTAGTTGCTTTGCAGCATGTGGGATCTTCCTGGATCAGGGCTCGAACCCGTGTGCCCTGCATTGGCAGGCAGATTCTTAACCACTGCGCCACGAGGGAAGTCCCTAAGCAGCTTTTATTGCTGGTTTTTTGTTTGTTTGTTTGTTTGTTTCTTATGCTGAGTTAAAAATGGAATTCAATTAACAGTTTCTAAGAAAGTAAATGATAAACCTCCTTTATTCCTTTGCTTTTTCTCTTTCCTTCAAGTCCTTTTTAAAAGTTTTTGTCACATTTTCTTCCACCCAGACACTATGGGTAGACACAAAATGAAAAGTCATGGTCCCTACCCTGGAGGAGCTCATAATCTAGGAGGGCAGTTCTCTGTATCCCCCCAACCCCACAATAGATGATATTCACATGTTCATCATTCTTCCGGGGGGGAAGTAAAGATAAGGTAAACTGTGACTTATGCCCAGTTTCCAGACCCATCAGTTGTACCCCTATCTCAGCAAAGTATACTGGAATAGAAGTGGGCAGGAGTGACTTTGTAGAAGTAACCTCGAATCCAGTCTAGTTTAGGAGGGGGGAAAGGTAAATTGTTTTCAAATTTCAGTACTTTAACTTTTTTTTGTTGTTTGTCTTTTGTTTCTTTTTTGTGTTTTTTTTTGGAGGGGGGTATGCGGGCCTCTCACTGCTGTGGCCTCTCCCATTGCGGAGCACAGGCTCCGGATGCACAGGTTCAGCGGCCATGGCTCACGGGCCCAGCTGCTCCGCGGCACGTGGGATCCTCCCGGACTGGGGCACAAACCCGTGTCCCCTGCATCGGCAGGCGGACTCTCAACCACTGCGCCACCAGGGAAGCCCCAGTACTTTAACTTTTATTAGCGCAAATAAGTTACAATACCTCTCAGCACTGATGAAGACAAACCAAGATGACCCAACACTGTGGTGGAGAACCTCTGGTCTCATGGGAAAACTCACTAGTTTGTTGTCAGCTGCTTCCTCTTTAGCCCTTCAGAGATTCTGAGGGAGCTGCGCACCCTATTAGTCTTTTCTTGTTAAGGCCATTACAGTGTTAGTAAACCGTACATTGTCAGGGAGATACTATACTTCCTCAACATCTATCTGTATATGTGGTGGCCAGAACTAAAAATTTTAAGTACTGTGTTGCTATTAATGCAGCCTAATATATCCTTAGTAGTAGTTACATTATAACTAATATTCAATATTTATTCAACAACAACTAGGTATTAGGCAGATTGCTAAGCTCTGAGGACTCAAAAAACAAAGGAACATAGTACTACCTTTGACATGGCCAAGCAATGTGATAGGTGCTATAATAAAACATATATATACATATGGTCCTAAAAGGGCTTCATGAGACAAGGGCATAACCTTTATCTGCAGAGGTCCATAAAGTCTTTAAAAATTGAACATATTTAGAGGAGTATTAAGAGTACTTTGTACTCAAAGAAAAGGGTGGCATGGGGGATGAAGGAACTTGGGGAAGGCATCCCAGGTGAGAGAAACAGCATATACAAAATCACAGAGGGAAGGAAGCCTTAGACTTTTTAGGGAAGAGCAAAATGCTTACAGCAGACAAAATCTGGATGGATAGAGGGACTGACTAGAAGAAATGAGAGAGAAACAGGACAAAACCCTGAGAAGCCTCATATGTGCTTCTCAATTTCACCATTTTCTTATAGACAGTGGTGAGCCATGGGAAGATGTGAAGTAGATGCCTTTTAGAAATACAGTCTTTACCAAGGGAATTGATAGCTATGGGTGCCTTTGGGAAGGCAAACTGGGTGACTGAGAGTCAGGTGCAAAGTGCAGACTTTTCCCTAGGTACTCTTTTGTAACGTTTTGGTTTTAAACTTTATGCATATATTACAGAGTTGAAAAAATAAACTGTTAGAAAAAAATTTTTTTAACTCTGACTTTAGTGTGGAGGATAGTCTGGAGAAGAGCAAGACCGATGTGTGTGACAAGAGACTTGCAATCGCCTAGTGAAGAAATGATGAGGCAGGCACCATGTATAAAAAGGAAAAAACTCAAGACCTGTTTAGATATGAAATTAGTGAGGTACAGAGCTTGGTGTGGACAGAGAGAGAAAGGAAGGAATCCTAATTACCTCCCAGGTTTCTGGGGAGATTGTCAGGAGGATGGGGAATGGAGGTTCAGCAGAAAGAATGAATTCTCTATGTAACGTTAAGGCATCGGAGAGACCTTCAGGAAAGATATCCAGGAATGTACGGGTAATACAGGTCTATTAGCCCAAAAAAAGGTCAGTGTAGAGATACAGATGGGGTGTCCTCACCAAACAAACGGCAGTGTAGGGCGGTGAATTTGGTTGAGATCTCCCCAGGTTGTAGCATTAAGGGACCCAAGGACGGAACACTCACTTAGAGAATATGGATAATTAAGAAGATCCAGAAGCAGTGTGAGCCTATGAAAGAAACAGGAAAAAGAGCCAATTTATGTTAGATATTCTCTAGGAAGTTACAGTGATTAAAATTAGTTTGTGGATAGTTTTCCCCTGTTTATCTAGGGTTGATGATTCCCAACTCCTGGTTTGAAATATTTTTAGGTTAAAACTTTTGCAACCCCCTCAGGATGATGAAGTTTAAGCTTCAATTACCCTTGTGAAAATAGGCCCAGAGCTGTTTTCTAGGGAAAATCTTAGCACTGTTCACAAGGACTCCTTCACTCCATCTCTAGGTAAATGTGGTTGGTTAGTCCTGGTTGGGTTCCTTGCCTTTTTTTTTTTTTTTTTTTTTGCGGTACGCGGGCCTCTTACTGCTGTGGCCTCTCCCTTTGCGGAGCACATGCTCCGGATGCGCAGGCTCAGTGGCCATGGCTCACGGGCCCAGCCGCTCCGCGGCATGTGGGATCTTCCCGGACCGGGACACGAACCCGTGTCCCCTGCATCAGCAGGCGGATTCTCAACCACTGCGCCACCAGGGAAGCCCGGGTTCCTTGCTTTTAATAAGAAAATGTCAACCCTGCCCATCTCTCAGTTGATTCACTAAGTATCAGGCACGTGAATCTGTCCGTGATCAGCCGCACAAAGAATAGTCATTCACCAAAAAAATGTAACTCCAAACACTTTGCTGCCCTATTCTTATCAGTTAAGGGAAATGATGTCCTTGGATGGTTGCCTGAAGGGTAGGCTGATCGTCTAAATTGTGCCCTTGGATCATCTGAGACTATCAGAGAGAGAGGTCGTTGGGCTATCTGGCTCTGGTTACTGTTAGATTCGTTTTTACTCAGTTTGGTAATACAAGGGGCTGATAACATGTGGATGCCTTTAATAGGCTAATAATTGGGCTCTCTGTTCCAACTAGTAATTTGGTTCCCTTCAAAACAGTATTCTTGAAAAATTATTCAACGTTTATTTAAGTGGAAAGGCAGAGAAAAAGGATGTCTGGAGCGGTGTCCCAGGAAACAAAGACCCTGCAGTTCCCAGACCCTAACTTCTTAGCAGTCCACAGGCCACCTAAGCATGCATTTTGTGGGGTGAGGAGGTTTTATCCCACCCCAAGTGACTTACCAAAGTAGTTCTTTTTAGCCACACCCTTCCAAGAAAAACTCGGGTAAATAAAGATTAGAGTAACGTTTTGGCGCCCCCCGAGATGTGCAGTATCCTTTATAGACTGGCTTCTGGGCAGCAGCCCAGCTCAGGTCTCTCTGCTCTTCTGCTGCTGTCTCTGTCCTCAGTGCAGGAGGGTGCTATGAGAAACAGACATGCAAAGCTTCCTTACTTCTGCGGACCCAAATGTACAGCCTACCTCTAACCAAGAACGTCGTTGCTAAAGGCATGCATGTTAGTATTCTAACCTCATCCCTGGATTAACGTATTTTCCTTCCCCTCAGTTCCTTATTTATTTATTATTTACTTTGCTGGATATTATCACTCTCTAGGCTTCCCAGATGCTTTTTTTAAAGTAGACTTTATTTTTAGAACAGCTTTAGATTTACAGAAAAAAATGTAAAGATAGTGCAGAGTTCTCATATACTCATGCCCAGCTTCCCCTATTACTAACACCTTACAGTATATGGTACATTTGTTACAATTAATGAAAAAATAAACCAGTGTTGGTATTATATTATTATTAACTAAAGTCCATACTTTATTCCAATTTTTTTTTTTTTTTTTTTTTTGCGGTACGCGGGCCTCTCACTGCCGTGGCCCCTCCCGCTGCAGAGCACAAGCTCCGGAAACGCAGGCCCAGCGGCCACAGCTCACGGGCCCAGTCGCTCCTCAGCACGTGGGATCCTCCCGGACCGGGGCACGAACCTGCGTCCCCTGCATCGGCAGGCGGACCCCCCCAACCACTGTGCCACCAGGGCAGCCCTCCAATTTCTTTAGTTTTTACCTAATGTGCTTTTTCTGTTCCAGGATCCCGTTCAGGATACCACATTACCTTTAATTGTCATGTCTCCTTAGGCTCCTCTTGGCTGTGACAATTTCTCAGATATCTTGGTTTTTGTTTTTTATGACTTTGACAGTATTGAGGTGTATTAGTCAGATATTTGCTGGAATGCCCCTCTATTGGAATTGGGTGTTTTTCTCATGGCCAGATTGGCGTTATGGGGTTTGGGGAGGAAGAACACAAACAATGGTCTATCTTAATCACATCACATCAAAGGTTTATTTGGGTTTCTCTATAGTAATGTCAGTCATTTTTTCCTCCTTTCCATACTGTACTCTTTGGAAGGAAATCACTAAGCATAGCCCACACTTAAGGATTGGGCAGTTATGCTCCCTCTCCTTTAAGGTGGGATATTTATTTAAATTATTTGGAATTCTTCACAGGAGATTTCTCTCTTCTCTCCCATTTATTTATTTGATCATTTATTTATAGCAGTATAGACACATGAATATTTACTTTATACACTGAGTTATAATCCAATACTCCTTCATTGTATTGCTCAGATTGTTCCAGCTTTGGTCATTGGGTGCTCTTTCAGTTGGCTCTTATATCCCTTTGACATGCCTCCATCAATTTTTTTGTTTTTGTTTTTGTTTTGTTTTTTGGTACGTGGGCTTCTCACTGCTGTGGCCTCTCCCGTTGCGGAGCACAGGCTCCGGACGCGCAGGCTCAGCGGCCATGGCTCACGGGCCCAGCCACTCCGTGGCATGTGGGATCTTCCCGGACCGGGGCACGGACCCGTGTCCCCTGCATCGACAGGTGGACGGACTCTCAACCACTGCGCCACCAGGGAAGCCCATCAATGTTGTTTTTGTTGTTTGTTTGTCTGTCGCTTACTTACTGACACTACAAGATGCTCAACTTGTATATTTCCTGTCCTGGTCCTAGGATCAGCCATTTCTCAAAGATGTCCTTGTTACTTTTATTGGAGAGTAGTATTAGAACCCAAGATTTGGTATTTGGAGTGTAATTGCTTCTAGACCCTCTCAGCTGACAGAGCAAGGAAATATATGTGTGTATTCTAACTAATAAATATACCCATATCTCTATTTCTCTATGTGGAACCACCCCTGTCTATATTAAGCTAAGCATGACTTCATACTAATCCATACAAACAACTCTAATTCATTGTCACATAGATTATTCTAGCCATTCCCATTGCTTATCTGTAAATTCCTGCTCCAACAGTGAGAAACCTAGCTTCCATCATTTAATTTCCATTTACCTAATTGCTCAATATGAGTGTACATTTATGTAAGTATCAGAATTATTAACCCTACTCCTGTGGATAACAGTTTTATCAACTTGAGTCCAGTGCTTGTGTGCAGTTGCTTTTGTCTTTAGTTTTACCGACTTCACTCACTTCCAAGTGGTAATCTTGAATGCCACCATTTCCTTAGGTAATCACCTATTTCCTCCACCCTCTTCAGTGAGGTCATTTCATATATGTACAATACAGACAGATTATGTTGTCACAATCTGCATTCCATCCTCGGGTCCCCCAACCTCTGTTTTAATTGCCTCCTAGTCACCCTGCTGGTGAGGGAAGAGTTCCCTCCCTAGGGTTTTGGGAATAGCCAAACACACAACACCCAACACAGGACAGATGACATCAACAGCAGTCTGTTGGCCACATATACTTACAGTCTCTCGGGCAGGAGGGTACCACATAGAGAAGGCACTGCCACACGGAAGTCGCACTCAGGAACAGAAGGAACAAACAGAGGCTGTGGGAGAGAGTTTTGTAGTACCAAGAGGATGAGGTGCCCTCTGGTTCCTGTGAAGAATTTGATTAGTTGTTTGAATAATTCCACAAGCTGGCAGGGAACTGAAACTAACTACTCGGGGATCAGCACTGACTGTGCCTGGTCCCTTCAGTATGGAGAGTTAGAGGTTTAGCTAGAGGAACTTATCTATGGGAAAAGTGGGGACAGGGACATACAGTTAGGCCATTGTAGGCCCTCCCATTTTTCCCAGGTAATAAACATGACTGTTAAGGCAACACATAATATTGAGACTTTATATTAGGCCTTATACTACGACTTCCCATATGATTTTTTAAAATTTGCATACATTAAGCCTCACTGTGCTGTAAATTTTTGTGGGTCTCGACAATGTCATGTATCCACTATTTTTTTTTGTATCCACTATTATAGTATCATACAGAATAGTGTCACTACCCTAAAAAATCTCCTGTTGCTTCACATGTTCAACCATTCTCCTCTTTTTCCTGTCTCTATAATTTTGTCTTTTTCAGAATATCATATAATTGGAATCATACAGCATGTAGTATTTTCAGACTGGCTTCTTTCCCTTAGCAATTTCCATTAAGGTTCATCTATATCTTTTCTGTCACACTTAAAGGCTTTTGAAACAAGGAAAATGTAAACTATTTAAAAAATTTTTAAAAGCTTGGTCTCCATTCTAAAATATTTTCTTCAAATATTTTGAAATATTTTATACTTTCTAAAAGAATCTTACTATGATATAGATTTATTAAAAGTTATGTAAGGGACTTACCACTTCCACGGCAGGGGGCAGTGGTTTGATCCCTGGTCAGGAAACTAAGATCCCACATGCCATGCAGCACAGCCAAAAAAAAAAAAGAAAAAAAAGTTGTGTTAAATGTGTTGAGGATATACTCTGAAGAACTGAGCTGTAATATAGCTTTGGTGGATTTTTAAAAAATATTTATTTATTTGGTTGTGCCAGGTCTTGGTTGTGGCTCACTGGCTCCTTAGTTGCAGCACGTGGGCTTCTTAGTTGTGGCAGGTGGGCTCCTTAGTTGCAGCACATGGGCTCCTTAGTTGTGGCATGTGAACTCTTAGTTGCGGCATGCATGTGGGATCTAGTTCCCTGATCTGGGATCAAACCCAGGCCCCCTGCATCGAGAGCACGGAGTCTTAACCACTGCACCACCAGGGAAGCCCCTGGTGGATTCCTTAAAACTAATAAATTATATAAGAAAGAAAAGAGAGTTAAAGACCTGATATTTTTAGTAAAGAATATTATTCCTTACCTATGTGACAATCATGTGAAATTACTAATGTAATTCTCATATTCTCTATATCTATTATTTCTCTTACATAAAGCACAATTGAAGTACATCATAACGTGTAGAGTGTTTAATTTCAAAAATTAAGTTGGTTTTATATGGGAATTCAGGAGTTTTTTATATGTTAGGAATTTGTTCTAAGTCTAGTATATTTTATTTTTACTGAAATGCTTCTAGATTGCTTGACTCTGAAATTTTAACATGGAGAATGTTCTAGGCGCCTTACTGGATTATGTACATTATAACTGACCTTTATAAAAGGCTTTTTGTTTCGCCTGGAATTAATACTTTTTCATGGTTTTTACTTGCTTAGATTTCTAAGTACGTATTGATTCAACCCGAACTTGCACCAATTGTCTAAAATCTCTCAAAGACATGGAACATGTGATGTGTATTATCAGTCTGAGGTTCTTGAACTCTCCTAGAGCTTTCGTACCTGCTTCAGTTGTTTGCCTTCTATACCTGTCTCAGAGTTCTCATCTGAGAATCCCCTTCAATATTGTTCTGGAGAGTCCCTTCCCTTTCTCCTATGTTGGGTTTATTGTTTTCTAATGCCGTGGTTTCCGTTTTTGTTGTTTGTTTGTTTTTGTTTTTGTCCTTTCTCCCTGGTTTTGGTGGAACAATCTCACCAGTAGTTTTATGAGAAAGCCTCAGGGAAGTAAAATTTTCTGACAGCTTATGTGTTTGAAAATGTCTTTATTGTACCCTTAAACCTTATAGTTTGATTGGACATAGGGTTTTAAGTTGTAAAGAATTTCCTTGAGGGTTTTGAAGTCATTGCTCCATTGTCTTCTAACTTCCCTTCTTTTTTTTTAGACGTTTTTTGAAGTGTAATTGACATAAAATAAAACACTCTTTTTAGGTGTAGATTTCAACGTTTTGAAAAATGTATACTATTGTGTAAGCATCACCACTATCAAGATTTAGAATAATTGCATCACCTGCCAAAATTCCCTTGTGACCTTTTAATTTCTGTAACTATAATTTTGCCTTTTTCAGAATGTCATATAAAGAAAATTATACAATATACAGTGTTTTGCATCCAGCTTCTTTCACTTATCATAACACTTTTGAGACTCATCCATGTTGTTGCATGTGTCAGTAGCTTATTGCTTTTTATTGCTGAATAGTATCCCATTGTGTGGATATACCAAAATTTATTTATCTATTCTTGGGGAGTTCCCTGGCGGTCCAGCGGTTAAAACTCAGTGCTTTCACTGCTGTGGCCCGACAAACCATGTGGCTCAGGCAAAAAAAAAAAAAAAGAAAAAATTATTTATCCATTCTCTAGTTTTGATGTTTTATTGTTTCTAATTCTTGGAGCAGGGATAGCTGTTATGAACATTCACATACAAGTCTTTGCATTTTCATTTCTTTTGAATAAATACTCAAGAGTAGGAGTGCTGGGGTTATAGTAGGTATATATTTAACCTTAAGAAACAGCCAAATTGTTTTAAAGTGGCTGTACCATTTTTCATTTCCACCAGCAAAGAATGAGCATTCCAGTTGTTCCTCATTAGCATTTGGTATTATCAGTTTTATCTATTTATTTGTTTTATTTTAGCCATTCTAGTAGATGTGTAGTACTATGTCATTGTGGTTTTAATTTGCATTTCCCTTTTTTTTTTTTTTTTTTTTGCGGTACACGGGCCTCTCACTGTTGTGGCCTCTCCCGTTGCAGAGCACAGGCTCCAGACGCGCAGGCTCAGCGGCCATGGCTCATGGGCCCAGCCGCTCCACGGCATGTGGGATCTTCCCGGACCGGGGCACGAACCCGTGTCCCCTGCATCGGCAGGCGGACTCTCAACTACTGCGCCACCAGGGAAGCCCCCATTTCCCTGATATTAATGTTGAGCATCTTTTCCTGTGTTTATTTGCCATGCATATTTGTCCTTTGGTGAACTACCTATTCAAATCTTCTGCCCATTTTAAAAATTGGGCAATTTATTTTTTAATTATTAAGTTCTGAATACAAGTCATTTATCATATGTTTTGCATATATTTTCTCCAAGCCTGTGTCGTTTTTATTTTTTTTAATAAATTTATTTATTTTATTTTTGGATGCATTGGGTTTTTGTTGCTGTGCATGGGCTTTCTATAGTTGCAGCGAGTGGGGGCTACTCTTCCTTGTAGTGCGCAGGCTTCTCATTGCAGTGGCTTCTCTTGTTGCAGAGCATGGACTCTAGGCGCACGGGCTTCAGCAGTTGTGACATGCGGGCTCAGTAGTTGTGGCACACAGGCTTAGTTGCTCTGTGGCAGGTGGGATCTTCTCGGACCAGGGCTCGAACCCATGTCCCCTGCATTGGCAGGCAAATTCTTAACCACTGTGCCACCAGGGAAGTCCCAATACTACACTATCTTGACTACTGCAGCTTTATAGTAAAGGCTTTTTTTTTTTTTTTTGGTTTGTTCTGTTTTTAAGCAGTTGTATTGCTATTCCATTGTAAAGAGGTACAGTAATTTGTTTAACTCAGCCTCTACTTAGGGGGTTTAGTTGTTCTATTTTTTATATTACAGATAATGCAACAAATGCCCATGGGCATATAACTTTGTACCCTTGTGATAGTGCTTGTGTAGGGTACATGTTTAGAATTGGGAATGCTGGATCAGTGTTTCCCCACATTTTCCCCTAGTAATTGGGGTATAGATCCATTTGGGTAAGACTTATAGTGTAAGTAACTAGGCTGTGCTTGGCTGTGTTCCTAGACACTGTCTGATCTTGGGCAGTGCCTTGTGGCCTATGTGTTAAAGCAAAGATTTCCTGCTTTCCTCTTTGGTCAGTTCCTGTGAGCTATAGAAAGATGCTTCCTCGAGAACACAAAAATAAGAGTGCTGTCAGAATTAGAGAGTGTTTGTCAGAACATCAGGGGCATTCTGCCTGTTTGACAGTTATACTTTTCATCAATTGGCAAGCCTATTTTCAAACAATTATTAATTTAATCTGGGAGTGGATTAATCAGTTTGCTGATTAACCACAGAGGCGGGTGAAGTGCATGGTGTGGTGGAAAAGTTGAGTAGATGGAGAAATTAAGGCCTTGAGGTTGAAACTGAGCTCAAGTGGTAGGCATCTCAGGACCATGCTTTCTCTGCTCCCTCTGCCTTTCAACCGAATCCACAAGTAGCTTCTGAACCTCAATCAAAGATAATCCCCCAGTGGTTAACCCACCCTACCTGAATAATGAGTTGACTGTAATTTTGTTTTAAACATGACTTGGGCTTATGCCTGACCACTCTCCCCGCTTCCTATCCTTCTTGGTTCACTGATATATTCCCAATGCCCAGATCAGTGGCTAGCACATAGACAGTGTACAGTTTACATTTGTAGATAGAATGTTCTTAAAAATTAGTTTATTGAATATACATTTATCTTGATGATTTGGTTAACAAGAGCTTCCGCTGAGAGATAAGCCACCCTCATTGTTCTGATCAAATCAAATTTCTGAGCCTACAGTGCTGTAGAGTCTCTAGCATAGAGCAGACACTGCTGACCACTGTGAATTCACCAAGATACATGTTGTCTTATAGGGTTTTGTCTTCCTGCTATTATCAGTGATACCCATTATCCAGGAATATTACCTATATAGTAATAATTATGATCACTAACATTTATCAGACTCTTACCCTGTGCCAGGCACCATGCTGAACACTTTATATGCACCATCCCATTTTATTCTCATAGCAACACTTCACAACGAACGTTACGAAGTAGGTACAACTGTAACCGAAAGTGGGGTCCAGCTGCTCGCCACTCAAAAGCAATAAAGAGGCAAGGTTGGTGGAAAGGAAACTTTGCTTTATTTTGGACGCCGGCAACCCGGGTAGTGGGGGGTGCGGATACCTGTCCAAAGGCCGACTCCCCCCACAACTGACAATCAGGGGTCAAGAGCTTTTATAGGCTGAGGGAGGGGGCTACGTGCAGAAACAATACAGTCAGCTCTGACAGTCATCTTGAAATTGGTCATTGGTGGTCTGACCAGCGTCATCTTGACTGTTTTAAGTATGATTAATCTTCAGTTCCAAGGTTGGTTTGTTCCCATTTCCTTGAGGCCAATTCTTGGAATTGTGGCACCTTATGTCATGGCTACAGTCTGGCCATCATGTAGTTAACTTCTTCCACCTAGTGAGGGTTTCCGTATCTATAAGACAGCTCACAGGATATGGCTCAGAATATTATCTATAGCCCTTGAGGGGGAACTAAAAGTCCTTGATTTTGCTTAATGACTCAACTATTACTATTTAGTCTTGCTGGACTGTCTTTGTTTCTACATTTTCTCACTTCTCTGATGAAACTTATTCTTTGGCTGAAGTTTTTCACAGACAAAAGGCAGGCTGAGGACATGGGGGGTAAGGACCATAGGGTCCTGCTCCATTTCACAGCTTTTGTACCATTTTACAGGTAAAAATCTTGGCTTAAGTTAATTAACTATGTGACCTAAAAGCTAGCAACTGTTTTGATTTTACCTATATACTTACATGGTGAATGCAGCATTATTTTACTTTTCAAAAAATATTTATTTTTGTATTATTTGTTGCACCGGCTCCTTAGTTGTGGCATGTGGGCTCCTTTAGTTGTGGTATGTGAACTCTTAGTTGCAGCATGCATGTGGGATCTAGTTCCCTGACCAGGGATCGAACCCAGGTCCCCTGCATTGTGAGCATGGAGTCTTAACCACTGCACCGCCAGGGAAGTCCCAGCATTATTTTAGATGAAGACAACTTTACCAAATGATGACTCAACCCCAAAACACTAAACTTGTTATTGTTTAGGTTTGGGCTACCCAGTAGGATAGCCACCAGCCACACGTAGCTGTTGAACATTTGAAATGCAACTAGTCCGAACTGAGATGTGTTGAAAGTATAAAATACACACTATATTTTGAAGACTTAGTATGAAAAAATATATATAAAATCTCAATTTTTATACTGATTACAAGATAAATAAAATAAGACACAAGATTACAAGGTTACAATAAGATACAAGATTACAAGATAAATAATACTATGCTGGGCATAACTTTAAATAAAATATACTATTAAAATTAGCTTTAACTTTTTTACATTTTTAAATGAGGCTGTTAGAAAAGTTACAACTACATATGTGGTTTGCATTTGTGGCTCGTGTTATATTTATACTAGATGCTTGTCTAGCACATTTTACAGACATTTATATTGGCCAATTCAGCACAGATTTTACTCAGATTGAATCTGACAAAGAGCTCTAAACTGTATCAAAATGATTCTTGGTGATTCAGAAAGAGGCCTACGGTTTCTCCAGGACCAAGCTCCCACAGTATGGGGGCTTTCCTAATGCCAGGCCCCTGCAGTGTTGGTGGCTTCTGCACTGCCAGGTTCCTGCCCTGTGCACTGGCTAGGTGCCTCTAATGACCAGCTTTCCCTGGACCCCCTTCAGGCAGCTTCAAAACAGAACATTGTTGGGTAAGGCACCTCCCCATGAATGGCTTCCCTGCCATCATCCTTCTGGTGGCTTCCCAGCAAGTCCCAGAAACAAGACACTTCAACATCCAGTGAGCTATGCTGCATCTTCTCACATCTGGATCTCAACTCCGGGGGTGGGGAGGCCTCATCCTGGGTGCTCTATCTCTGCTCTAGTAGTGGCTGCTTATTTCTGCTCTTCCTGAAGAGTTCACTTCAGTTTTTCCTAGCCAATCCCTTATTACCCTAATCCCTTAATCTTTTCCTGTTCAAGTTACTATGTGACTTGTCTCCTCATTGAACCCTCACAGGTATACCAGCTATTTTAATTGGATGTTTGTATTTTTATACTCTACATGTTATTTGTTTATATATGTATATAATTACCATGTTTTGAGCAATAACTGACGTCTTCTTATTTCGCAAATACTAAATGACTTTCTGTGCTTGCATCTGCAGATTTTAGCATTGGTCTAAATTCAAGTAATTGAAAAATACCAAAAGGCATCATGTGATACTTTATTTTTTTTATTTTTACTTTTTGACCGTGTTGGGTCTTCGTTGCTCTGCGTGGGCTTTCTCTAGTTGTGCAGAGCGGGGGCTACTCTTCGTTGTGGTGTGCGCGCTTCACATTGCAGTGGCTTCTCTTGTTGCAGAGAATGGGCTCTAGGCGCACGGGCTTAGTTGCTCCGCGGCATGTGGGATCTTCCCAGACCAGGGATTGAACCCGTATCCCCTGCACTGGAATTCTTATCCACTGCGCCACTAGCGAAGTCCCATGTGATAGTCTTTAAATCTGCCTATAGTTCATCTGCTTAGATTCGGAGTTGTCTCTGATGAATGTGAAATTTATTCAAAATTTAGAGCTGTTCAAAAATTTAAAACTCTGTAGTATATTCTCATAGGACTTTTTTTAGGGGGGGAGGGCAGGAATCAGGAAAGGGCAGATTTGCTCTGATCAAGATGACCGGAAAATGGCTTGCTATTACCTTTAAAGAGTTAATCCAGTGCTAAAATTACATATGTTAATGAGATGTCTGTACTATATGATGTATGACTAGCACTGTGGTTCCACACCTAGGCCATAGATGAGTAAGTATTCTATTTAATAAAGACAAGTTTTCTACAAAAGGAATCTTACATCGTACAATGTCTGTATTAATTAAATGCATTCCAGTAACACTCACTATTGTCAGAATCCTTATTACCAGAAAAAGAAAATATATACCTTTCACCATCTCTCTGTGCCTTAGTTTGTTCCTCTCCAAAATAAAGTTTTATTACACCATCTCAAGTCTCTTGCAAATTTAAAGCACTGCACCATGCTGTGCTACCTCAGAGGTGTATGTTCCCAGAGGTTTCTCTCTCGTCATCCTAATTGAACAGTACTTCTTTCTGAGGCTTCCTGCTTCCTGTCTCTCTCCTGCCTTGGGGAGCTGCTTCTTCTCTGAGGGCTGCTCCCCTGCAAAACAGGGACCATAAACAGTTTCTGCTCTGACTATGCCCTCTCCACTCTTGAGGTGGCTAAGCCATTTACTGACAAGCCATCCTTCCTCCCATTTGCCCAAGATGCTCGTGTTTGTGAAACAGAACTATTGGCCACCTGGTATTAATCCCATTTGCTTCTTCCTCAGCCACCTCTACCACTTGCCGTAACTTAAGGAAGCTGGACCTTTCTCCAATACCCTGTTTTATCAGTTGTCTTTTTTACAAAAGACCTTTCCCCTACAGGCCTTAATTTCCTCCACATAGTAACTCTAGAGTTCAAATCACTTTAAACATTTTTGAGGGCAAATCACACTTTTTACACGTGCTAGATGTTTATTTGCAGAGCTATATAAATGTAACACTATTAGATTAGGGCTCTGAATTCCCTGGTGGTCCAGGGGTTAGGACTTGGTGCTTTCACTGCAGTGGGCCCGAAGTACCAAATTAGACAGACAGACAGACACACACACTGGAAATGTATACAAGAACGATTTTTTTAAAATTGAAGTATAGTTGTTTTACAATGTTGTGCTAATTTTTGCTGTACGGCAAAGTGGTTCAGTTATACATATATATGCATTCTTTAATATTCTTTTCCATTATGGTTTATCAGAGGATACTGAATATAGTTCCCTGTGCTATACAGGACCTTGTTGTTTATCCATTCTATAATAGTTTACATCTGGTCACAGCTTTTAGAATCCTCAGCCAGATCAAGGATATAGAGGGGTCCAAGGGAAAGACTGGTAAATAAATTTCTTTGAAGAGTTTTAAGTATTCAACTCAACCTTCTTGGAAAAGGGGGTTACTACCTTGTAGCTCTAAACCTAGGGAAGGAAACTTCAAAGGAACCACTCAGAAGGCTTTGAAATTTGCTTCCTGCAACTGTTTTGGTGGGGGGCCAGGAGAGTGCTGCTGCCTGAGATCTCCCTGCACTTAAGAACTTGTTCAGGCCAGGGAGGTGGGAATGTTTCCTGTGGACAAGATGTGGGCCACTCAGGAGAGAAGGATAGACAGCATGGGATAATTTTGAGTCCTCTCCATAGGGCCCTCAGAGGTAGAGAAAACCTCAGGAGAAAGAGGTTGGATCCTAGGGGCTAGGAAGGAATCACAAAAGACTATTCTGAATTAAGATGGGAACTACAGGAGAGGTCATACAAATGCCCAAGAGAGGAAAAATTTAATCATCTGCAGGGTCCAGACACTGTTTACCCACCCAGCCAAGGAAGAACCATCCCCCATGCCCCCACCTCTCCTTCCTCCTCCTGTCTACTCTTTAACCCCACTGAGGAGTGCAATTGCAGCTCACAAGCCCCAGAGAATGTATACAGGGAGAAGGCTGAGATCAGAGGGACCATGCCCCCTTCTCCACTGCTGGTTCCAACCCAAAGGAGGCCCAAGCTGGAAGATGTGAGATAAGGTTAAGTCAATTTTGAAGTTTGACTGTAACATAGGACTGGAAATTTTATTTGAAATAAAAAAATTAACTTACTAAAATAAAACTGTTTTTACAACTAATCATGACTGGAGAGTATTTTTTGTTATCTGTAAACAATCCAAAAAAACAAGGGTCAGACCAAGTCTTCATCCTGGGGCACAGGACCATATTTCCACTGTATAAAGATGAGGACACAAAAATAAGAACTGTGTTTTTACCTCAATCAACATATTATGCCTGTGGTAATCTACAAGCCACCTGCAAACATGAGAACCATTTTTTTTTCACTGGTACTTTCTTTGAACAAGATATCCCTCTACCTTACCATACAAGGAAACTTTTGCTTCAGATTCCATTCTTGGTTCCTGAGGTTGATAGCCTCTGCCCTGTGCTTCTCTTAGATTACGATCTGAACTACCTTTTATTTTGAGGAAAAAAACAACAACAAAATGAAACATAATCCATATGTAGTACGAATGAGAAAGAGAAAGCTCCTTATCATTTAATTTGGTAGAAGTTAGGGTTGGGATCTTAGTTCCCTGACCAAGGATTGAACCCGGGACCTCAGCAGTGAAGAGTCCTAACCACTGGACCGCCACAGAATTCCCATAATTTAACTTTCTTAACCACCTTTCTAAAGGTTCCTCCACTCCCACTCTATCACACTCTTTGTATCTTTGTCTTCACAGCACTTATCACTACCCGAAATTGCTTACCCGTTCTAGGTCTGTCAACCCCCCCCCACACACACACAGACACAGACACACACACACACGCTATTGAAATCTTTGTCAGACAAAGATTTCTTGTCTGCCTTGTTTTCCACTTGTATCTCCTTGGCCTAGAACTGCTTCTGGCACAGAGGTCACTAGATCTGGTTCATAAGGGGCACTGTATCAACAGAAATGAAAGGGAATCACAGAACATCTAGGTTCTTCCAAAAGTGTGTTTAATTTTAAACTTGTAGTTTCTCATTGCCCAATCTCCCCTGAACCTCTAGCAAGCTGGCTTTGTTCTTGATGCTCTATTGAAACAGGGTTTATGGAAATAAACACTAACCTAAAGTTTGCAAATCCCCGAAGTTTTTTTGTTTTTTGTTTTTTTTTAATTTTACAATCTTTTTCTCCTTGGCTTCAGCCACATACAATACTTGGTTTGTGTGACTCAACCCTATCCTATGTCCTGGGCTATTTCTGCAACCACTAGAGTCAACTGTCAACTTCAACCGTGTCGGTTGTTGCTCCCACTGTATCTCTAACATTGCCTGGCTCATAGTAGCATCATCATATGCATTATGTTGAACAAATTAATGAACCACTCTCTCTCCTCCTGTCTCCTATGGACATCTCCCCAAATCTTTCCTTGAACCTCTCCAAATTGTCTTTTCTTTCTAGAGTACCTGTATTTTCAAATGGTTTCAACCATTACTGAGTCAAGGATGGTTTACTGAAGTTCATCAGTCAAGAAACTGAATCCTTAAAAAAAAAAAAAGAAAAAAGGAAGTCCTTTTTTTCTCATTTCTAAATGCCTACCAGGTCTCACCATTACCTCATACTTCCATTTAAATTATCTTCACCATTTTAACCCCTAAAATCAGTTCCCTTTCACAACTCTGTTCATTACTTCCAAATGGAGACCTCTAGCCCAGGCTTTCCACTTGAACGGCCACCAGGCTTACTCACTTCTTCCAATGTACTTCCTCTTGATATCCCACAGGCAACAAAACCTAACTTTAATATTTTCCCCCATGTTGCCTCCACCCTATATTCCCTCTCAATGAATGCACCACCTCCTTGCCCCCTAGTCCAAAACATCCAAGACTCCTACCTCCAATATTTGAGGCCTACTGCAGACGCAATGCTGTTTTTTAAGTTATTATTATTTTTTAATTCATTTTTGACTGCTCTGGGTCTCCGGTGCGGCTCACAGGCTTAGTTGCAGTATGTGGGATCTTAGTTCCCTGACCAGGGATTGAACCCAGGCCCCGAATTGAGAGCATGGAGTCTTAGCCACTCGACCACCAGGGAAGTCCCACTATATTTTTATATATGTGATCCCATGGAAGCCTCACACAGCCTATGATACAGAAGCAAGAGGGGGCTTGGAAGCTACTCCCTTTGATTCAAGTTTTACATGTTCTCAGTAGAGACATCCCCCCTACAGCCAGCCCCACTGCTACCTTAGTCCACGACCTCATGATTTTCAGACTATTTAAGAACCTGTTGCCTGGTTTTCCAGCTTCAAAACATACCACATCCATACCATCACCTTCCATCACCATCATATTAATCTTGCTAATGATAACTAATCGTGCCATTGTGTGTGCTTAAAAACTTCCAATGATTTATCATTGCTTCAAGCTAAAGTCCAAACTCCTTAGTATAATACTCAAGACCTTCCACAACCTGATCATCCTCACCCCTCTAGATTCTTCTTACCAACCCCCTCACATTCTCTCAACCTGACAAACCACAGTATCTGTGACTGAGATACCCTTTGGCGACACCCATCTGGTCCTGAGTACCCTCTGCCCAAGAAACACAAATTCCTTAGTTGCGGCACAGGCCCCAGGCATCTTTTGTCAGATTGAGGTCCACTGTCCAAACCAACTTTGACCCTCAGGACACGATGAGATACGTCAGATGTGAACTTCCTGCAAACTAGTATTCAATGAACTGAATCCACCTGTTTGCATTCTATACTGAATGTGTTAACCCAGCTCCATCTCTCTCCCACTGCTGCTCCCCAAGTCTTAAAATTAATTTTAACTGTGATTGGAGCAGCCTCAATCGGTCTGTGAGCCACCTATGATCTATGGAGATACTTACCATTGCATCAGACAATTTCCCACTGAAACGCAACCTGTCAAGGGTCATAGGCACTGGCAAACAAGAAATCAGCTCACCTTACACTCAAACACACAGGCCTTTCTTAATGCATCACTGCCCACCTCTCTCACAACCCCTTTGTGCCAACTGTTTTCTGGCCCAGGATTTAGAAATTCCACGTCTTCAGGTCAGTGACCACTCACCTCAAAGCCTAATATTTATTCCATCCTGGGCATTACCTATCTTAATGGGCCTCTCCATCACTCAGGAATCAACCATTAGTAACACTAGAAGATTTCAGAAAGATCTTAACACCAAGTTAGATTATTTCAGTACTCTGAAGCCAAAATATATTAAAACCATTATTTTCGTAGGTCAAAAGCAATTTCATAAACTTGAACCTACTATAACAACTTTAGGCTGCAGCCACTGTAGAAGCACCTTCACTCACTGAACTCGGAAGCCCGTAAGACCTCCAGCTTACAACTGCACGCAGGCACAGCAGTAAAATCACACTAACAAATGTCAGCTGGATCCAGGAACCATGCTCTCAATTATGCATCCCTAAAGTACAGAGTACTGAGTCATTATGTTGAGTCTCACATATTGGGAGGAAGCCCGATGTAGATTTAGATCAGCAGGGGCTTCTGCAGAAGTTCAATGTAAGCTAAGACCTGAAGGATGAGTTAGGAAAAAAGCGGGAGGAAAGGAATTAGCTAGAATTTTGGGAATGCATTCTAAAGGTAAGGTTGGTGAGGCAGTGATGATCATGAAGACCCATTCAAGGTCAGGTTAAGGACGTTATACTTAATACAATGGGAAGCTAAAAGCTAGGACAGCACAGCTTGGCCACACTGCTATTTTATGCCAGTTGTTCCAACACTTTTGTTGTTTAATTAATGTTCTGTTCTCTCATTCAGCAGTCCAACAAAGTCAGCCTTGTCTTCACTTCAAAAAACTGTATGGCAGTAACATTAGAACTGGGAAAGCAAGGCAAAAAAATTCAAAGCACCGAAAATCAATTATCACCCAGCTAAGGGTTAAAGTAATTCCAGGGATCTATTTATCATTGCCTTTAGCCTACAAATATAAGTTTATACTTGGCCTTCCTTTACATTCTACTCAATCCACTGCATTTGCCTGTGGCCCTACAAACTTTCTTCCATATTTTGTTGTTGACTCACACTGAGCAGGTTGCTTTAGTTTTCACTTAGCTGACCACCTTAAATGGCATGCACAGCCTAGAACCTAGGTGCCAAGCAACAGTTAAGATCACCTTTCCAAAAATCTGAAAAAGTGTATGTATAGCTGCATCACTTTGCTATACACCAGAAACTAACGCAATATTGTAAACCAACTATACTCCAGTAAACATTTTAAGAAAAAATCACCTTTCTAAAATAGAATTCATTTAACTCCTATCCTTCACGTTCTCACCGGTACTCCACAGCCTATCGTAATGATTGACAACCACTCCCCAAAGACCACAGATGTTCCTAAAAGAAATTAAGTTATGCTCTTTCATTCACTCTAACATTTTAAACATCAATATGTGTTGTACTAAGAATTGTACTATGTAAATTCACTATATTCTTCACATCATCTGCCAGTGTTGTCAGCTTGAAGGAATCCTGGAATTCTGCTTGTTCCTTGTCCTCTTAAGCAGTATGACAACCCAGTTCAAAAGTTACTGTTCCAAAACAGCCACTTAACAAGTAAATCTGATTTTAAGCTGTCCCATTCGCAAACCTATACAAATCATTGATACAAGCCTATTAAAAATACCTTAGCACACCAGAGTTTTTCAAAACCAGAACATTTATTGCGTGACTAATAATTGAAATCCTTAAGATGAACTGGATGCTGCAACAGCTGCCCTCTTGGGTTTAGGTGTTGTTCCTTCACGGAATCCATGCCTGCACCGTGTTAAAAACAAGAACAGTTACTTCAGCAATGCCAACGCATACATTTTAATTGCTGCTATAACAGATTTTTATGAGCTTATCTCAGTTAAATCTGAAATCAATATTGAATTCATATGTTCAGACATTTATTTTTACAACATCACTGATAAGCTGCAGTATTTACTTCCTTCTGCTTCAAGATAGCCATTTCAGGAATACAGATAACTTTAATTGGAAAGAAAAAAGGGCAACGTATTTGGTTGTACTGATCACTGGGCCAGTATTTCCCCACCACTTAAGATTCCTAAGGCATTTGTGAAAACGGGTTCTTAAATTACGAGCCAGAGACCCTACTTTCCTTTAGCCAAGGAAAAACAATGTGTTTAATGGTAGACATTTTCTCAACTGCTTGACTACTCTATATCTTAACTCATTTAATATTAACACCTACTTGTAGTGTACCATTATCCCTCTTTTGAGGGACAGAGAGGTTAAAGTTGGCTTCAATTCATGCTCTTAACTCTTCCGTTGAACTAGCAGACCACTGAATCCTAAGCCTATACTACTGTGTAATAGTCTTATACATTATGAAATGCAAAGCGCAAAGAAAGGTCACTTCAGCACATGAACACAAGCACATCTAAGGGTGTTGTTTACAAACCCCCAAACTGTCTTGAGGTTTTTTAAAATTTGAAAACCTGGAATTGAGCGGTAGAGGTCAGAAATTCTGCTAAATATCCTACACTGCACAGGACAACCACCCTCCCCAACAAAGAAATCACCTCAGCCGAGACCTTACGTGGGTTAACCCCTCAAAAGCTACCACTAAAATGCAGTTTCTGTTTAGTCTAGACGGGGGCTGAAATTAAAACTCTAAGGCCCGTCTTTAAGTAATAAAAGACTATAAAATTTCTTTCTATACAAACGCAATAGCAACTGACAGGTTTCTATAGCAGACTTGCCCAAAGCCACAAAACCCGAAAGTCTCCTTTATGCACGATTACCTTGACAAAGTTTGGTAGGAAAGTGAAATGTAGGTATGCTAACAAATGTCATCACATTTTCTGGAGTCCAGCTCCAACTAAGCCCCAGCATGTATAGCTCATACTACTGTTTACTGAAAGATTCACAAGATCTAAACTAACTGATCTGAAGCTTATGGTGGCAGAAGAAAAAAGTTCCTTGCTAACACCTCATCCCACCAACCAGAGCAGTTGAGAGGATAATTATGCAAGCTGACAAAACCACAGAAAACTGAAACATACAAACTGTACCTGAATCTGCGGTATACAATTTTTAGGTGCCTCATTCGACCAGTCCCGGTGGTATTTCGTCTTTTAGCTTTAGCACTCCAGTTATCTAAAACACACATTCAAGTGAAGGTTCTAAACGGTTTTCCCCACACACATTGTAAGCTCTGTCGGTCAATATACTTAAAAATGCCTGCTTGGGTTTTAACCCCACTTCATCGCTATACAGATGCCCCATTCTTCTAGGGACCGCCTAATGCTCAGTCATGCCCCACTGAGGTACAAAACAAACACGGGA
Organism: Mesoplodon bidens; assembly: GCF_964165515.1. NCBI lineage: Eukaryota > Metazoa > Chordata > Mammalia > Artiodactyla > Ziphiidae > Mesoplodon > Mesoplodon bidens. The sequence goes on from NC_138160.1 coordinate 34,825,052, forward strand.
CAATTCTCAACGCCATGATACTCTCTATCAGAGTCTAGTAAACATGCACTTACACTTCCTCTTCCGCTTGGCAGGGTAGCCACATTTACCGCAGGTCGACTTCTGAAGGTGGTAGGCCTTAGAGCCACAGCGGCGGCACAACGTGTGCGTCTTATTCCGACGCTTCCCAAACGAGGACGTTCCCTTCGTCTACAAGTTAAGGGGACAGACGATTCTTCAATCTAGCAATTTCTACACACGTTACGTTTTCAGTTCAAGAAACTATTGATAAGATTTCATGACAACCACAATGTCTCAAACTGTGGGAGTCTGACTTTTCTTTTTTTAAAAAAATGTGGTGTATTTATTTTATTTACATGTTTTCAAATCGACTGCAATGTATTAAGAATTCAAATGCTATAAACATATAAGAGTCTGACTTTTCTTAAATGCTAAATCAGAGACCTCTATCGGAATTTCACGTCATCTAAAGCCCCCTGCAAGAGCTGCTGTGTTTTGAAATCCGCTACATTATTAAAAAGAAGAAAAAAAGATATAATGCAAAAGACGAGATAACGTGGTTTTCCTACCACCCCTACTCCAAAATCTAAGAGCTCCTGCCCAGGGACCACCGCCAACGATTCCTTGGCTTACAGAGCCACTCTCAAACTATGCTTCTTCTGTCCTTTCCCATAGGCGGGCAGGGCTGTGCGGTCTCCCCAGAGGTCAGGGCAGAAGCAAGGTGCCTAGAGCAGCTGCAGCTCCACGACTGCAGGCCCCGCACTCCCAAACAGATAGGGGCCATTCTTCTGCCTCTCGAGGGCCACCACATGTCCCTTTCCTGCCCACCGGCTCCCCTTATCGGAAACCTTGCCGGGCCCCCACGGACAGCAAAGAACGCGGCGCAGGGCGCTAGGATGGAAGCCGATTCCGAGAGCCCTTGCAGACAACTCACCATCCCGCTTCTGCCGCCGAGACCAAAGAGACCGAAAGAAAAGGCACTTCCGCTATATCGCGCTCAGAAGCTTCCGCCCAGGAAAGTACTTCCGGCGGGGCGCGGTGCACCGCTCTCAAGCGTCCGTCGCTGCAGCGTGGGTGGGGTCGAGAGGAGGATCCCGAGCCAGGCGGGGCCAATAGAAGGTTCAGAGGGGCGGGGCTCACAGCTTTCTGGGTCCGGGGTGGGCGTCTGTGTAGGGTTCGGGTTGGGACTGGAGTTCTTCGCCAGGTTCTTCTGCGGTCCCGACGGAAGCTTTCGGCTAACGCTGATCATCGCTGAGAAGTCGCTAGGAGGACGGAGCTGGGCTTAGAATATGATGAGAAAGGCAAATAATGTTTTTCCTAACTATAGTACTTTAGAGGCAAATGATTTGATCCCCAATCTTGTTATGCCAAGGAATCAGACGTGGAACTTGTTAAGTGTTGTTTCCTAAACTCTAACGTGAGGAAATCTGGTTCAGCAGCTTTGGATGGGGCTTGGACATCTGTACTTAAAAACACTATACTGTTAATGTTGGTGCTTCCCAGACCTTTTTTTTTTTTTTTTTTTTTTTTTGTGGTATGCGGGCCTCTCATTGTTGTGGCCTCTCCCGTTGCGGAGCACAGGCTCCAGACGCTCAGGCTCAGCGGCCATGGCTCACGGGCCCAGCCGCTCTGCGGAATACGGGATCTTCCCGGACCGGGGCACGAACCCATATCCTCTACATCGGTAGGCGGACCCTCAACCACTGCGCCACCAGGGAAGCCTCCCAAGCCTTCTTGATAAACGCTAATCCACTTGTAACCTTGCCTAGGAAAGCCCCCACCGTCGCAAAAGGATAAAATATCCAAACATTTAAGAGTTAGGGAAAAACGATCCTAAATGTGCGCGCTTTCTAAAGGAAACAATTCGTGACCTATCACTTGTGAAATACTTGCAAAGGTAATTAACTAACTACCAGCAGAACAAGGTGACGTTTAGGAATTAGAGGTTTAATTTTGACAGGTTAACAGTTGATTTAGTGCCTAGTCAGTACTAGGCTCTTCTAGAAACTGGGAATAGAAACATTAACAGGGCATAGTCCCTGTCCTCATGGAAGTGGTAGGTGGGGAGTAGGGGGTTCAGGGGGAGGTGCAGCCAGGGGAGAGAGAGAGAGAAGGCCAACATTTGGGTGTTTGGACCAAACTGCAGTTCAGGGGAGACTTAACTGGATTAGGTGTTGTATTAGTTCCCCACTGCCATTCTAGCAATTTACCACAAACGTAACGGCTTAATACTAAACATTTAATCAACGAGTTATAAAGTTTCAGTTACGCAAGATGAATACATTCTAGAGATCTGCAGTACAATACTGCATCTACAGTTGACAATACTGTATTTTACACTTAAGGATGATAAACCACCAGCTAGTCTTTAAGCTACAGGCAATCAAATAATTTCCTTTCTTTGTTTCACACTTTATAAAGTCTTTCCCCTGGCTCACAGAATGCTACTAACCACTTCCGGTTTGGTGCTGCCCTTTTTGGATCGATTTTTGCTAAAATAAACTTAAATTTTAACTATGCCTGTTTATCTTTTAGTAGGCCCTTGTAAGTACGCTGGCCCCACCCAGATAATTCTCTAGTCTCCATGTCAGCTGATTAGCAACCTTAATTGTCCTTTGCCTTGTAACGTATTCACAGGTTGTGTCATCTTTGGAGAAGATCATTATTCTGCTTAGCACAAGTGTTATGACAGATGAGATCAGTGTAGACTGTTGCTGAAGCCAAGTTAGTGTGCCTGAGGCACAGTGGGGCCAAACAAACTGAAACATTGGAGTTTGGAGGAGAGAAAGGACCAAACAAGGAGGACAGCGCAGCTCATGCTCAAAAGACCTGAACTCTCCAGCGGTTTCGGGGGAAGAATTTTTTGTTTTTGTTTTTTTTAAATCATTTATTTATTATTTCGCCCTATGGCGTGGCTTGCAGGATCTTATTTTTCCAACTAGAGATTGAACCTGGCCCTCTTCAGTGAAAGCCCAAAGTCCTAACCATTGGACCACCAGGGAATTCCTTCAGGGAAGAGATTTTAAAGGCAGAATAAGGGCTGCAGGGCATGTGACTTTCTTCTGATTGGTTGGTGGTGAGGTAAGAGAATGGTGTTCCAGGAATCTTGTGCTCAGCCACCCTCCACCTCCACCTGAGGGCCTTAGTTCCGATAGCAGAACTCAAAAATGTGTATCAGATTACTATGTATATCCATTGGGGAGGAACTAGGACTCTGCTTTATTGCTGCACTATTGTTTCTTGACTGCCTTTCTTTTGTTTCTGCATTCCCTCACTTCCCTAATTAGTAACTGTTCGAATCTACCCTTTGGAACACAGCAGCGAAGATCTAGGAGGATGAAGCCTTTTTCCTACATACAAGAGAAGGGGGACATGGAAAGGCTTTTGTACCCAGGAGGGCCCCACAGTGTGCTGCTGGGTTTCAGGAAGGGTAGGACAGGTAGCAACCACTGAGGAACCAAACTGTGTGGCAGGCACTATGTCAGAGTCTCTTTTACCCCAGACATTCCCCAAATTGTAAACATCAGAGTGAAATATTTTTCCTCTTATCCCTTTTTGGTGTGCTGGAAATCACACCATTCTGGCCCTGGTCAGGTAGGCCCTTGGCTCTATAGAGGCCTATGAAGCCAGTTTAGCATTTCCAGATTTCTATCCAAATGCCAGGTTTAGGTCAGGAGTAGAATGACTTCTGAAACAGATGATCTTCTTACAGAGTCCAAGCTCACTCTGCTCGCTGCACGACAGGCCAATAAACTGGGAGACGAGGTGTTGAGGCAAAGAATGCGACTTTATTTGGAAAGCCGGCGGACTGAAAAGATGGCGGACTAGGGTCCCCAAAAAACCATCTTAGCAGGGTCTGGATGCCAGTTTCTTTCATAGAATCAGAGAGGGAAGTAAAGTAAAAAGGCAGAATAGAGGGAGATGCAGGGAGGAAGTAAAGTGAAAAGGATAAACATCTTCTGGAATGACCAGCCTTGGGGAGGGGATGGTTAATTTCTTCTTTCTTGCAGCCATTCACAGGTGGGTAGGGTTCCCTGAGGTAATCCATTATGTATGATTATAATAACAAAAGCTACGAAAAGCAAATGCTAAAGTCAAAGAAACAGATCCAATGTGGACTCAAAATTGGGTCTTCCCTGTTGCAATCTCTGCTGTTACTTACGGTGTTTTGCCTTTTGGCAGAGAGTGATAGAGACTTCATAAATCTTGCATCTATTATTCTGATAGTTCAGGTCTCTTGACCTGCCTTTTTTTCCTACAATAGATGAAATTAGTGCTGACTTTCCTCTTTTAAAAAAATCACATAATTTAAACTCCTACCTGCAAACAAAATTTTTACACCTGTTTCACTGTATTTGATGTGAGGGATGTATTTTCAAATCTTCATCTCCAGGCCACCCTTCCCCCAGCTCACTTCTGAAAACGTATAACTCAGATTGGGACTCGAACCCAGCCAAAACCCAGATTGGGACTTGAACCCGCGGTGTTTTAACAGATCACACACCTGGTCTCAGGATTTAGACCCACGGTCTTTTCTTGACGTCTCATCACAGAAGGAATTCAGTGAGAGACAAAGTGATAGGTAAGAAGTTGATTTATTTAGAGAGAAACACACTCCACAGACAGAGCGTGAGCCATATCAGAAGGCGAGAAAGGCACCAGGGTATGGGGTGGTCAGGTTTTTTAGGGGTGGGTAATTTCATAGGCTAATGAGTAGGAGGAGTATTCCAGCTATTTGGGGGAAGGGGTGGGGATTTCTAGGAATTGGGCCTACTTTTTTTAAAAAAATAAATTGATTGATTGATTGATTGATTGATTTTTGGCTGCTTTGGTCGTGCGTGCGGGCTTTCTCTAGTTGCGGCAAGCGGGGGCTACTCTTCGTTGCGGTGCGCGGACTTCTCACTGCAGTGGCTTCTCGTTGCGGAGCTCTAGGCTCTAGGTGCGCAGGCTTCAGTAGTTGCAGCACACGGGCTCAGTAGTTGTGGCTTATGGGCCCTAGAGCTCAGGCTCAGTAGTTGTGGCACAGGAAAGACCTCTCTGCAGGAGGCCCCTTTTGCCTTGTCACTAACCTGAAACCAGGCGCCCCCATGCTCTATGCTCTACTCATCTCCAGCCCTAGCCTGCCCTTCAAATCTTGATCACACAATACCTTGCCTAATCTGTTGGTTCTTTCTATAGATCAAAGAAGTTGAAATGAAGAATAAGTAATTAACAGATGACCAGATCTCTTCCCTAGCTTCCCCTTCAGTAATCTGGCGAACAAACTGTATGAACAAGATAGCATCTAAAGAAAAATCACAGGAAGTTGACAAGCCTGCATACAAGTCTGCACCCAGCGGGGGGGGGGGGAATGGCGACTCCCACCCCCTATCTCAATGATTAACTGAGATTACTTCCCTTTTTCCCTATAAAAACTTTCATGGCCAAGCATAAGTTTCAGAGGTGGTTTTTGGGGACACTGAGTCCATCATCTCCCCAGATTGCCAGCATTCTGATTAAAAGCAACTTTCCTTTCTACCAATATTTGTCTCTCTCTCTCTCTCTCATATTTATTATTATTATTATTTACATTTATTTATTTATTTTTGGCTGTGTTGGGTCTTCATTGCTGTGCGTGGGCTTTCTCTAATTGTGGTGAGCAGGGGCTACTCTTCGTTGCAGTGCTCAGGCTTCTCATTGTGGTGGCTTCTCTTGTTGCGGAGCATGGGCTCTAGGCACGCAGGCTTCAGCAGCTGTGGCACGTGGGCTCAGTAGTTGTGGCTCGTGGGCTCTAGAGTGCAGGCTCAGTAGTTGTGGCGCACGGGCATGTGGGATCTTCCCGGACCAGGGATCGAACCTGTGTCCCCTGCATTGGCAGGTGGATTCTTAACCACTGCGCAGCCAGGGAATTCCCTCAAGTATTGATTTTTTGAGTGGTGAACAGCCAGACCTGATTAGGTAACATCATTGTTGATGTATCAACATTTGTTCCATAAACCCCAATTTGTGGATATTTGAGTTATTTTCAATTTTCTGCTATTATAAAAATGTTGTAATGCAGATTCTTGTCCATACATCTTTGGGCATTTGTCTGATTATTTCCATAAGATAATTTCCTATTCAGCGCAGTGGGATCGCTGCACTGAATGGAATGAATTTTGATTTTTATCTGTCACATTTATTTATTTATTGCTGCATATTGACAGATTTCTCTCCAAAAGGGTTAATCAGTTCACATTCTTATTATCTCAGAGCTCAGAGTAGAGAATACCTAGTCCAATCTGAGGTTCAAGAGAGGCTTCTCAGAGGAGTTGACTCAGAGGAATTCTCAGGGGCTAAGTCATATGAAACTGAGTCAAGTCATCAAAAAACGATAAATAATCTACAGGGAGCCAGGGTCCGTGGGGGCTGAGGGCGGGGTTCCCCCGCTGCTTTGGCTTGTTTCTATCCCCACTCTCCAACACTAGGCATCATTGACATAGTTAATCTTTGCCAAATAGAATTACTCTTTGCCTTAAAAAAAACAAAACAAAAACAAAAAAACTCCCCAAAAACTTGTATTTATGCATTGGAACTATTTCATAGTTCATTTCCTACTCTGCAGAAAACAGGAACATTGGCTACTGGGAGTGTTCCCTCAGAAATCATAGAAAAAGAATGAAAAAAGTTACTTGAAATCCTCCAACAAGATCCTGATTGTATCTTAGGTACATTAACCTCTCAGAGGCTAATTTCTGAGGAAGAGTATGAGATTCTGGAGAATATTACAGATCCCATGAAGGAAAGTTGGAAGCTGTTAATTTTGGTACAGAAAAAGGGAGAAGTGAGCGGTCAGCCTTTTCTCAACTGTTTACTTAGTACTTTTTAAAAAAAAATTTAAATATTTATTTATTTATTTTTGGCTGTGTTGGGTCTTTGTTTCTGTGCGAGGGCTTTCTCTAGTTGGGGCAAGCGGGGGCCACTCTTCATCGCGGTGCGTGGGCCTCTCACTATCGCGGCCTCTCTTGTTGCGGAGCACAGGCTCCAGACGCACAGGCTCAGTAGTTGTGGCTCATGGGCCTAGTTGCTCCGCGGCATGTGGGATCTTCCCAGACCAGGGCTCGAACCCGTGTCCCCTGCATTGGCAGGCAGATTCTCAACCACTGTGCCACCAGGGAAGCCCTACTTAGTACTTTTTCAGAGTCAGCTACCATTTGGGACTTAAATCACTTGAATCATGGTAAGTTAAATTTCTACACTTTTTTGGGCTGAGAGGGAGGAGGCAGATTTCCTGAAAAAAATAAAATTTTTACCTTTTATTTTCATTTGTCATTCTCCTGGAGATAATTTTCACTGAAATATGATAGAAGGGAAAAGTGTCCAAGATTTAAAATGCAGGGAATGATGTATCTTATTGGTTTAGGGGATTTATAATTTTTTGTTCAAACTCAATCCAAAAGCTGCAATTTTTAAAAAATATTTATTTATTTTATTTGGTTGTGCTGGGTCTTAGTTGTGGCAGGTGGGCTCCTTAGTTGTGGCATGCTAACTCTTAGTTGCAGCATGAATGTGGGATCTAGTTCCCTGACCAGGGATCAAACCTGGGCCCCCTGCCTTGTGAGCATGGAGTCTTACATGCTGCACCACCAGGGAATGTCCCCAAAGCCTGCACTTGTTTTAGTGCTAGTATAAACTTATTATTCTGGCAGTGACATTCTGAAATACTCATAGTTGGAAAGAGGCTACTGTTAGTGACACATCAGGATTTCCTTATGAAGTAAGTGAATTCATGGGTATTAACAACCTCAAGACCAAAAGCTGCATCTTTCAGTTAGTATAGCCATTTTGAAAATATAGGAAAAATAATTTTTAACACACATATGTGGTAGATTAGCAACTTCATTTTTTTTAAATTTATTTTTGGCTGCGTTGGGTCTTCGTTGCTGCGCATGGGTTTCCTCTAGTTGCGTTGAGCGGGGGCCACTCTTCATTGCAGTGCATGGGCTTCTCACTGCGGTGGCTTCTCTTGTTGAGGAGCATGGGCTCTATACGTGCGGGCTTCAGTAGTTGTGGCTCACAGGCTCTAGAGCTCAGGCTCAGTAGTTGTGGCGCACGGGCTTAGTTGCTGTACGGCATGTGGGATCTTCCCGGACCAGGGGTCAAACCTGTGTCCCCTGTATTAGCAGGCGGATTCTTAACCACTGCACCACCAGGAAAGTCCACAACTTCGTTTTCTCTGTGAGAAGAATGCCAGCAGAACCTTAGTTTTCTGGAGCAAATCAAATTCTAATTTTTCAATGTTCAAAGATAATTAGTGGCAAATGAGGGCGCACTTCCTCCAGTATGAATTGTTTAGCAGTTCTGTAAATTACTACCAGAGGCAGGTGTAGCTCCTTTTCTAAAAAATAGTGAAGATTATTTTAAGAGATGTTAGAGAGGCAGAGGCTCAGATAAAAAGATAATGTTAATGGTCTCTAATGTAGTACAGGACCCGTATGCTTAGAGAAATAGGTCTTGTTATTTCCAGGACTTATTCCAAATCAGAGCTATTTGCTTCTTGATTAGAAATCATTAGGATCAGATTTCATTAGCAATGGCCTTATGTAGTCTGAGCTGGTTTGGGGTCACAGTAAATCCACAAGTAAACACAGGATTCAAGTTTTCTATTTCACTCATTTACTCTTTGAGTTTGCTGTGAAAGACTCGAACTTTTGAGCAAGGCAGGAGTGTGATCTGATATTTTTCAGTGGGAGAAAGTTCTGACAGTTGAGTCGCTGCCATTTATGTAGGAGGTGGTAGGTATTCCTGTTATCCAGTGAAATGAAGGAGATGATGCTTTAAGGTCATGGAAAGTCAAGTTATTATATAACATCTGTTAATTTCAAAAACTAAAATAAAAATCCCCCAACCTTTCCTATTCTTTCCAGAACTTTTAAAACATGAGTATATAGAGCCACCGCAACCTGTGGGAGTAAGCAGGGAAGGTATTTTTTTATTCCTGGAGAGAAAGAGCCTGAGAATCCTGAGATCACCATATCCTTCAAAGAGAAAGAACACTTGGATTTGGAAACCTCTGAGTCTTTCACGGACAAGAAGGCTGGTTATCGGGAAAGTGCTTGGTCCTCAAGGGAAAATGAGAAGGAATACAACACACCAAAATTCACATCTCTGCAGTTGGCTGAGAATGTTGAATATGAATTTCCAGCAACAGTTGAGTATTTACAGGATGAACAGAGATATGAGGAGCCAGATGATTCTTTGCACTTAGGAAAAGAGGAATATCTAGAATCTGTTGGGTACTCTGAAGATGCAGACACCTCCGTGGAAGAGGATGCTTATGATGACCCAGAGTGCATTATCTATGACAGCAAAGAGGACTCTGTATTCTGAAACCATGGAGTTCTCTGATGAAGAACAGAATTATGAGGATTCAGAAACTGGCATGTCATTGGAGGAGGAAGAGGAGAAGAGTATGGAAAGTATGGGAATGATGTGTGTATAGTTAATTAGGCAACAACTTATTTTTAGGTTGCCATGACATAATGGGGAGAGGGGCTGAGGAAAGGCACCAGATGGCAACAGAAAAGCAGCTACACAAAAATTTCTTGGACTTCTCTAACTTGGAATTTCCTCAGAGGTGAATGTTGACAGGGAGGAAAACCCAGGACCCAGGAACAGTGGACAGTATAAGCTAAACTAAATATTGACTATCATCTTAAAGGTTTCTGCAGTCACCTCCATGATACATATAACCACTAATTTTAGCTGTTACCTTCTGTTCCTCAGATTAAGCCTTTTTAATCATTTTAGCTCCTCTGTGACCAATGGCATATGGGGGTTATGAACCTAACTATCGAAGTGGAAATAGGAGAGGAATTTGTGATAAATGGATAAAATCCCAAAATAAAGCTTGTCTTGATCCAGTCCAAATATTGCCATTTTGATGAGGAAATCTTGAATTTGAATATTTCTCAATGAAAATTCAAAATATGAGAAATGCTTAATTTGGAGAGATAGTGTCTGGGAAAATAAACATCACCAAGTTCTGAGTACATAAGGGGAAGGTAACTACCAACTCACATTCAGTCCAAATCCTGGGAATTCATAATCCAGTTATGGGTCAGAAAAGAGTAATTACCTCCTCAGCACACCTTGACACAGTTACTAGGGCTGCTGTAACAAAACAGCACCACAAACTCGGTAGCTTAAACAATAACAATTGAAACGTATTGTCCTACAGTTTGGAGGCTGGAAGTCTGAAATCAAGGTGTCTCTAGGGTTGGTTCCTTTGGAATGCTGTAAAGAAGAATCTGTTCCTAGCTTCTTGTAGTTTGCTGGAAATCTTTGGACTTCTTTGGCTTGTAGAAGCATCCCCTCCACCCTTGCCTCCCTCACCCTACCCCCGCAATCTGCCTTCATCTTCAGATGGTTGTCTTCCTGGGTTCATGTCCCTATGTTCAAATTTCCCCTTTTTATAAGAATACCAGTCATATTAGGTTAGGGCTCACCATAATGACCTCATCTTAACTAATTACATCTACCATGTGACCCCATTTCCAAATACCATTACATTCTGAGGTACTGGGGCTTAGGATTTCAACATACGAATTTGAGGGGTACATAATTCAACCCATAACACAGCTGTTGTCCCACCCCCATACCTTCCCAATATATAGTTGCTTTTAGACCTCATTCTTTTTTTTTTTTTTTCTTTTTTCGCGGCACGCGGGCCCCCCACCGCTGTGGCCTCTCCCGCTGCGGAGCACAGGCCCCGGACGCGCAGGCTCAGCGGCCACGGCTCACGGGCCCAGCCGCTCCGCGGCACGTGGGATCCTCCCAGACCGGGGCACGAACCCATATCCCCTGCATCGGCAGGCGGACCCCCAACCACCGCGCCACCAGGGAAGCCCTAGACCTCATTCTTAATTTTTTAAATATATTACAGTTGTTGCATAGGGTTGAATTAATTAATTAGTCATTGCATACTACCCTCATTATTCTGCAAAAAGCCCCTTTTGTTCATCTATTTCATTTTTTTTCTCTATTTCCCATTCACCTTCCTCCATAGGTAACATTCTAATATTATGTGTTGCATGATTTTTCTGTATCATTTATTTATCACAATAATAATATCTCAACATAGCATCTCAAAATTAGGGTCACTTAAAACCATAAGAGTGTATAATTGTTCATGTGTCTATAGTTGGCTGAGCAGTTCTTCTGGTCTTCGCTGGGTTTACTCTATATCTGTGGTCAGCTGGCATAGGCTCATCTCTCATCTAGCAAGCTAGTCTGGACTTGTTCTCAGACTCTGTGAGGCATATTCTTATGGTGAGGGAGAGTAGTCAGAGAGAGACAGAGAGAGAGAGAGTAGTCAAGGCATTTTTAGGCTTAGGCTCAGAATTATCACGCCATCTGTATGATAGGTTTCCTAGGGCTGCCACAATAAAGTACTACAAAATGGTGGTTTAGAACAACGGGAAATATATTGTTTCACAGATATGGAGGCCAGAAGACTGAAACCAAGGTGTTGGTAGGGTCATACTCTCTCTGAAGACACTAGGGAAGCAGCTGTTCCAGCCTGCTTTCGCAGCTTCTGGTAGCCTGCAGTGTTCCTTGGCTTGTAGACCATCTTCTTGGTGCATGTCTCTGTTTTCAAATTTCCTCTTTTTATAAGGACACTGATCAGATTGCATTAGGGCCCACCCTAATGATCTCATTTTAGCTTGATGACCTCTGTAAAGACCTTATTCACAAGTAAGGCCACATTCTGAAGTACTGGGAGCATCAACATATCTGTTTTGGGGGTATACAATTCAACCCATAATGCATACAATTCTGCCACACCCTGTTGGCAAAAGCAAGTCACAAAGCTAATTAGAATTCAAGGGTTGGGGAAAAATAGACTCCACCTCTTGTGAAGTAGTATTGCAAAAAGTATGGATGCCGGAAAACCATTAATTGGGGCTATTTTTGCAATCAATTTAACACCTTTAAGAAAATAGGTCAAGAAAAATCTCAATAATAATGTAGTTATGACCTGCAGTATAGTTCTAATGGTTACCAATCCACTCTAGTTGACTGGAGGCATGTGGCTATCCTCTGTCTCTTTCCTCTGTAATACTTGTCTATGCAGCTGGGAACCGGAAAAAAAAAAAATCCAAATGCATCTGAGTCAAAGGAGAAGGATCTTCACGCTTTTTGTCATGTTACATTTTATGCCCCCCACGCCCATCATTGTGTCTCAAGTCAAAGTCTCAGGAAGACTTAAGGCATTGCCTGTGTGCTCTGCAATGTATAAGGTCAACTTGTATATGGACTATATCAATCAACTCCCTTCTCTTCTAGCTTATACTGGTTGTGGTCAGTCGATGGTAGGAACCCATATATTTACCATTTCCTCTGCCCTTTATTCTTCCTGAAGATCCAAGTTTTAATTTGTTGTTATTTCCTGTTATCCTGAAGAATTTTATTTATTTTTTGTTTATTGAAATGTCTTTATTTTGCCTTCAATCCAGAATATTTTTGCTGTAATGAATTTCAGATTGGAGATTTTTTGCCTTCAGTGTTTTATGGATGTCATTCCTGTCATTTGGCTTGCATTTTTTCTGATGCTAAGTCTTGTCATTTTATCATTGCTCCCCTTTAACTGTTGTGTTACTTTTCTTCTGCTTGATTTCAAGATTTTTTTCTTAAAGTTTTTTTCTGCGGTTAACTCTGATGTGTCTAGGTGTGCTTTTCTTTGTTTTCATCTTCTGTAGGGTTTGTGAATCTATAAATTTGGAATTTTTTTTCCAAATTTGGAAAATGCTCAGCTGTTATTTATCCAAATGTTTTTCTGTCCCACTTGCTCCCTCCTCTCTTTTTGAGACTCCAAGTACATGTATGTTAGAGTTTCTGATATCTTTCCTGAGGTCCCTGAGGCTCCATTCATTTTTTTTTTTTAATTTCTCTTTATTCTTTAGATTGGGTCATTTCTACTGCTATATCTTTAAGTACACTGAATTTTTCTTCTGTCATTTCCAATCTTCTTTTCAGTCCATCTACTGATTTTTGAAAAGATTCAGGTATTGTCACTTTTAATTCTAGAATTTCAATTTTTTTTTTTTTTTTTTTTTGCGGTACATGGGCCTCTCACTGTTGTGGCCTTTCCCATTGCGGAGCACAGGCTCTGGACGCGCAGGCTCAGCGGCCATGGCTCACGGGCCCAGCCGCTCTGCGGCATGTGGGATCTTCCCAGACCGGGACACGAACCTGCGTCCCCTGCGTCGGCAAACAGACTCTCAACCACTGCGCCACCAGGGAAGCCCTAGAATTTCAATTTTTTAAATGCTTTCTTTTTTTTTTTCCTGAGAATTTCTATTTAATCATTCATTATGGGTTTATTTTATTGTACATTCTTGAAAATAGTTAAGATAGCTGCTTTAAAATTCTTATATGCTAAATCCAACATCTGGGTCATCCTGGAGTGGGTCTCCATTGATCAAGTGTGCGTTACATTTCCTCTTTCTTCCTATGTCTCATAACTTTGAATTTTGTCCTATGCATTGTGTATGATCAGTTATAGAGACTCTGGATTGTGAAATTCTCCAAAGAATCTTAGGTTTTTTTCGTTGGTTTAGTTCCCAATTAACCTGACTGGACTCAAATTCAAAACTCAGTCTCCTTTCAGTGGGTGGCAGCTAAAATCTCTGATCTTTTTTTTTTTTTGCCTTACATGGGCTATTTTCATGAATTTTTAATTTACATAAATGGTATTGGGTTCTAGAAATTATTGCTTCTTGATTTTTCATCCATCTCTATGCTTATTAGGTATATCCCTGTACTGCTCCACAGTAGCCTTTTATTACCTTGTCAACGTTAGGCATCTGGCTTGAGCTGTGTGAGTACTGATTTCTGTGCTGAAGAAGCAGAGGATGGTTGTCCAAAGGAAAAGCAGGGGATAGGCAAGAGCAGAAATTAAATGCTCTCTGCAACCCATCTTCTCAGTGCCTCCTCTGGGAATCTTTCATGCTGGCCTTAACTCCTCCCTCACCTTTTTATCCATCATATATACCAGTTCAAGCAACTTTCAGACCATCCAAGGATTTCTTAGAGTTACTTTTGTTAATTCTTTTTTTTTTAAGTTTATTTATTTTTTTGGCTGTGTTGGGTCTTTGTTGCTGTGCGTGGGCTTTCTCTAGTTGCAGCCAGTGGGGGCTTCTCTCCGTTGCAGTGCGTGGGCTTCTCATTGTGGTGGCTTCTCTTGTTTGTGGAGCACGGGCTCTAGGCATGCAGGCTCAGTAGTTGTGGCACACAGGCTTAGTTGCTCCGCAGCGTGTGGGATCTTCCTGGACCAGGGCTCGAACCCGTGTTCCTTGCATTGGCAGGTGGATTCTTAACCACTGTGCCACCAGGGAAGCCTTACTTTTGTTAATTCTTGAAATCCATACTTTCTCTCACTTCTACTGTTTCTTCTAGGCTATTTTTATAGGGGATCCAAGAATCTTATGCTAATTTGCTATCCATCAGGAGCAGAAAATGCTCTCTGATTTTCTTTCTCTACTAAGCACTGTCTCTGTATTCCCAAGAAGTGGCTAGAAGATAAATTAGAAAATGACCTCAGGAGAAATTAGGTGCAACATGTAAATTCTGAGAAAACTTCGATGATAACAAAATGTTCCATTTCTCCAAACTTTAGCAAGAGTTAACATTTAAGAAATACATTGGTATCAACCTAGAGAATTCCTCATACATGTGTATAATGAAGCTTTTAACAGGGTTTTTCATTGCTGCATACAAACATTAGCCAAAAAAATTGGAAAACCTAAATGATCACCAGTAGACAATTGTTAAATAAATAATGGTTCTTCCAAACCATGAAGTACAATGGATTAGCTAAAATGAATTAAGTAGTTCTCTATATATACTTACTTGGAAGAATTTGCAAGGAACACCACTGAGTAAAAAGTTTTATACCGAAGAAGGATCATTCAGTATAATATCATTTATAAAATAAAATAGCATCCATTAAAACCAAACAGTGTATTTCTACATATGCAAACATACTTATGTACTTGCACAGAAAAAAGATGGGAAGGAAACGTACCATACTATATTGACATATCTCTTAAAAGGAAATAGAATCGACAGAACAATGAAAGAGAACTTTACTTGTATTGTTTCATCTTTTTTTTTTCCAATGAAAATGTCAAAAACTTATTTAATTTAAAAAGTCATTGAAGGAAGCTTAGATGCTGAACACGACATTCACTGACTATCTTATTTCCTACAGAAAGAAAAAAGTGTTTAAAGATGTCCTGTCCTGTTTAACCCGGTTACAAGCAGAAAGCTTCTGCCAGATTTCGTTAAACAATTCTTCTTAGACCGAGGATGTAGGTGGGTGACTGAGACTCCAGGTGACTTAGCCTGGAACTTCCTGATGAAAGTTCAAGCACTGGATATGACAGAGATTCAATCCTCAGACACAGGTTCTGGGTGAAGATAGCAAAGGGGAATTTTTTTTTTTAATTTTTATTTATTTATTTATTTACTTGTGGCTGTGTTGGGTCTTCGTTTCTGTGCGAGGGCTTTCTCTTTAGTTGTGGCAAGCGGGGGCCACTCTTCATCGCAGTGCGCGGGCCTCTCACTATCGCAGCCTCTCTTGTTGCGGAGCACAGGCTCCAGACGCGCAGGCTCAGTAATTGTGGCTCATAGGCCTAGTTGCTCCGCGGCATGTGGGATCTTCCCAGACCAGGGCTCGAACCCGTGTCCCCTGCATTGGCAGGCAGATTCTCAACCACTGCACCACCAGGGAAGCCCGCAAAGGGGGATTTTTGACTGGAGTAGAGAATTTGGAAATTAGAGAACCAGAAACCATTAATCCCCTTGATGTCCTTCGTGCCTCTATGCTGTATTCAGATAGCTCTTTGCAACGTGAAGTCATGTCAAACACGTATCAGTGCCAGTTTGCCCTTCCCTGCTACTGCCAGATGCAGAAAAAAACAAAAGCATTTTAATGCTGAGGGCCATTAAAGACATTGTGAAGGAGCAGTCATCGCAGTCTTCAGGAAGGCCTACAGGGGATACAGAAAATTTCTGACTCTCATGAAGATGCCTGTCATCTCTTTTGTGCGTCTAGGATACTGTAGCTTCTCCAAGTCCAGAATCCTCAACACACTGCTCAGCCCTGCCCACCTGAAATCACACAAAATCTTTCTCCATCAGGATTTGCCTGTTCTGGTGCTTCCCCAGCAGATCTCTGATGGCCTGGTTGAGGTAACATGGAGTTTTCCTGATAGTGATGGTCTAAAGGAAAACCCCAGTTTTTTCCAGAAAGCTGTTGCTGTGGCCAGCCTTCGTGGGGATCTAGAAAGTTTTTGGACACAGTTTGGTTTCTTTTTTTTGTTTGTTTGTTTGTTTTTGTTTGTTTTTGAGGTACGCAGGCCTCTCACTGTTGTGGCCTCTCCTGTTGCGGAGCACAGGCTCTGGATGCGCAGGCTCAGCAGCTATGGTTTACGGGCCCAGCCGCTCCGCGGCATGTGGGATCTTCCCAGACCAGGGCACGAACCCGTGTCCCCTGCATCGGCAGGCGTACTCTCAACCACTGCGCCACCAGGGAAGCCCACAGTTTGGTTTCTTGATGGAAGTTTCCTCAGCTGTGTTTTTTTTCATTGACTGCCTAGGTGAGAAGGAATGGGACTTGCTGTTTTTAGGAGAAGCAGCCACTGAAAGATGCTACTTTGTCCTCAGTCCGCAGGCCAGGGGGAATGAGGAGGCTCAGATTTCCCAGAGGATCCTGAAGTTGAAGCCATCACAGCTGCTCTTTTGGGAGGAGGAGGAAGCTGGAGAGACAGGGAGGAACATGGAGGGTCTTCAAGCTGCCCTGAAAGAAGTGATGTCCTCTTTACTCAGATGTATGTCTGTGGAGGACATTGCACCCCTGGCCAGGGAGTTGGGGATACAGATAGACCACGACTTTGAGAACATGCAGGGGATTCAAGTTTCCCCTACTGAAAACTTGGCTGGAACAGCTGAAGTTGAGGGACCACAAAGACACAGTCAGCCAAAAAACTCATCTGAAAGCCCCGCTTAGATGTCAGTAAGAGAGGCTGAGGCTAGATGTGAGATCAGCCAAAATCTTGAGAATTTCCATCTCACCCCCGTATTCATGCCTTTTCTGAAAAACTGCTGTCCTTTACCAACCAGAAATGGAGGTAATTATAACCGTGTTTCTTTGACAGCCCCCTGGGTTATGGTCTCCCAGTTTTGGTTAGAGCAGAGGTCTCAGAGTTTCCATCCTTCACCCTTTCAGAATACAAGGGTCCATAGTCCAGGTAAAGTTTTGGGATTCAATAATTCCAACCTCAGAGATTTTATTCAGGTGAAAGATTTATGAAATTTTCAAGAACTGCTCAGGGACGTCACATGGATAAAACTTTTGGGAGACCACCAAGACCCATTTCTCAGCATGTACAGGCCTGGCCTGAGAGACCACAGAAAATGGGAGCCCTTGAAAGTTCTGGGGAAGTGGACTTCCAGGGAGGTCACCTCGATTCCCTGGGTTCACAGCCAGCAAGAGTGGTTGGGAAGTCACAGCCTAGGCAAGTCTGTGCCTGGGGAACACAGCCAAATGAGGCAATTAGAAAATTCATGAGAACAAAATCCCATATTGAAAATCCTCACCATCAAGTGTTTCAAGCAGCAGGAGCCATACAAAAACCCATAAGGACTGCCTGTCAGCAAGGAGCTAAGCTGAAGACACAAGGTGGGCCTTCAAATCCATCTTTCCAAATGGGATTCAATCCTATGTCCAACAGCAAATTTTTGCTCAGCTCTCAGTTCAAATCCAATCAGCCCAAGTCATCCCAGGCCAAGCAGTCCCAGCACAAACCCTCTCAACTTGTGTTCTCTCAACCCAAACTCACTCAGACAAATCCACTCAGCACCAGCCCTCCTAAGTCTCAGTCCTCCCAATCTAAGCCTTCTCAGCCCCAGCCCTCCCAAGCTAGGTGCTCTCCATCCAAACCCACTCCACCTAAGCCATGTCAACCCTGGTCCTCCCAATCTAAGCCTTCTCATCCCTAGACCTCTCAAGCTAAACCTTTTCCATCCAAACCCACTCAGCCCAAGCCATGCCAGCCCCAATCCTCCCAATCTAAGCCTTCCCAGCCCAGACCCACTCAACCCAAGTCATTTCTGACTGGTCCTTCTCAGGCTAAGGCATATGACTCAAAAGCAGGGCCCAAGAGGGTAGGGAAGCATTAAAGTCCTTACTCTGGAGACCTATGAAATGTATCCTTTGCCCAGACCTTTCCTATCATATATATAGTAACCTGAAGAAGAGTGGCAGTGATGGTAAAAGAGTACTATCATTAGCATGACACAGATAGGAAGATATGCACAGCCTAATTGGATATCATAAAAATATAAGAATTGTGCCCCTATAAAAAAGGAAAAATACAAAAAGAGTAAAGAATGGAATCAAACAGTAAATAAATGAATTGAATACAACCTTGAGTATTAGGTAATATATAACCTGAATCCAGGAAATGGGGGCTGTAAGACAATTTCACTTGGAGAAGAGTGGGGATAATTCCTTTAATTGCAAAGTGACCATAAAATAGGGCGCAAGTTGCGTCAGTGTTGCAAGAAAAACTGCCCTAGATGTTGGCTGCTCTAGAGGTGTTTTGGTCAAAAATTTTTGGTTTGATATCAGCTGCTAAGCAGGTAACCTTGTTTGTTTGGAATGTTTAAATCAACTTGCTTGTGATAATAGCCCCAAATTGCTCGAATGATAAAACTCAATTGACCCTTACATATAGAAATAATGAACTAACAACCAATGAAATTAATTATTTTGCCTTAACTTTGGGAATGATCTGTGTATGTTTCATATTTTAAATGTTTGTAGTGGTTAAGATAATTCGGCTAATTAGAGGATCTGATATATTAGCCTCATGACTCTAACTTAAAATGTGTAATTGAATTTTTAATTTTAGAGTTCTGATTTTTTTAAGTTGAAAAGATTAAGATAGGTTTACAAAGTTTGTAGAAAGCATTGAAATGTTTAAGAGAACTTAAGATTCACATAATTTTCAAGTTTAATTTATTAGATACATTATTGTTCTAAACATTTGGTTAAGTTCTGCTAGTTACAAGCAGTAAGTAGAAGGAATATTAAATTTAAAATATTTAAGTGAGGTTTAATTAACTAAGTTTGTGAGTGACACCAAATATTAATAAAAGACTGCTTTATTTATTTATTTATTTTTAGCAAATAAGTTTAACTTTAATTTGACTTTTGTGTGTTTAATCTAAGTATTATAATTATAACAGAAACCAAATAGCTTTCAAATTTCTACAATTAAAAAATAAATTTTGTGGGGTTTTAGCAGATTGCTTTAGCTTCTCATTAGAATGAAACATTTATCTAAAATCTCTGTTACAAGGGTCTCCAAAGACTTCATGGATATTATCTTAATTTTATTCTTGCAACATCTAAAAGGCTACTTTAAAGGAAGATGTTAAAATTCACTAGATTTAGAAATAAAATAATAGGATTTGTAAGTTGAATAAAGAGCCCTGCTTTTTGAATCTGTAACTTTTATAAAATTTACATTAGTTTTAAGTACTAAAATAACCCCGTGTCTTTTCTGGGTTAAAAAAAATCAAAAATTGTCTCCAAAGACACACACAAAAATTCTATTAACAAAAAGATGAGAAATGATCTTTGAAAAGGAATAATTAATCTCTTAAAAATGTTTAATTAAACATTTTCATATGACAATAGGTATCCTTCGTTTGTGCATGTATTAAACAATCAATATTGAGTATTTAGAAGGTGTTCAATCTCTCTCAAGGTTACTGTAAGGGTGAAGAAAGAAATAGAGGACTATGCATATGAATTTTTGTCTTCTGGAAGGCAAAAAAGCATAATAATAAAAGCATAAGTTCAAAACTACAAAATCTTTGGTGTCAAAGTTAAGTTTCTCACAAAAATAACCTCTTTGTTGTTTAAACTTTTGAAATGAGCAATAGTAGTGCTGTTATTAAAAACTTTTCTCTATATCCTTCTTCAAGATTAGTTCCTGGAGGAGAGAACTTGTTGGGTTATTGTCACCAATAGATTCTGTATCAGCCTGGGGTTAATAATATATATATGGTACATTCAAATTAGACAATTTGAGGAGAGTTTAATAAACGGACTATTTATAAAGGGCTAGGCAATATGTAAAAACAGTACAAAGGAGAGTGCAGTACCCTGGATCTAGTAAAAGCAAGGCACATGACTACTCCAAGGTCTCAAGGGAAGGGCAGGGGAGTGCTTTCCTTGATCAGAAGAGCTGTGTGGGAAGGGTCTTGGGTCTGGGTGGTCGCAGTGACCCACAGGGAGGTATCCCAGGGAATACAGTAAGTCCCTTACATACGAATGAGTTCTGTTCCAAGAGCATGTTTGTAAGTCCAACAAAGTTAGCCTAGGTACCCAACAAACACAATCTGCTATATAATACTGTGCCATAATTGGTTTATAATACTTTTTACACAAATAATACGTAAAAAACAAACAAAAAATAAAACATTTTTAATCTTATAGTACTGTACCATGAGAAGTTCAGTAGTACAGTACAACAGCTGGCATAAGGGACTGGCATCGAGTGAACAGGCAAGAAGAGTTACTGACTGGAGGAGGGAGAGGAGGTGGGAGATGGTAGAGCTGAAGGATCATTAGCAATAGGAGACGGAGGGCAAGGTGCAATTTCACTCACGCTGGTTGTTGATGGCACAGCCTTGCTGGAACCAGATGCACGTTTGCATCTTTGTTTTTTGTTTTGTTTTTTAAATTATTTATTTATGTATTTATTTTTTGGCTGTGTTGGGTCTTTGTTGCTGCTCTCTGGCTTTCTCTAGCTGTAGCGAAGGGGGGCTACTCTTCAAGGCAGTGCACGGGCTTCTAATTGCAGTGGCTTCTCTTGTTGCAGAGCATGGGCTCTAGGCGCACAGGCTTCAGTAGTTGCAGCACGAGTGTGTGGGCTTCAGCAACTGTGGCCCGCGGGCTCAGTAGTTGTGGCACACGGGCTTAGTTGCTCTGCAGCATGTGGGATCTTCCCCGACCAGGGCTCAAACCCGTGTCCCCTGCATTGGCAGGCGGATTCTTAACCACTGTGCCACCAGGGAAGTCCCTACACAGCTCTTTTTTAAAGAAAGATGTATATCCAGGAAACACAATGAAACACATTACTTCTGAAATTCCGTTAAAAGTTGTAAGGCTCGGACTTCCCTTGAGACACAGTGGTTAAGAATCCGCCTACCAATGCAGGAGACATGGGTTCGAGCCCTGGTCCGGGAAGATCCCACATGCTGCAGTGTCACCACATTGAGAAGCCCTCACACCACAACAAAGAGTAGCCCCTGCTCGCCGCAACTAGAGAAAACCCGCGTGCATCAACGAATGCCCAACCCAGCCAAAAATAAATAAATAAATTTATTAAAAAAAAACACAACCTGTAAGGCAGCCAAGTGTTGATGGTATTTAAGGACAGTAAAAGTTTGCACTCTTAGTGACCATTGACAGACTTTGTGTAAATATTTAAAAAAATATGCTTTTCATTGACTATAGATGAAAAGGTGAGGGAAGAAATACAATATTACATCATACCCCAGCATAGAGCTACTATATTTGTATAAAGGAATCACTAGTTATCTGTTGTTTTAATTGAAGTCCTGTCTAGGCATTAAGCTGTAATCTAAATGTTGATAGTGCCTAATTTCAACTCCCAAGATAAACAGAAAGAGCTTATGTATCAAGACTGATTCTCTTTGGCCTCAACGGATACCATTTTCTCTGGGGGCAGTCTTTAGTTCCCTTCCTTCTCAGTACCAAGTCAGTGGTTTTCCTAGCAGAAGTCTCCACTGGTGTGGTTTTTACTTGTGCTATAAAGCTCTCAGGTTTAACATCTGGTTTCCTATAACAACCGGAAGAAGACTTCTTGGTGGACTTTCTGGAGCCGGATAATAGGCTGCATCTTTAAAACTTGGGAAAAATCCATCTCCTTGTTCAATTAATGCAGGCAAGGACTTCGTAGCTTCACTGATCTCCTTAGCTATTGTTTCTTCTCTGCATTTCAAGTTTTCCGTACGAGGGGCTGGATCAGGGTCATATTTTAGGTCCAATGGATGTACAACAGGTTAGTACTGCTTCAGAATTTCTTGTTTTGCTTTTATGATTTTGATGACACATTCAAGGATCTTTCGGGGATACTGCTTAAATTTTGTGGCTACATGGACTATGATTTCATCAAACTGGGTTTCAAGGACTTTGATATCAGAATCCATAAGCAATTGTCTGAAGCTTCCTGCCATGCTTGCCCATGAATGCTGACATTCTCTTGCACAGCTGATTCAAAAGTCCACTGCACATCTTGCAGCAGGGGCTTCTGAATCTCCTCTGGCAGTGCATCCCCGAGGTTTTGTGCAGAGCTGCCACCCAGTTCTAGCATTTCCATCACTGCCCGCTTTGAGGTGCAGCGCACTTGCAGGTCTTTTCAGGAGGTGGCAGGGACCGAGGCCCTGTCATCTATCACAGCTACTCTCCATGTCCCACAGAGGGGAAAGAGCCACCGACTCAAACCCTCTCCAGTTTTCCAGCTTCAACTGTCTGAAGAGAAGATTTTGAATGGCGCTGCAATGAAGAGAGGATTTTAGAGTATCTACTCTTTTAAATAATATAAGGTTGCTATTGTAATCTGGTCTGGGTATTGCCTGCTCCTGACCCTAAACTGCACAAGAGCCATAAAGTTTTCTATTATTCTATAATGGGACTATAAAATAGACTGTCTCTTTAATCCAAGGAGTTAACATTCTTCATACCTTTTTGGCAAATTTTCTTAAATTTTAAAGCAGTGGTTTTATAATTAGAGTGTGTGTAAAAATCACTTGGGGTGGTTGTTAATGTTGTATATTGTTGCAGAGATTCTGCAGAGATTCTGACTCAGTAGGTCTGGAGTAGGTCTATGCAATAGCCTCTTAACAGGAACTCACTGAGGCAGAAGGTCCTGGGGCCACATTCTGAAAAATCCAGATCCACACTGGGCTGCAAACCTGTTTTTCCGGTGCTCAGACAAAGATATTTTCATCTGGGCCAGAAATCCAGGCTGGGATAATTTCTCCTCATTATCATTCTTATTAAACTCATTATTCCTCTTCTGCTGGAAAATCTGGCACTGAAAAGCTTGTGTAATATGATAATGAGGTAGAAACTTTTAGCTATTTAAGATTAGGGCTGTTTTGGGCTTCCCTGGTGGTACAGTGGTTAAGAATTCATCTGCTGTAGGTATAGCTGATTCATTTTGTTATACAGCAGAAACTAACACAATATTGTAAAGCAATTATACTCCAATAAAGATGTTAAAAAAAAAAAATCCACCTGCCAGTGCAGGGGACACAGGTTTGAGCCCTGGTTGGGGAAGATCCCACATGCCGCAGAGCAACTAAGCCTGCACTCCACAGCTACTGAAGCCCGCACGCCCTAGAGCCCATATTCCACAAAAGAAGCCACCGCAAT